>NC_042620.1:180430189-180762689 GCF_901001135.1 Rhinatrema bivittatum | reverse complement strand
GGAAGGCTTGTTTAAAAAGCCAAGTTTTAATGCCCTTTTTAAATAGTTTGATATCTGCTTCTAATCATAATTCCTGTGGAATAGAGTTCCATAGTTGGGGTCCAGCAATAGGGTTCTCTTGCATTATTTAGATGCGCAATTTTAGGGGAAGGAATTGGCAACATAAGTACGAATCAGGTTTGGGGAAGACCAGGAAAGTCCCTCTCAGATGAGCCTTCTGCAACCACCACTGGAGACTAGAGCAGACGTCCATCGAGTGGAGCCGAACCGAATAGTCTTGAGACTGCAGGTTCCAACGAGATCACAGTGAGCACTGAAGAGGACACATATGCACCCTCACCCATGGCACCAGTTCCAGGGTTGAGCCATTAAGCCAAGCACCTTTAGATAGGACCACACTGTCTGGCCATATGGTGTTCATCAACTGGATGCAACTGAGACATCAATTTCTGAATTTGAACTTTCGGCAGGAAAAAGTATCCAGTCTCGTGTCGAACCGAACCCCCAGATACTCCAATGACTGGGGCAGCTGAAAACTGTTCTAGGCCATGTTCTCAACCCAACCCAGCTCCCGCAACAAGGCAAACTTATGCATCACCAGGCGGCTCTTCCTGAGACTTGGCACAAATCAGCCAGTCTAGTGTGGGTGCACCAGGATCCCTTCACTTCAAGGCCGCTGCTACTACATAAACTTGGAAAACATCCTGGGGGCAGTGGCTATAACCAAAGAGCAGCACCAAAACAGATAATGGTGACCCAACACTATAAAATGCAGAAAATTGTTCCAAATGGATGGGAATATGAAGGTCAGAAAGTCCCAACTGCACTACCATTATCACAAACTGAGGTTTCCATGCGAAAATGAGTCACCTTCAAATAAGTGTTGACCCTCTTGATATCCAGGATGGGATGAAAGGAACCCTCCTTGGGAACAAAATAAATGTAATATCGCCCCATACTTTGAGACATGGATGCTGGAACTACAGCCCTCAGCCTGAGGAGCCTTTGAAGCATAAACTCCACTGTCTGCTTCTTCTGCAGGGAGTGGCAAGGGAGACACCATGAACATGTCCTGAGGAACACTGCGAAATTCCAGTGCATATCCTTCATATCACCTCAAGGACCCACACCTCTGATGACAGGCATCCTCTTATTTTCTGGTCCTGAAGGTGAGTCAGCAAATCTTCATTGGGAAGTTCAGGAAGATCTGCCACCTGAGCCTGCTCCTCTCTTGGGCTGTTTGGGACTAGAGGACTGAGACCTACCAAAAGGCGAAATCCTCTGAAAGGTAGACTCTCTGTAGGGATGAAGCCGCTTGGAACCCTGGAGATGACCCCTCCTACCAGAGGGGTGCTGGAATTGCTTCTTATCCTCCGGCAACCGAGGAAACAGATTTGCTCCACTTACTGGCCAGTTTCTCCAACTCACTCCCAAACAAGAGCAAGCCTTTAAAGGACATCCTTGTAAGATTAGCTTTGGAGGCTGTCAGCTGACATTTCATAACCAGAGTTGATGCCAGGCTGCTATCACTGAAGCCACTCCCCTGGCTGAGGTACAGACCAAATTGCAGCCTGCAACTGCTAAAAAGGTGGCAGTGGGCTCCATAACCTCTCTGGAATTCCCTCCAGAATCAACCTCCTGAGAAAGAAGCAGACAAGATCATGCCACCAGGGCACAACAGGAAGCGATCTATAAAGTCATCACCACTTTGGAAAAAATGCAAACGCACTCACAGCTGGATCCAGGGGGGGGTACAAGCCTTCAAACGTCTGACCCCCTTTAAAATTTGCCTCTGGGGCATCCCATTCAAGATCAATGAATTCCCAAATTGTGTCCATCATAGGGAAAAAAAACCCAAGAGGCTTTACGGAAGGAAACCAAAACGTGATTCTTTGGCTCAGACATGGCATCCGTACCAGGAACAAGTCAGACGACAGGTCAGACTAAGAAGCCCTAATATGAAAGGCAACACAAAAAGAAAAAGCACTTAGGCTTCTTTACCAGCACCATTGCGGCAGTAAATGTGTCTAAATGGCTCACGCTTAAATTTATGGGTACAAAAATTAAGCACTGGAGAAGTATGCATGACAAGGCACATGTACAACTTGTGCATCAAGCTAAGGCGTTTAGAAAGTTCAAAGTTTGTGCACGCAAAAGGAGAGCCCAAAACAGAGCGCACAACGCGTGTGCAGAGCCAATGCACTGTGCACAACGATGGCAGCAAAGCACGTACTGAGCATGGTAAGATGCCACCTCTGTCTACCATGCGCAGTGCAAGCAAAAAGCCTGAGGGGCCTAGTCCACTCCTACACCTGCTGCTTTCAGCTGAACGAGCAGTTAAGTCCACGCCTGGAAACCCAGATACCGGACCAAGGCACACCTCTGAGAGACCATGGAAGTCACCTCATGAATTCTCAGCTGGGAGAGGGACCTTTTGGTATTGCGGTAGGAAAGTGGGAATCTTTTCCAGAAGTCAAATTTCTTCTTCCAAAAACAAAGCAATCCCCATGGGGAGACTCATGTCCATCTGCTGGAGACAGAATACTAGCAGGCTGGTGTCACTACAGGAGTATATATACCATGAAGTCAGCTTGCTCAGTCTCCATCTGCTGACAAGTGAGCATAACTCCACCGGTCCTGAGTCCATCTGTCTACATGCTAGGAAAGGTTTAGCAAACTAAATACATTAACAAGGCATCTACAGAGCTTCCTGAAATTAATTCCTTCCAAATATAATAGTGATTCATCACCAAATTTAGTGACAGTTTTAAGACAGAAGATGAATCTACAGTGTCAGTGCCTGAAAAAGAATAATGGAAATGACTGTGCAGCAGTTTGAATGTTGGCTTTAGAAGAATATCTGGCTACAAACTCTGTAAAGGCTTCAAACATTTAAGTCTGGAATATAGCAGCTAAAACACTGGGCTGAGGTAGGGAGAGGGAGGCGGTCACCAGGCTGTCAACTACAGCCATTGTCCCATCCCACTCCAGACAGTATTAATGCTCCTTCCCCCATAAACACACCCTTATAAGGATGCTGATTGGATAGCACAGAGAGAACAAACTTGTACAAGCCTCAAGTGCCCTTAGCTATGAGGAGCTAAACTCTCAATTCTGAAGATGGAAGATACACTAATTGTACAGCATAACCTCTAAAATGCTTCCAGTCCCTAGCTATTTTAATATAGCTAGTGTTCCTTCCTTTGAACAAAAAACCCAAAAACAAAACACAAAACAAGTTATTCTGTTTCAAGAGTTCCCAATACAATTTGAAATAGCAATACATAATGGAGAAATTACTTACCTGATAATTTCATTTTCCTTAGTGTAGACAGGTGGACTCAGGAGCAGTAGGTTATGTGCTCCCCTGCTAGCAGATGGAGACAGTCAGATTTCAAAGCTGACGTTACCCTAGATATACCCCTGCAGTGACCTCTGCCATTCAAGTATTCTCTTCAAAAGCCATTGTGGACATAAGATTAAAAAACTTGATTAGAATTTCAAAACAACTTTAAAACTTGCTTAAAAACTCAATTAAATTTTGATTTAGAAAACTAGAGACCGCAACTGTACTCAAAACGTTAAGTGCTGGATCCCAGCAATAATATACATGCCCTGAACTAGGGATAGGGTGACTGCTTACCCATAACCTCATGGAATCGAGATTTATCTCCTGGGCGATTCTTTGGTACTGTTCAAGGGCAGCATGCCGAGTCCATCTGTCTACACTAAGGAAAATGAAATTATCAGGCAAGTAATTTCTTCATTTCCAAGCGTGTAGCCAGATGACTCGGGACCAGTGGGATGTACAAAAGCTACTCCCGAATGGGGCGGGAGGCTGCCCGCAGTCCGGCTAGCACCACCCTCACAAAGGCTGCATCCTTAGGCCTGGACATCTAGGCGAAAGAACCTGGATGTGGTGTGCAAGGAAGACCAGGTCACTGCTTGACAGATTGACAGGAGACAGTAGTTTAACTTCTGCTCAGGATACTGCCTGGGCCCTAGTGGAATGATCTTTAACCTGAAGGGGCAAGGGCTTCCCTGCCTCTACGTATGTGCCCATGATCACTTCCTTGATCCAGTGAGCAATGGTAGCTCGTGAAGCTGCTTCATCTTGTTTTCTTCCCCTGTGAAGAACGAACAAGTGGTCCATCTTGTGTACCGGTTCTGAACATTCCAGATACTGCACTAAAAGTCTACCAACGTTTAAATGGCGTAGGAGATGGTAGTCTTCATGCCCTTGCGTCCGGGGATGGTAAGGAAGTGGACTGGTTCAGGTGAAACAGACTACCTTTGGTAAGGAGGGAATGGTGCAAAGCTGTACTGTTCCTGAAGAAAACCGAAGGGACGGTTCCCAACAAGGCAGCACCTGTAGCTCAAACGTGATGAGCAGAGCATATTGCCACCAAGAATACAGTCTTTAGTGTTAATAAATGTAATAACAGACTGTGCAGTGGTCTGAAGGAAGGCCCTGCCAGAAAGTCCAATACTAGATTTAGGTTCCATAGGGGGCCAGCCACTTTAAGGGTGATCGGAGTTGTTTAACCCCTTTTAGGAAACTGGCCAAATTTGGATGTGCCGACAGACTGGTTCCGTTCACCCCGGCCCTGAAGCAGGAGAGGGCTGCCACCTAGACCTTCAGGGAGTTTAGGGACAATCCTTTAAGTCAAGTCAGTCCTGTAAAAATTCCAGGATCATGGTGATCTTGGCCGTTTGCAGGGGCACCCCGCCTCAAATAGTATCCAGACCTGTACTGATGCCAGAGACGTTGAGAACTTCCGCGCTCAGAGCAATGTGGTGATCATGGCTGACAAAAATCCACACTTCACCAGGAGAGACCTCTCAAGGGCCAGACCGAAAGAATAGAGCTGATCTTCCTGAAGAATTGGACCTTGCTGGAGAAGGTCCCTGTGTGGGGGGAGGCAAAAGGGACTCTCTACGAGAAGCCTCTGCATGTCCACATACCAGATTGTCCCACGGGTGCCTGGGACAATCTGGGGCCACCAGGACTTGTCCTTATGTTTGATCTTGCCTAGTAGAGGCAATGGAGGGAATGCGTACAGTATGTCCTCCTCTCGCCAGGTCTGGACGAGGGAGTCAATCCCTTGGAAGTGCTGATCTAGTCTGCAACTAAAGAAACACAGAACCTTTGCATTGTGAGATGTAGCCAGTAGGTCGAAGGATGGGAAGTCCCAGTGATCTACTAGGAGCTGGAAGGCTCTGGTCACCTGCGTTCATGCCCACAGATCCAGGCTTTCCCTGCTGAGAATGTCAGAGCAGACTGTCTTTTCCCGTGATGTGGGAGGCAGAGATCCCTTGTAGGTTTAACTCCACCCATTCCACAAAGAGGTCTATATCCAGAGTCACTTGGTGGCTTTTTGTTCCTCCTTGGCAGTTTATGTAGGCAACCATTGTTGCATTGTCTGACATCACGCAGACTGCTTGCCCCTGGAGCCTGTGGCTAAACTGCAGGCATGCTAATCTCAATCGCTCGTGCTTCCAGGCAGTTTAATATTCCAGTTTGCCTCTTCCTTGGTTCATTGTTCCTGGGCTGTCCAGCTCAGTGGGGAGAGGATTATGCCCTTGCTTATGTGAGCTTCCTATAGCCACCACTGGAGCAGACAGCATACTTCCACTGGTAGGTGGTTGCGAATAGAGTAGTCTTGAGACAGTGGGTTCCAGTGTGGCAGTAGGGAGTGTTTGAGTGGGCGCATGTGTGTTCTCACCCACGGTACTACTTCCAGGGTTGATGCCATGAGGCTGAGGACCTGGAGAGAGAGTCCCATACCTTCGAGCACATTGTGTTAGTCAACCGATGCACTTGGTCCATCAGTTAATCTCTCAAGGAAAGGAGGAAGACCTTGTCCTGCTTGGTGTCAAATTGGACCCCTAGGTACTCTGAGGACAGAGGGCTTGAGGCTGCTCTTGTCCATGTTCACGTCCCAACCAAGTTCCTGTAGGAGGGACCCGACCCTGCTGGTCACCTGGAGGCTCTCTCTTGCAACAACTTCGCCCGGATCAGTCAGTCGTCCAAATAAGGGTGCACCAGGATCCCTTCTTTCCTCAGTGCTGCCGTCACAGCCATCATAATTTTGGAGAATGTTCTGGGGGCAGTTGCCAGGCCGAAGGGCAACACCCGAATTGGTAATGTTGGCCCAGTACTGCGAATCAAGACACACTGGTGGTCTTGACGGATTGGAATATGAAGGTAGGCCTCCGAGAGGTTAAGAACTCTCCCATTGCACTGCCATTATGATGTAGTGAAGAGTTTTCATACGGAAGTGGATTATCTGCAGATGACAGTTGGCCCTCTTGAGATCCAGGATTGGTCAGAATAAGCCCTCTTTTCTTGGGCATGATGAAATAGATGGCATAATGCCCCATATTTACTTGGGGTGTAGGTAGATTTATAGCCCTCAGATAAGCCTTATCAGTGTTTATTCCACTGCCAGTGGCAAGGTGACATGAACCTGACCAGAGGGATGCTGCAAAATTCCAGATCGTAACCCTCTTATATGATGTCCAGTACCCATTTTTCTGACGTGATCTTGACCCACCTCTGATAGAGGGGATAGTCAGCCCCTTATCTCCTCATCCTGTGGATGGGTCAGCCCAACTTCATAGGAGAGTTTGGGTTGAACCTGAACCTGTTCCTCTTTTTGGTTGTCCGTTCCAAAAGGGCTGGGATCTTCCCGAAGTTCGAGAAGTGTGGAACGGCGGGTTTCTATAGGGCTGAAAGCACTGGGAGACCCTAGCTTGACTTCTCCTGGGTGGGGGGGCCTTGTGACCTCTTCTTCCTATCTTCCGGTAGTTGAGGTACTGGATATTCTCCCCACTTACTGGCAAGCTTTTCCAACTCGCTCCGAATAGAAGGGATCCCTTAAAGGGCAGCTTTGTGAGGTTTGCTTTAGAGGTTGTGTTCACTGACAGATTTCGCAGCCATAGCTGTCTTCTGGCCACCACTACTGAGGCAACTCCTCTGGCCAAGGTGCGCACTAGGTCAGAGCTTGCATCTGCTAGGAAGGCTGTGGCGGGTTCCATTGCCTGCTTGGTAGGAACCCCAGAACTATCAGCCTCTCGAGAAAAGCAGACATGAACGGGCCACAACAGGAGGCAATCTGCAGTGTCATTGCTGTTGCGTCAAAGGCTTGCTTAAGGATGGATTCTAACCTCCTGTCGTGTGCATCCTTAAAGGCCACTCCTCCCTCTTAATGGGATAGTTGTCCGCTTCGAGATGGCACAGACCAGGGCGTCCACTTCGGGAAGTGCAGGCGTTCCTTGGTCGCCAGGTCCAGGGCCTCTAAGGCTCGACCGCCTTTAAAACTGGCCTACGGGGCATCCTACTCCAGGTCAATCACTTCCTGGATGGCTTCCAGCATTGGGAAATAGTAAGAGTATTTCCATAGAGACACCAAGATGGGGTTCCTTTCTGTGTCCAACAGAGTCCTCGCTGGACACTCCCAGAGTCTTGAGGATCTAGGAGACTAGGGCTGGCAATTCATCTCTGTGGAAGATCCTTAGCATGGTCTGGTAAGGTTCCAGGCCTGGCGGGATTTCCCCGATCTCCAATGAGTGTATCCCCATAGTCACCCATTATGTCTGTGTCCTTGTCAGGGATGCCCTTGGTGAGATGAGGCATGTCCCAAGGTATTCTGCTGGAAGGGCCTAGTCTCCCCAGCACAGTTGGGGTTCAGGCTGGGTAGGGGCAGCAGCTGACTGCACCTGAACGAAGGCTTGAAGGCCCTGAAAATTTCAACCAAGAAAAGGTCACTGGGTCCCATACCTAGCCCAGGGAGAACTGGGGGAGGTATGGACCACCCTCTAATGGAGATGACGCTGGCCCGGGGTTGCTTAGATCTGAGGCTCAACCCGCTCAGAAACCCCCTTCTCTTGCCCCACAGCCTCAAGGATATAGTCTGTATGGCTCACCGAGCAAAGAGACCAAAGGAAAGACTTACCTAAACCCTTCCTAGTCTCTGGATTGGAGTTTTTCCTTGCTTAACTGAGTTTGGCACTTACTGGCTGAGTCCACAGGCTGTCTCTGGCTGCAGAGGGAGAGGGCATAGGCAGTCACCGCCACGCTCTGCTTCCTACACCCACTGCTTCCACAGCAAGTCCACACCAGGAATTGGCTACCAGACCAAGGATCACCTCTGAGGGATCTTGGAAATCGCCTCAGGAGTTCTCAACTGGGGGAGGGACCCTTAGGAATCACCACAGGAGAGCAAGGCTTGATCTTCCTTTCGATTTGAAGGTAAATATTTCCTTTGAATTAGTGCTGCAATCCTGCTAAACACTGCTGTTGGTGCAGGGATAGCATCCACATCTGCTAGGAGACAGATACTGAATGGCTGAACCCACTGCAGGGGTACATCTAGGGTGACATCAGCTTTGAAATCAGACAGTTTCCATCTGCTAGGAGGGTAGCACATAACCCACTGGTCCTGAGTCCATCTGGCTACATGCTAGGAAATTCACAGAACATAGATACAATTTTAATTCTGGGCACTTTGGATCACAATTACTTTCAGCAAAATATGACAGAACATTAAACAGTCACACAAAAATACAGCAACTGCTTAATTGCCATACAAGTAACTTATGCATCAGGAATTGTAGGGGGTTAAGTAAAATATGCCCAAGTTATGGCACTAAGAAGATCACAGAAGCAATGCATATCCTGAACAGTTAAATTTCAGTGTGACCCTGTACTGGTCACTTTTATAATGTCAGATAAAGCTTACCCTCTTCAGCATTTTTAAGCCACTCAACAAATTTTTTCATTTGTTCCAGGAACACACTCTTTCCTTTTGCAAGATGGGCATCCTTATACCATTTTAGGATAGGCTCCTCACTCAGAACTTCAGCTGCAAGACAAACCATGCCAATTTTACAATGACCACAGTTTTAAAATTGGGCTGATGTGCTGGTTCAGTGGCAGTACTGTGCACTGCCATGCAGAGAACTCAAGTTCAACTCAGAGGTAAAGAGTTGCACTTCCCAGGTTGGATGGGGATGTTGCAGAACAGCATTCACAGCTCCTGGCTGGAGGGAGTCCCAGTCACTAAACAGCAACACCTAATGGCTGGATTTAGGGTCCATGATTGTAAGGTTCTGCAATCAGACTATGTGATTTATGAGGAAATATAAAATAGGGGGAAAAAAAATCCCTAGATAGTTATGAACTAAGGCTCATGGATCAGATCTCAGCCTTAATTGCCACGGAGATTAAAGCCCAGGAAGAGGAAACTACAGGCAAAAAATAAAAATCTCAACATGGATCCCAAGCTGCATGACCAAGGTCCAAAATTAGCCAAGTTCTGGAGACAGCCTCCATTTGTGGAGCTTGGCTGAGAACTATTGCTGTAATGACTGGTCTAGGTTTGAACACAGGGGGAAATTCCTGGTAGTTGTGAAAGGCTCATGGCTGCAGATCCCAGTCAGTCAATTTTGTCATTCCCCTTTTGGGTTTCAGCTTGTCTAAACAGGCCAAATAAAAAGTCCTTCAGATTTCTTAAACTGAGCTTATTTTGCTGTACTAGTAATAAGTGAACAGTGACAAGATGCTATCAGGAGTTTTGGTAATGGGGCTTGATGCGTTTCATACATAAACAATGCAGAAACTGTGTGCTGCTCAATATGTTCTACATTAAAACAAAATCATAACTGAACTTGTGCAGTGCTGGCATATGGCAACAGAAGCCTAACTTATCTGTAGCATTTCTCCAGCTCAGTACACAAATGATAGAGCTCTCTGACTGGAGAAACACACTAACATATAGCATAGACTGTACATGCCCATTTAAGAGGTGATCAGGAGCAGTGGTTTAATGCCACACTTCGGCACCCATTTTGTAATCCCAAAAGCTGGAATGCGAACTGCCACTGAGGTGCTTATTTGTACTTATAACATGATCAGCAACTGCAGAGATCAGAGATATGTTGTCAGCTGCTAGATAAAAATGTACAATAAATACAAAACCCATTTCACTACCAGGCAGATTCCTAAGCCCATTCTAATTCAAGAGTATGTGTTATCAGATAAATCAGCTGGCTGTTGCCAAACACACACACACATTGAGAATGTATACCAAGCACAAGCAGTAAAGAAGTACCTTTATAAAAAAGCACCACTATCTTCTGGAAGGATTTCATGAAATGAATGTTGTCATAACAGTACTCCTGAATCTTCAGCAGCAGCGTCAGCTCAGACTGACCTTGTGTAGTAAAGGCAGCAAGGAGAGGGCTGTATTGCTTTTGTGTTGGTGATTTGAGAAAAAAAAATGCAGAGTTAAAGAATGAAGACCAGATTAGAAATGAATGTACATGCTTAAAACTGGGATTTACACACATAAATGCACTTTACCCATGTAAGTGGACTTTTGAAAATTGCTACGTCATTGAAATGTCAATAAGTTTTACCTGCATTAGGTGCACTTAATGCAGGTAAATGGCTCTTAAACTGCTGATAGAATGTTGCATTTACATGCAAAACTCCTTTGAAAATTCACCTATTAGTGATTATATTGATCATATGTATTGTACCAAGGGGAGACAAGTACATTTTAAACTGTTCTAATCTATGCTTAAAAAGAAAATTATTCCTTACCTGCTAATTTTTGTTCCTGTAGTACCAAGGATCAGTCCAGACAGTGGGTTATGTCCCCCGTCCAGCAGATGGAGTCAGACAAGACTTCGGAGGGTGCTGACAAACCAGTGCACCCTCTGCAAGTTCAGTATAGAGTAGTGGTCCCCAAACCTGTCCTGGAGGGCCACCAGCCAGTCAGGTTATCCTCAATGAATATGCATGAGAGAAAATGTACATGTTATGGAGGCAGTGCATGCAAATTCTCTCTCATGCATATTCATTGAGGATATCCCAAAAACCCGACTGGCTGGTGGCCCTCCAGGACAGGTTTGGGGACCCCTGGTATAGAGAATATCAAAGCTAGTATAACAGAAAGAGGATGGATCAAGTGTACTAATCAGAAAGTTTATCCGTAACTAAGGTAACTGGCGCAACAACTTGAACTTGCAAAAAGAACTGTAGAACAGCCTCAAAGAAGTGGAGGCAAACAGAATAGAGAAGTTAGGAGATCAGATCAAGCAGGAAGAGACCCCAAACCCCAATATAATTAGGGAGGGCGTCTGGACGGATCCGTGGTACTACAGGAACGAAAATTAGTAGGTAAGGAATAATTTTCTTTTCCCTGTACGTACCAGGATCCGTCCAGACCGTGGGATGTACTAAAGCTTCGCTAAATAGGGTGGGCCCCTGAAAGCCCTGCTCGAATGACCGTGTCGCCAAAATACCCTGAGGTCGACGACTGGAGGTGTAGCCGATAATGTTTTGCAAAGGTATGCAAAGATTTCCAGGTCGCTGCCCTGTAGATCTCCTGGGGGGAGACTGACTGGCTTTACGCCCAGAAAGCCACCTAAGAACTGAGAGAATGAGCCTTGACACTGAAGGGAGGTGGGCGACCCGCTCCAATGAATGCTGCCACAATGGCTTCCTTGAGCCATCTGGCAATCGTCTTCGTAGCCCTAGAGCCCTTCTTTGGTCCTGACCAGAGGACAAACAAGTGGTCCAAGACTCGAAAATCGTTGGTAACCTCCAAGTAGCGGATCAGGGTGCGCTTGACTTCCAGATGAGGAGAGCCTGTGACTCGTCCGTGGAAAAGGACGGGAGTTCTACCGTCTGATTCAAATGAAATGCCGAGACCACCTTGGGTAGAAAGGAAGGCACTGTCTGTAAGGAGACCCCAGAGTCCGTAAAAACGGAGATAAGGTTCCCTGCACGACAGCACTTGGCAGTTCCGAAACCCTGCGTGCAGAACTAATGGCCACCAGGAAGACAGTCTTGAGTGTGAGATCCTTGATGGTGGCGCCGCACAGCGGTTCAAAGGGAGGACCAGCCAGAATCTTGAGGACCAAGCTGAGGTTCCAGGACGGACAGGGATCCTGGACCAGCGGCCGCAGATGTTTCGCCCCCTTAAGGAAGCGGGCAATATCTGGGTGAGAGAAAAGTGAAAGATGGTTGGGCGACTGAACCAGTGAGCTCAGAGCAGAGACCTGTATTCGCAAGGAGTTATAGGAGAGACCCTTCTCCAGGCCGTCTTGGAGGGACACGAGAATCTGGGGAACCGAGGCCGTTCTGGGCAGAGTGCTGTGAGAGGTGCACCAGCATTCAAACACCTTCCAGACCCTCACATAGGCGACTGAGGTTGAAGGCTTCCAAGCCTTGAGTCGTGACTACTGCATCAGGGTATCCTTTGCGTTGAAGCAGTCGCCTTTCAAAAGCCAGGCCGCAAGACAGAAGCGTTCTGCCTGGTCGAAAAATACGGGCCCCTGGTGCAGGAGGCACGGAAGATGGCTCAGGCGCAGGGGTCCGTCTAAGGAGAGATTGACCAAGTCTGCAAACCAAGGACATTGTGACCATTCCAGGGCTACCAGAATGACCAGCCCCTGGTGTAGTTGTATCCTCTGCAGTACCTTGCCCACTAGTTGCCATGGAGGAAACATGTATAGAAGATGGCACGGCCAGGGGAGCACCAGCTCCCCTGGCAGACGGGGTGCTGTGCTCCCGTCTCCCCTGGCAGACGGGGTGCTGTGCTCCCGTCTGCGACTGAAGCAGCGTGGTGCCTTGGTGTTGTGGAGAGTGGCCATGAGGTCCAGATGGTGTCCCCCAGCGATGAATGAGGAGCTGCATCGCCTCGGAGAGTGCCCACTCCCCTGGGTCCAGTCACTGTTGACTCAAGAAATCCGCCTGAATGTTGTCCAAGCCTGCAATGTGGGAGGCTGCCAGGTGTGTGAGGTGCCTCTCCACCCACGACAGGCGGGCCGTTTCCAGCGAAACATGTTGACTTTTCGTGCCGCCCTGGCAGTTGATGTACGCCACCGTGGTTGTGTTGTCCGAGAGGATCCTGACCGCCAGATTTCACACGAGTGGGAGAAAGTGTATGAGGGCCAGCCGTACTGCCCTGGTTTCCAGGCGATTGGCCACGCTGCTTGAGTTTTTGTCCACTGCCCCTGCACTGAACTTATTTGGCACATGGCCCCCCAATCGGCCAAGCTGGCATCGGTGGTGACCACCCAATCCAGAATCTCTAGTGGCATGCCCTGTGCAAGACGAAGTGGATCCAGCCACCAGCTCAAGCTGGCTTTGGCGAGCTGAGGGAGATGGAGGACCTGCTGGTAGTCCTGCGAGACCGGTTTCCAGCGAGAGAGTAGTGCCCCTTGTAATGGGCAGAAGTGTGCAAATGCCCACGGTACTAGATTGATAGTGGATGCCATGGATCCCAGGACCTGTAGGTAATCCCAGGCTGTGGGAGAGGGAAGGCCAACAAAGTGCTGGATCTGATCCTGGAGAGATTGAGCCCGATCCGGGCGCAAGACGACCTTGCCCTGAGCTGTGTCGAAGCGGGCCCCCAGAAAATCCAACGACTGTGAGGGCCGGAGGCTGCTCTTGGCGAAGTTGACCACCCAGCCAAGGGACTGCAAGAGCTGAACTACCCGGGCGACTGGTGCTTGGCCCTGAGATAAACGTCCTTGCCCGAATGAGCCAGTCGTCCAGATACAGATGAACTAGGATTCCCTCCCGTCAAAGAGCTGCCGCCACAACCACCATGATCTTTGTGAATGTCCCAGGGGCGGTTGCAAGGCCGAAGGGAAGGGCTTGAAATTTAAAATGCTGACCAGTATCTTGAAGCGGAGGAACCGCTGATGCGCCTTGAGGACAGGGATGTGAAGATAAGCCTCCGTCAAGTTGAGCGAGGCATTCCCCCTGATGTACCGCTGCAATCACTGAGTGCAGAGTCTCCATTCAAAAATGAAGAACCTTGAGGGACTTTTTGACCTCCTTGAGATCCAGAATTGGACAAAAGGACCCTTCCTTTTTGGGTACCACGAAGTAGACTGAATAATGCCCCGAGCCCACCTCTTCCGAGGGGATGGGAAGGATAGCTCCTAGGCACAGGAGCCTGTTGCACAGCAAGTTGTTTGGGCCCTGGACCACAGGGGAGAAGAGAAACCTGTCCCTTGGAGGCCGAACAAAATCCAATGTGTAACCGCGTCTTGGGATGTCTAGGACCCAGTGATCTGAAGTGATACGAACCCACTCCTCCTAGAAGAGATATATCCGTCCCCCGATCCGGGGTGTAGAGGAGTTGGCAAGTCTGGCATCATTGAGAGGACTTGGAGGAAGCCCCTTAGGCCATCCCCTCCCTAGGTGGTTTGCGGCCTCGAAAGGAACGAGGCCACGATTGCAATCTGGAAGAGGGACTCAGAGGCATCGACTGTCTGGGAGTGCGGGACTGGCTTCTTGAGGGATAAACGATCTTGAAGATCGCGGCCGGTCCTCTGGCAGGCGATGTACCGCATTTCCCCCCAGTGATTTAATGATCTGGTCCAGATCCTCCCCGAAAAGAAACTTACGGGGAGAGATCCCAGACTGGACTTGGAGGAAGAATCAGCCGATCAGTTGCGAAGCCAGAGAAGACGTCTCGCCGATACCACAGAAACCATGGATCTTGCCAGTATGCGGAGTAGATCATACTGAGCATCTGCTCCGTAAGCGATGACAGCATCCAGGCGGTCCGCCTGGCTTGCTTCTTCCAGAGGCAGGTCCTGAGAAGTGAGAAGCTGCTGTACCCATCGGAGACCCGCTCTCTGCGCTAGGGAGCTACAAATGGCAGCGTGTACCCCCAAAGCCAAAACCTCAAACACCCTTTTGAGGTAAACTTCCAGCTTCTGTCCTGTAGGTCACAATGCCGTGCCACCTGTAACTGGGATAGTGTCCACTTGGTCACCGCGGAGTCCACCTTCGGGACCTTAAGGAGCTCAAGGAAATCCTCAGGAAGGGGATAAAGCTTTCCCATTGCTCTGCTGACCTTGAGCAAGGCCTCGGGAGTATCCCATTCCCTGGCCAGTAGCTGTAGAAAGGTGGGATAGGCCCTGGACACAGTACGTAGACCTGCTAGGACCGGATCTCCCTTCTTGCTAGAGGACAAGACGATGGGTGTGGGGTGCCCCGGCGGATCAAGGGGGGGGGGGGGGGGGCTCGATGTCCAGCTCATGCAGGATATGAGGGATGAGTGCATCCAACTCATCCCTCTGAAAAATTTGGAGCACCCTTGGGTGCTCACCATCCACCTGTGCTGCGATGAGGAGATTGTCCTGATGGGGAGGGGGGGGAAAGAGTCTCCCCACTGATCCGGGGCTGGACCCGCCCCCCCCTGCCGGTGGAAGGACAACACACACCCTGGAGGCCCCATGGGTGACCCCTGGTGCGCCCCCCCCCCCCCCCAGTGGGTCCTGGCCCCCCGTAGGAGTATCCGCTATCCTGGGGACTTTGGGTGGCGGGGGACCCGCCGTGGGCTCCGTAGGCTCTTCCAGGTGCTGCAAATATGCATTAGCAAAATAAGTTCTGCTGAGAGGGGGGGGGGGTCTCCCGACTGCCCCCGGGGAGCCCAGCAGAGGAACCGGAGTGAGAATCGGCAGTGAGATCTCTAAAAAAAATCCTCCATCTTCTGAGGGCTCCTGCCTGCGAATCTCCGATTCCAAGATGACAGCCGTTCCCATGCAAAGCGGCAACGGGGCTGGCCCCTGCTCTGAGGCGTGCTGAATCGTGCCCAGGAGGATGGCCCAGCTGCTGAGAGGTGCCCTCCCCACCAGGGAGGCACCTTGTGCACACCCACTTGCAGGATAACCACGATCCCGGTTCCCCACATGCCGAGCAACACAATGACCTCGGCATGCTCGTGGGGGGAGAACGGAGCCTCTGTGGATCCGGGAAGGACTGCGCCGTGGGGAGCGGGAAGACGCGTCCGCTACACCTCCGACCCAGCCAGGTGACAGCAGAGGAATGTAACCTCTCTGCTGCAGCGGGCCCGGGGAACACGCTTCTCGGGGCCATGGGTTGGACCGCGGCGAGGGTGGGGAGAGGTTGAAACCTCCAACATCCACCACCCTAATCCAGGAACCTGAAGAGGAACCCTGCACACAAGGAACTGAAATTCACAATAAATTAAAACCAGAGAATTTACCCCTCAGAAAAAGCAACGAGAAAAAGGAAGAAGACAAGACAGCACTGCCTGCAAGTCAATAAAAAAACTCCTAAACCCTTCTATTTTTTTTTTTTTTTTAACCACTTGATCCAACCAAAAGAAGCCAAAGAAATAGCAAAGAGGAAAAAAGGGAGTCCTCTAGACAGGGGAAGCAAGATTTCCCTACTCCTATCTGCTGGAGTCAAAGATACTGAGGTCTTGCAGAGGGTGCACTGGTTTATATGTCAGCACCCTCCGAATCCATCTGCTGGACGGAGGACATAACCCACCGTCTGGACTGATCCTGGTACTTACAGGGAATTGCCTTTTATTTTTTACTCCCCCTCATATTTTGCATTTGGTGTCTATCATGTTGTAACATGCATGGAGTACCCTGTTTGGGAAGGTGTGATAAGACATTAAACTACTATAAGAAAGTTACAGCATGGATGTCATATTCCACTAAATCGGTTAATAAGTGCAAGTGATTGCTAGAAATTTCAGACTAGTACCATACCTTCAAATGCTTGATGGCTTGCTCCGTTACCAGCTCCTCTTTTTTGTTCCATTCCACACAGCTCATTACACTAGACCATACAATCCCAATTACAGTCTGCTCAGAGATGTTGTTTTTCTTCATCTCCTCCTTGACATACAAACTGATCTGGAAAGCAGCAGTTTAAGAATCAACTTAAAATGTCTTCCTATCAAACTAGAATCCGCTCTCCCTGCCTTTATATCCCAAGCACAGAAAATAAGCACCTGTTTGTAATACACAGATGCAAGCTAACCATTCAGGAATATAACATCTCCATTTTAAATTGTAGAAATGCTCTCTGCAGTTATTAAATATTCAGTATAAGACTCATTTTCTCTTACACACAACCAATTAAATCTAAAATGCATCCCCATTACAAGGTATTTCTCATTGTGCAAAGAACAAAAAAAAAAACAAACTACACAGCAAGAACAGACATATCCAGAGTATGGCGTAGAGGGGAAAAAAAAAAAAAAGTTAAGACGTATCCTAATAGTAAACAGTGTTTTCTGTCTACAGAGGATGAATTAGCCATGACATGGTGATGTCTTCAGACTACACTGAACAGACCCCTTTTCCTTAGCTCAGAGTTGTTGCTCTAAGCATGTGTGGGAATTCCTATGTGAGCATTGCCCCATGAGCTCCCTAAGTCGATATCAGAGCTAAAAGTCTAAGGGGCCGATGCAATATAAACTGCATAAAGCGGGCGCTGAAAAGTCAGCACCCGCTTTCCTAACGTGTGCATGACGCCCGCAAGGGGGGTGCCATGCAATACCCAAATTAGGGTGTTGCGCTAGCAAGGAGGCGCTAGGTGCGCCAATAAACTCTGCGTCCATTTTCATTACTGGCAGACAGCCAATTATGAAAACAGACACCAAGTTTACTGGCATCTGTTTTCATAACTCGGCAGTCTGCAGAGTTTTTATTTTTTTACTTAAGAAAAGAAAGTACAGAAAAGCAGTTTTTTCTGCATTTTACCTACACTCAGCTATTAATGCCTGCTTCAGTACTTCCCATGTTTTGCGATACTAGGTCACCATTACCAGTCCCGGGCACTCCCCTGATGAACTGGGATGCGAAGATAGGCTTCGGAAAGGTCCAGGGAGGTTAGGAACTCTCCCAGTTGTACTGCCATAACAGAGCGCAGGGTTTCCTTGCGGAAATGTGGCATCCGTAGATGACTGTTGACATTCTTGAGATCCAAGATGGGTCAAAATGACCCTTTCCTTCTTGGAAACGATAAACTAGATGGAATAGTGCCCAGTAGTTTGCTAGGGCGTGGGCACTGGAGTTATTGCCTTCAGACTGAGTAGTCTTGTTAAAGTGGTTTCTACTGCCAGTCTCTTGAGTGGAAGTGGCAGGGTGATCTCATAACTGTCTCGATGGATGCAGCGGAATTCCAGAGAGTACCACTCTTGAATAATATTTAGAACCCATTTGTCAGATGTTATAATCGACCCATCTTTGGTAGAAGAGGGCAAGTCGACCCCCTATGGCTTCTTCCACCGGATGGGCTGGTCTCTTCTCATGTGGGGTACGGCTGGAGACTGTCCCCTGGTCCTGCTCCTCTCTTGGTGCGGCTGCTCTGAGAGAACTGGTTCCTTCTGGAGGGGCGAGGTACCTGTAGGGTCTAAAGTGCTGCAAACTTCTGCCCTAGGTCCTTCTGGGGGAGGAATGTTGGGGTCTTTTACCTCTATCTTCCGGTAGTCGGGGCACTGGAGATTTGCCCCATTTGTTGGCTAACGTCTCCAAAACGCTCCTGAACAGGAGAGATCCTTTAAGGAGAATCCTGTGAGATTTGCTTTAGATGTCGCATCCGCAGACCAATTTCGTAGCCATAGTTGTCTTCTGGCTGCTACTACCAAGGCAATGCCTCTGGCTGGGGTGCACACTAGGTCTGAGCTTGCGTCAGTGAGGAAGGATGCCGCAGATTCCATTGTAATTCTGGACGAATTTGCATCTCTCAAGAGGAGTAATCAGGCACGTGCTACCAGTGCGCAGCAGAAAGCAATCTGCAGTGTCATTGCTGTTGCGAAGGCCTGCTTAAGGATGGGCTCCAATCATCTGTCCTTCAGGGCCGCTCATCCCTCAATGGGAATTGCTGTTCGCTTTGAGACTGCACAGGCCATGGCGTCCACTTTCAGGACTGCAAGCACTCCTTGGCCGCAGGTTCCAGGGGGTATAGGGCTTCCAAGGGTCCCCCCCGCCCTTTGAAGTTGGCCTCTGGGGCATTCCATTCCAGGTCAATCAGTTCCTGGATGGCTTTCAACATAGGACAGTAGCATGAGGCCTTACGAGAGGGAACCAAGATAAAGTTCTTCTTTGGTTCCGCCCTAGGGTCAGTGCCTGGAATGCCCTGCATCTTCGGAGTCTGAGAAACAAGGGCTGCTAATTCGTCCTTGTGGAAGAAGAGAAGCATGGTTCGGTATGGTTCCATCCCTGGAGGAATTTCTCCTTCTTCCAGAGAGTCACTCTCCTCACTAAGGTGTCTGGGCCCCTAATAGGGAAATTCTTGGTTAGGTGAGGCCTGACTCGAGGCATCCGAGTAGTGCCGAGAGGATCTCGTGTTCCTGGCCTGGGTTGAGCCTGATGCGCAGCGGAGGCTGTTTGCAGCCCTTTGAAGAATTCCACCCAAGAGGAGGTCCCTGGGTCTATGTTGATCCCAGGGGAGGGGTGAAGTTATGCACCGCGAGCATAGGCAGGACTTCAATTCCGTCTGCACGGCTCTTATGTGGCAGGCTGTGCAAAGAGGGCCTTCTTAGTCGCAGGTGCCATTGAATCTATGTCTAGGTGCAAATTCTGCATGCGAGAATTTGTGTGCAGCCATAGTTATGCGCTCTGTATTTGTGCGCAGCCGGAGATATGTGCATGGTAATTGTGCACAGCCGTAGTAATGCGTACGAAGCGTGTTTGCGCACAGCCGTAGTTATGCGCCTGGAGGCGGTCCGTGCGACTGATGTGCACGACTATGGGGCGCACAAGCTGCCAGAAGATCCTGTGCATACTGCCGAGGGGGAGGAAGTTGGTGCAGACGACCATGTGCAAGATGGCACCCCCCTTAAGGGTCTCCCCTTGTACTGGATCGGGGTCTAGCCTAACCGAGGCTGCTCAATCTGATTGGAATTCCCTCTAACTCGCTGGAAGCAGAGTCGGTATGGCGATCCGAGTTCTGGAGACCTTAAAGTTTCCTTCTTATCGCTTGTGTATCAGACAGTCTCCAGCTGCGAGGGGGGGATAGGTTTTACCTTCACCGCTGCGCTTGGATGGGCACCTGCTGCCTTTCAGCCACTCTGGGGGGCTAAGTCCATGCTGGGACCAAGTCACACCTCTGACGGATATCGTAAATCACCTCCGGCGTTCGACTGGGAGAGAGACCCTTAGGTTTCACTGCAGGAGTGCGGGGCTCGTTCTTAAAGTACATTTCTTTCTTTTGCTGTAATTGTTAACACTATTCTAGTGTGGAATAGTGTCCACATCTGCTATGGGAGACTAAGAAATACTGAAGAGCTGAGCATGCTCACGGGTATATGTAGGCTGACGTCAGCTTTGAAATCTGACCGTCTCCCATCTATCAGGAGTACACTATACCCATTGGTCCTGAGTCCATCTGGCTACATGCTAGGAAATCATTTTCTGATTTCTTACCTTGACTGCTGTCACCACCACTTTTCCTAGCCTTCCTATCACCAGTGTGTCTTCAGTATCTTTCAAGACAAAAACTCTTGTCTACCTACATTAATCAGGCCTTGCTCCTCTATACCTTTTGCTGCACCTCACCCCTCTCTTCTCTAAGTCCCATCTCTTCAGATTGAAAAAAATACCTTACCTTTTTTATAGACCACTTTGATAACTCAATTGCTCACTCCCTCTGCTGCAACTGTTTTGATCTGTCTCCTGCTTCACCTTGTCTATCGTTGTTGCACCATTTTACACTTTAAACTTTTATGCAAGACCCTACAGCGCTTGTATAGTTTTATTTTAACAGCTTTTCTATACCATCGTTTAGTAAAAAAAACGATCACAATGGTTTACATAAAGAGAGAATACAACACAATCTAAAATATAAATACATAAAATGAGGAAACAGTAATAACCAATAAAAGCAGTAAAACAAGATAGAGAAGTATAAAATAAACAGGATAAAAGAATAAATTAGTGCCTGACTCAGCCTGCTCCCTTACAGGCTCTGTTAAATAGCCAGGTTTTTAAATTTCTTTCAAACACCATGAAATCAGATTGCATCCTATACACCTTCATGCTGTTTCCTACACATACAGCACTGTATACACTGACCATCTAATCTTGAAGAAGCCTTACAAATTAAGAATTCCAAGTGAAATGGTGAGTGAGAGACAGTAAGATTGCAGTGATGAGAAGCAAGGCACTTGCAGAAGCAGTTTTATTTTATGATAGTTTCAAATGGAACAAGCCTGACAAGAACTCCTTAAGAGTTGTGACCACTATTCCTGCATCACTTATCCATTGGCAAGAGAAATTAGGTATATTATGTTGAACTTTTATGATCCCTCAAACAAAACAAGATTCCCACTTTTTTGTTTGAGCAGATTAAAAAGACAGCTAAAGTACTTCCATTATTTTACATTTCCTCCCTTTCTATATTTTTCCAAGCTATATTCACCAAAATTATTTTATTCTATGGGGAAGTTGTCATTTATTTAAATTTATTTATTTAAAGAATTTATATACCGGGGTTCCTGTATAGTATACATATCACCCGGTTTACAAGGAACCAAAACTATCGCTAAGGAACCGTAACTATCGCTTCATTTAGCGGTTTACATTGAACATTTAGCGGTTTACATTGAACATAGTTAATTTGAGAAAACATAATAAAACAAATAAACATAAACAAACATAAACATAAATAAACATAAAATAGTTAATTTGAGAAAAAGTATATAATATGGTTAACCAGTTAATAACTAAAAGGCAGGTTAATAAGTACATAAGTAAGTAAATAACATTGAACTTGATAGAATCTGGTAACAGGATAAAATAGTGTTGCATATGCTTAAGTACAACATTCATGGCATGACTTCCAACAAAAGGAACAGTGTGATTTGCCACACGCAAATGCAGTTATTTATTACTACAGGTTTTTATAAAATTTTATAAGTTACTGAATCAGGAAATTTGTTGGCAAAGGGAAACCCTGATAAGCATCTGCAGTCACATGCACATTAGCCATTAGCTTTCCAATGAATCAAACCTTCCCAAATCATTGCATAGGTCTCAGCTGCTGCCTCAAATTAAAGGAACACTCCACTTAGATCATGCAAGATCCCTTACATCTTTCAGAGGTTCTCCACGTGACATCTGTTCTTGTAGTTCCTTCTGCAGCTCCTTGCGAGCACCAATAGTCTGCTGATTCCGCACATACTCCGAAAGTTCCTTTAATCCTGCATCAGTGAAGTATTTTGTGAAGTGTTCAACGCTTTGCTTGTTGGCTGGAAAAAGTTCCTGAAAGTTTAACCAGAGAGTAAGTTAACAAGCTGTCATATGATGGGTAACAAGTAGGTACACTTACTGAAATAAGGGTTGCTATGGAACCACTCACTTATGGGGGGGGGGGGGGGGGGGGGGGGGGGGGGGGGGGGGGGAACCCCACAAACATGGCAAAAAAAGACCATACGTCCTCTAGGCTACCCATTCACACCACCTATTCAGATTTACAATCCCTATGACTCCTTCAGAGGTCCTCTGTTTATCCCATGCTTTGTGTTCAGATATTGTCCAAGTTGCATTCTGTAGACTATTTTCTACTTTAAACTGCTCTTTAGAAGAGAATGTAAGGAAATAAATGCTTAATAGAATCCCCATGAACTACTAGCAACATTAAATTAGAACAGACTGAAAAACCATTTAAAATGGATGGATCTTTCAATACATTTAATACCCTTTATTTCTGCTGCCTGTGCACCAGTTAAAGCATTCTCTTTCACCAGTTAAGAACAGTGCAGGGCTGATTCGATAGGATGCCATGTGAGGATAGGCTTCTGCTTATCGGGTTCATAGGGCCTGGGGCACTGAAGCTTAACAGAAACTGGAGGAAGCTCCCAAGCCAAAAAAATAACCATGCCTAGTATTGCCATTTCTTGCAAGTTGCTTACCATTAATCTGTTGTCCATATTGACTTTACGAAGGCTAGCAGCCACCGCATTAATGTCTTTTTCATTGATCCATGATTTGAAAAGCTTTACAGCAAAGGCTGCAGACACACCTAAACAGAACAAAAGCAGAAAGATGCTTTTATGGGACTTGCTTTTAGAGGACCAAGTAATACAAATAAATTCAGAGCTTCTTCCCTTAATTAAAAGCTGCCAGATATGAGCTCACTCCTCTTTACTAGAATGATCTCATTTAACTTCTCAGTATGCTTTTATCAAAGATAAGCTAAGCTACCTTCACATTGTGGCCATTCCTAAAAACAGCAGAAGCTATAAAAGGAGCAACACAAAGAACAATGTCACTGTACTACTAAGGGCTGCTTCTGGAACACCTTCACTTCTGTGACAATCAAAACAACGGCCCTTTACTTCAAAGGCTGAAATCCATCTTTTAAACTTATAGATTGCAATACTTCTGTCCGGCTAATTTAAATCTTATCAGTAAAGCTACTTTAAATACCTGAAAAGAAAATATGTATATCAAAATAAGCTTAATTAGTATATCTAGAAGGCACATGCATCTTCACATATTAATCATTTCACACTTTCCCAATAGCACCTACTTTACCCTTACAATCATCCTCTAACAGGACCAGTGCTGTAGGGTTTTGCTACCATATTTGGTATCGCCACCCCTTTACACTTACCACTATCTCCTTCCACCACCACATTTGTGTTCTGATGCAAGAATTATGGTGGAGAGTGCACAAGATCTGGCTGATATCCGGAACAGCTGCAGCTTTATAAAAGAGCAGAGGGACTGAGCACTAGTGTGGGCTTAGCTGCTGTAGCACCTCCCCCTCCAGCAGTGCTTTGTTTGGAGAAGAAACCCATGTAGAGGCCTCTACAGGGACTGTACACACAGCACTCAATCCCTATGCTCAAAGGCAAAGTTGCTGCTGTTCCTGATATCAGCCAAGGCCTAGGCTACCACCTCCCTCCCCCCAGTTCTGCTTCAAGGAAAAGATTTGAACTGGCTGGAAGCAAGGAGAGGTACTGAGATACAGGAGAGAGAAAGGGGGAGCTAAAACACAGAACAGTGATTTGATCTTATATGGCAGCCTGTGCAACTTGTATAGTAGCACTGGGGTACATGAAGTTACACTATGCATATACCAAGACAGACTAGACAACATTCTTGCTTGCTGTGGCCCCACTTACAAGAATGTTGTTCTGCAATGATACTTACCTTCCTTAACCAAGTTCTCATTATACAGACTGTTGAGAATTGAAGCAGAAAGATTCCCATTGGCTAGAAGAATACCAGTCAACATGGCCAGTTTGTTCCGCTCAGACTCGGAAAAACCCTTTAGAAACAGTAGCAGCTACAAGAAACAAGAAGCTGAATTGAAACAAAAAAAAAATCCAACCACCTCTTCACCCCTAAAACATATCAAAATCTCATGTGTCAAGGTCAAGCTGCATTAATAGCATAAGTATATTTTATACATGGTAAATACATGTCCCAGCTATATAAAGCAGCAATCTCCAATTCTACTGTAACAAGAAACATACAAGAATTTGGTAATTCTCAAAGTTTGGCACTTGAAAGCTATTGAGTGCAAGGTGCTTTCCAATTACTTTCTTGGCCATCATTGCCAATGCACCAACAGACAAAACTAAATATCATTTGGGTTTATGTAAATTCATTATATTGCTCTACTTGTAGAAAAAATATTGATGCAGCAACAATGTAGTTTGCTTTTACATCATAAGCATAAACGCTCTAACAGCCAATCACAAAAGGCTGGGAATCACTGCTAAACTTGACTACTGCACACCTTTCATGAGTTTGAGATATTATGTATAACCCCAGATAAGTGCCTGTGTGTGATCACTTCTTATAACTGAAAAACTGGAGTGTGGACTAGACAGGTCGTATGGTTTTTCTGCCATCATGCTTGTGTCATTAATGAAAAAAATAAATTGAGGTTCTCTTTTTCTATCTGCTGGTAGAATGGCATACATCTGTGCATCTGGACTGGAATGGTCTAGTAGCATAAAGGAAAGAACAAAATCTGGAGAAAAAGGGCCAGACAGGTGTTGAGGGAAGAAAAAGCACAAAGTAGATATATGAACACCAATGTAGAAGATACTGGGAGCAACACAGAATGGATGGACCCATACACCAAGAATGGGTACAGTAACTGTTCTGGAGCTGCAGCCTATGTGGCAAATAAATTTTCCCACTGGTAGGTTCTCAGAAGCCACTGCCACCTGACCATTGAAGTCCAGTGCTTGAAATCCCCACACCAACAGGTTTAGTATCTGCTGCTTCCAGAGATGGTACAATGGGAACCGCAAATGCTGCAGGACCTGCCATATTTGAAGATACAGCTAGATTCCAACATAATCCCTATAAATCTGCTCTGCTTCCCTGACCCCCCCCCCCCCCCCCCCCATGAAGGGTATTCACCACTGCCAGATGCTTCTTGGGGGCCCCAGCCTAAGAACAGCCCAGGCCTGTTCAATACATGCTTTTTTTTTTTTTTTTTTTTAAAGCAGAAGGTGGCCCAAGAGACCCATCAATACTCAACCCCAGACACCAGCTTAGAGCACCCTGGAAGCCCTCTGACTGTTGAACCAGATGAGGATCAGACCTTAAGGCCCCAGGAAGCAGTCAGACAATTCCTCTTCATCAGCCAAGACCAGATACTAAAGAGCTGCATGGATATGCTAGCCTGCCATTTGCTGGATTATTGGGAGACCGATATCGGCTGAGAAGCAGCGGGTGCAACCTCAAGCACTTTTAAGGAATTAAGAGGACCAGCCCTTTATTCAATCCATCCTGCAAAAATTCCAAAATGAGTAGGATCTTAACTGAACGAGGAAGAACATATCGATCTTTACACCAAGCCTCAAACACTCGCCAAACCTACACAGATTAAGGAAAGGGAGAACTTTCCCACTAGTAGCAAGGTGACAATCACTGAAGTAGAATATCCATGCTTCAGCAAGCAAGCCCTCTCAAGGGCCATACCGTAAGACAAAACAGAGTTGGATCTTCGTGAAGAAATGGTCCCTGCTGCAACAGATCCCTGTGCACAGGAAACCAGAGGGAGGGAGGGGAGGAGTCTGCCAGGAGCCTTCACAAAACTGCATACCATGGTCTCCTGGGCCAATCTAGTGCCACCAGATGCACCATCCCTGTGTGACCCTCGACCCTCAACCATTCTGCCCAATATGGGCCACGGAGAAAGGCATACAAGTAGCTTGACAGAGTCAGTACCCAAGGACTTCGGATCTCTCCTGTGACTAAAGAATAGGAAATCTTCATATTGCAAGACATTGCCAGCAGGTCTAGACATGGAAGGCCCCACCAGTCCACTATCAGCTGAAATGCTTCATCTGACAATACCCATTCTCCAGACTCTCCCTGCTGAGAAAGTCTGCTCTCACATTGTCTTTTCCTACAATGTGCAAGGCCAAGATCTCCTGAAGATGTACTTCCGCCCATTCCATGTTTGTCTATCTCCTGTGACACTCGCTGGCTCTTGGTTCCTTCTTGATCTATGGAAGCCACTTCGTTGCATTGTCCATTATCTAGACTGCTCGCCCCTGCAACCTGCCACTGAACTACAAGCACACCAACCAGACTGCTCAGGCTTCTAAGCAGATTGATGCTCCAGAGAAACACTTCTATACTCCAGTGCTCTTGCTCCATCAGTTCCTGACAGTAAGCTCCCCAGCCCTGTAGACTCATCTGTCTTGCTACTGCAAAGGCCTGTTTAAGGATGGACTTCATTCGTCTATTGTGCGCATACTTTAAGGCCGCTCCTCTCGCCACTGGGATAGTTTGTTTAGAGATGGCACAGACCAGCACATTCACTTTAGGGAAACACAAATGCTCTCACTGCTTGATCCAGTGGGTATACAGCTTCTAACACTCATCCCCCTTTAAAACTTGCTTCTGGGGCATACCATTCCAAGTCAATCAACTCCTGGATGGCTTCCAGTAAGGGAAAGTAGCAAGAGGCTTTCTGTAGGGAAGTCAGAATGGGGTTCTTTGGTTCCATCATACAGTCCGCCCCAGGAACTCCCAGCATCTTCAGGGTCTGGGAAACCAGGGCCGGCATTTCGTCAATGGAAAAAGCTGTAACATGAATTTCCCCCATCTTCCAAGGATTCTGTATCCTCCTCTTTGTCTGTGCCATCCAGGTCCCTGCCAGGTATACCCTTGATGAGGCAAGGCATGCCTAGAGGTCTGTCGATAGGACTGGGAGAGGGAAGGCTTACTGGCTGAGGTTCTGTCCTGACGGGGGCAAGTGAGGTAGCCAACTGCTCCTGTACGAAAGCTTGAAGGCCAAGGAAAAATTCCACCCGAGAAGCCAGCCAGGTCCATGCCTAGCCAAGGAGGTGCTGGGGTAGGTGCCGCTGAATTTCCTTCTCCCATGGATAACCCAGTCCTGGGGGTACTCAGATCCAGGGTATTTCCAGTTATCTCCTTGGGCTTCTTCACAGTGCTGACGTAAGTTGGAATCCAGGTCAGACTGTGAAGCTCTAATATGACAAGCAGTGCAGAGAAAGGAACTTATGTTTCTTGGCTGCCAGAGCCACTGGCAGAAGTACATGTTCTGTTGGCTTGCGCTTAAAATTTCATGCACCTAGGCAGGATGTGGCGAGGTGCACGCACAGCTCGTGTGCCCGGCTTTACCTGCATTCTGCGCAGAGCTGACCTACGTTCTATGGAGGGCAATACAGCATGCACAAAGACGTGTGCAAGACGGCACTGCCCGAGGCCTACCACACAGTGTGCTAACCAAGCCTAAAGCAGGGCCTAGCCCACCAGGGGGCTGCTCAACTGGCTCGGAAACCCACTTCCCCTTACCCCAACAGGATCGGGAACATGGGTACTGCGTGCTGAGCTAGGAGACCAGAGGAAATTTTACCAAAACCCCTCCAGATGTGTTTGAATCAGGAGATTAAAAAAAAAAAAAATGGTAACACTTACCTGGGCTCAGCACTTACTGGCTGAGAACTGAGTCTCCAGCTGCAGGGGGAGCGGGCTTTGGCTGTCACCATGCTTAGTTTCCTGCACCCACTGCCTTTCAGCTGTTTAAGTAGCAAAGTCAGGAACTTGCTACTGGACCAAGGCACACCTCTGAGGGGTCTCAGAAGTCGCCTCAGGAATTCTCAACTAGGGAGGGACCTTTAGGTATCTCAGAAGGAGAACGGGGCTCAATTTGTTTGCCAGTTTAAATGTAGAATTTCTCCTTCCAAAAAGTACAGCAATCCCCACAGGGAGAGGTCTGTCCACCATCTACTGGGGTCAGAGAAATACTGAATGGCTAATGTCACTGCAGGGGTATATCTAGGGTGAATTCAGCTTTGAAATCTGACTTAGCCTCCATCTGCAGGCAGGAAAGCATAACCCATTGGTCCTGAGTCCATCTGGCTACATACTAGGAAATTATATTCCCTTTTATTTCTCCTTCTAAAACTTGAAGCAATCCAGTAGGGAGATGCATATCCACAATCTTCTGGAGTCTGAGAATTCTGGCAAGCTGTCACTGCAGGAGTATAATTTAAATGCTGGCTGGCACGTGCCGAAGGGGTGCACACGAAAGGGAATGCCCCTTTGTGTGAGCCTGAAGTGAAGCTTAATTTTTCAACTCTATAGTTTGTCTGCATGACCAAATTAACTTTTCCTCATATCTTATCCTTCAAACTCAAATCTACTAAACAAACATGTCTACAATTGGAAAAAAATCCACAAAAAAAAAAGCAAACCTCAAAAGAACATCTCATCCAAAAGAAATAAGGAATATATATAAATTCAGTTAACAAAAAACCTTAATTCTAGTCTCATACTCACTTCTACTCAATGTTCAATCTCTTAACAAAAAAAATCCCTCATATAAATGATCTATAGAAGAACTCACCCCGCCATATTTTGCATCACAGAAACATGGCTGAAAGAACATGACAACGTTCTCTTAAACCAAATAGACAATCCAAATTATGAATTTATTTCCCAATAATAATAAAAAATAGGTCTTCTAATTTACAAAAAAAAAAAACTTAAACCTTATAAAATCGAAATAAACTCTAATGAAGTTGCAATACTTAAACCACAAAAATGAAACATCTGAGAAAGTCCACCTGGATCTCTACAACTGCTCATTAATTGAACTCTTTACTAAATCCTTCCCAAACCCTGAATCAGCTATAATTTTAGGTGACTTCAACCTTCATGTTGACAACTCTCAAAAACACAAATACATGTAAAATTGTCCTTGATACAATGGAAGCTATTGGCTGGAATCAATTCGTAACTAAGACAACACAAAGCTGGTCATATTCTTGACTTAATTTTTGCAAATAAAAATAAATGCCAAGTTTCGTTATCTCACAAAACTATTCCTTGGTCTGATCACCAACTGATTAAAGCTATTACTTTACAATCTTCACAACTAACATTTTCAAAAAACTTCATAGCCAAATACAGGAAAAAAAAAATAGAACACAAACCCAAACTAGCAGATTTAGAAAAAAAAACCTCTTCACCTCTAGACCTGATATAAAAAATTATTGAAATAGTAGAAGACCTTTGCCCTGAACAAAAAGATCCAAAGAAAATTCAAACACAAATAAGCCTTGATACTATTAAGATCTAAGACGAAACAAACCACTTCTTAGAAAATATGAGAAACAATGGAGAAAAAAACCCTATCTACTGAACACCTAAATATCTACAAAACACACTCAAATACTGTGAACTAATCAACAAAACAAAATTATGCAAACCAAATACATATCTTCAATTTCAAACTACTTTTTGAAACCTCAAAGATCCTTCATCGACTTCCTCTAACTTATGAATTTACTGAAGAATCATGCAATGAATATGCAAACTTCTTACTACAAAAAATAAACTCACATCTAATTTCCAATCTGACAAAAAAATTCTCAAACCTGAAAATTCAACTCAACCAAGATGGACATCTTTTGACACTGTTTCCAAAATAGAAAACAAGATGAAACCTGCAACCCATCCTCTTGATCAGATTCCTGCTAACACCCTAAAATAAAGTTAACACCTTAATTACACCAACAAAAATTGTAAATCAATCTTTATCAAAAGGAAAAAGTTCCTAATCTAACTAAGCAAGCTATTTATAAACCTACCCTCAAAAACAAAACTGGTAAAACAGATTACTGGGATAATTACAATCTTGCCTTTCACTGTAAAGATTTTAGAAAAAGCAGTTTTAATCCAACTAGAAAACTTCCTTTATGAAAAAAAAACCAGAAAAAAAAAAAACAAAAAAAACTTACAAACCAATTTGGTTTCAGGAAAAAAAAAAAACTGTTAGACAGAAAAATTACTAAAATTTCTTTCTAAAAACATTCTAAAAGGTTTTGATAATGAATCTTTTATTCTAGTTCTTCTTGACCTAAAAGCAGCATGTGACACTGCTGACCATGACCTTCTCTGCAATTAATGAATATTGGAATTGGTGGAAAAGTATACAACTGGTTCTTTTCATTCCTAAAAGAAGAAAAAAAAAAGATCCTTCCAAGTCAAATTAGGCCACCGTATCAAACTTCAGACCTCGTAAAAATTGACACAGGAATCCCACAAGGATCAGCTTTATCAGCAACTTTAACATTTATCTCCTTCCAATTTGTACTCCAAATACTTTAAGCTGATATTAAATTTTACATTTCTTTTGGAGAAAAAAAAAAAGCTTTTGAAAAAAACAGCAATCCTAACCAAATATATGAAATCTATCCAAAATGAGCTCTACTGAAATTGACTCAACACTAACAAAACTGAAATAATTTGGCTAAGAAAATACATCTCCAAAGTCTCATACTAAACTTAGAAATAGCCAATATATCAATTGCTGATAAATTGTGACCTAGGAATCCAAATTGATGACATGAAACATTTCGAAGATAATAAAATCTTGTTATGCCAAACTCAGATTGCTTCACCATCTGAAACCTTTACTCACCTTCCAGGACTTCTGCAGTGTTACAAACCCTCATTTTTTTCTAATCTAGACTATTGCAATTCATTATTTCTAGGCCTTAATGCAAACTTAAACCTCAACTACTCCAAAACGCCTCTGCCAGAATTCTCACCGGAACTAGAAAATTTGACTATATATCACTCCCACCCTGATAGATCTTCATTGGCTTCCAGTAACCTTCCAAATCCAATACAAAGTATTATCAATTATCTTCAATATCAATATTGACTCATCTCCTCCTGAAATTTCTTTACAACTCTACAATCCAACAAGAGATCTAAGATACCAAAATAAAGGCACTCTTGATACCTACAACATTACTGCTCATCTTATCCAAAATCAGAAATAATCAGTTTTCTATTACCGGTCCCAAACTTTGGAACTCACTACCTAATTCACTAAGGGCCAGATTTTAAAACATACACGCGGGGCCTACATTTGTGCGCACTACCCGCGCGCACAAATGTACACCCGATTTTATAACATGCGCGCACATGTTATAAAATCCAGGGTCGACGCGCAAGGGGGTGCACAATTGTGTAACTTGCACGCGCCGAGCCACACTGCCTTCCTGTTCTCTCCTCCTCCTCCCCCCCCCCCCCCACCTTCCCCTACCTGTCCCTGCCCGGAGACCCCCCCCGGTACCTTTATTTCACAAGTCACGCACGCCGGCCGAGTGCCAGATTGCGATCCCCCTGCACAGGAGTCCTTGGCCCCGCCCCCCCCATTCAGAAAAGCCCCAGGACTTACATGCGTCCCGGGGCTTTATACGCGCCGCCGGGCCTTTTGAAAATAGGCCCAGAGCGTGTAGGGCTTTGAAAGTCTGCCCCTTAGTCTAACAAGTGAAAAAACACAAATTCAAACAAGACCTAAAAACATGGCTCTTCAAGGGAGACTATGAACTCACCTAAAACTATTCAAATATACTTAGTAAAAAGTACTGATCTCGCCCTTAATTTTCGACTTGTATACTTTCTTAAACTTCCTGTTTAAATAATTCCTTGGAATTATCCTCCATTAATTCCATTCTCATATTCTTTTCGTGATTTTATATAAATGCAGTTTGAAATTTACTATCTTTCTAAAATGTAATCCATTGCTATTTTTGTAAATAGTTGTGATCTACTTTTGGAATGATGGTATATAAAGACTTAAAATATATTGTGATGTCAGCTTTGTTCAGTCTCCATCTGCTGGTAGAGGTACATAACCCACTGTTTCTGGATTCATCTAACTAAATGCTAAGAAAAGTTTACATTAACCTGTTCAAGTCCTTTCATGATTTTGTAGACCTCTAGCATATCCCCCTCAGCTGTCTTCTCCAAGCTGAACAGCCATTGACCTAATTTGGAGAAATTCCAGGAGACATCTGGACAGCAGCTGGAGCTGTCAAAAACTTATGATGAAAGTTCAGTGGTCACAAAAAAAGCAGAAGGAAAAGGTCAGAATCTCACAGGCTAACATTTCAACTACAGTGGCACCAGTGAAAACAGTGGAAATCTCCCTAAGGGTGAAAAAGAAAAATGACAGGACAAAGGATTAACAGAAGATTGATGTGAACATCAGGCAAGTGGGCCCCAATTTGGAACGGTGATCAGGGTAACATAGGTCTGTCTAATTCATCTCATTTTGACAAACTGTGTACTAATACTCCCATAGGTTCATGCAATTTAGGGATTGAGACTGTCTATGTTATCTATAAAAATAAGACTTCACTGATGTATGGAGAGACAGAGGGTAGTGCTTCTGAGCATCTAGCCAGAGAAGTCCTGCCCCTCTGATCGTCCCAAGGGTACCAGTAGAGCTTATTGATATACAATAAAACAAAATGTAATATTTGTTTATCCAAAACTTTGGTGTGGTATCCTTGTGTTCATAGAGCAGTGCCTTAAGCATGATTTAGTGCTTAACACCTCTTTAGCCTTTCCTCATAGGGGAGCCATTCCATGCCCCTTATTTTGGATACCCTTCTCTGCACTTTCTCCAGTGCAAATGTATCTTGAGATGTGGCAACCAGAACTGCACACAGTATTCAAGGTGGGGGTCTCACCATGGAGAAAGAGGAATTATGACATCTACTGTTTTGCCATTCCCTTCCAAATAATTCCTAATATTGTTTGCTTTTTTGACCACCCCAGCACATTGAGCCAACGATTTCAATACATTATCCACTATGACAACTAGACCTCTTTCCTGAGTGGTAAATCCTAAAATGGAACCTGACCGTGTAATTACAGCAAGGGTTATTTTTCCCTATATACATCACCTGTCACTTGTCTACATTAACTTATCTGCCATGTGGAAGCCTAATTTTCCTGTCAAGGTTCTCCTACAATTTATTACAATTCATTTGTGATTTAACTACTCTGCATAATTTATCACTTCACTCTTTATACTCCCTTCCAGATCATTTATAAATTTATTAAAAGTGCACCGGACCAAGTACAGATCCCTGAGGCACTCCACTGTTTACCTTTTTCCACTGTAAAATCAGACTATTTAATCCTATTCTGTTTGTCTTTTAACCAGATTGCAATCCACAAAAGGACATTGCCTCCTATCCCATGACTAAGTTTTCTGAGAAGCCTCTCACGAGGGACTTTGTTAAATGCCTTTTCAGAAGGCATTATATTCTGTTTTATACTCCATTTCTTTCCTAATAATGGAGAAATTACTTACCAGATAATTTCTTTTTTCCTTAGTGTAGACAGATGGACTCAGGACCAGTGGGTTATGTGCTCTTCTGCTACCAGATGGGAGACTGAGTCAGATTTCAAAGCTGACGTCACTCTAGATATACCCCAGCAGTAACCTCAGTTATCATTCTATTTGCTTTGGCTGCCGCCACACTGAGCAGAAGATTTCAACATATCCATGACACCTAGATCCTTTTCTGAGTGGTGACTCTCAAAGTGGAACCTTGCACTGTTCTTCCCTATATGCATCACTTTGCACTTGTCCATGTTAAATGACATTGTCATTTGGATGCCCAGTCTCCCAATCTTGCAAGCTCCTCTTGAAATCTCTTTTTTTTTTTAATGCATTTTCAATAATTACAAGATACAAGTCTTGAACAGAAACAGAGAATAGGATACATTTACTTACAGGCAAAAATCACCAAACAAATCCTTATTCTTTTCTCTAAAATAAAGTCCTCAAATGGGGGGGGGAGCTACTCCAACCTAAAGTAATATATACTAAAATTCTCAATGGAACAGCAACCTTATTCCATCTATGGGGAACTCAGTTATCTGGGCTGGACACTACTGATATCATGGGAGATTTCCCTATCAGAAACTGTCAATTGCAGAGGATCATAAAATTCATACATGCTATTTATATACTTTACCATGCACTTGCATGGGAATTTTTAAGAAAAAGACACCCCCCCCCCCCCCCATTTGCAAGACCTGTGGCCTCAATAGGAGAAAAGCTTTCCTCCCTTTGAGTCTTGTGTGAGACATCAGGGAACACTGACTTTAGATACTAGGAAAAAAATCATTTCTATACCTGAAACAGTCTCATTAGCCATTCTTTATCTGGCTCAAGTGCTAGAGTCATTATCAACGTTGTAGAAATCCATAATTCAGTATCTGAAAGTCTCCAAGACAGCTGAAATATTCAAGCTTTACTCACAAACTGGTATTAAAGGTGCTATTCCTTCACTTTGTTTTTCCCTTTTAAAATTTAGTAAGTAGAAAAAAAAAGTTTTGAAGTTGGTGGAATTGCATTTTCTGTAACCTGAAGAATTTCCATAAGGTATCTTCTAAACTCCTCCTTAGGAGAGTTTAGCGTACTCGAGGAAAATTTATAAGTCTCAGGTTTCTATTTTTGACCATGTTTTCCAAATTTTCCATTTTCAAAGACAAATTATTTCTCTTGTCATTGCTGACTATGTGCTGTATTCTGTTAACTTGAGCTCTAATGGAGAAATTACTTACCTGATAATTTCATTTTCCTTAGTGTAGACAGATGGACTCAGGACCAATGGGTATAGTGTACTCCTGATAGCAGTTGGAGACTGATCAGATTTCAATCTGACGTCAGCCCCTAGTACATATACCCCTGCAGAAGTGCAGCTCTTCAGTATTCTCCTCGAAAAGCATTGTGGATATATGTGTGAATGACCAACAAATAACTTGAATAACTTCATAACTTGAGAAAAAAAAACACTTTAACCAAGTTAACCAAATAAAGTTACTAATTTGAACTGGTCGAGTTGGCTATAGCTGGAGACCGCCAGTGCCCTCAACTGAGAAACGTCGACACCCGGTAGTGTGGATGTCCTAGATGAAGAAAGCATGGCTTACGCTTGAATCACTCGATTCCTGGGATGTTCCCAGGAATACCATAAGTAACGGCAGCCGTGGGTGGGATGCGGAGTCCATCTGTCTACACTAAGGCAAACGAAATCAGGTAAGTAATTTCTCCATTTCCTAGTGTGTAGTAGATGGACTCAGGACCAATAGGATGTATAAAAGCTACTCCCGAACCGGGTGGGAGGCTGCCCGTGACCCACTTAGTACTGCCCTTGCAAATGCTGTGTCCTCCCGAGCCTGAACATCCAGGCGGTAGAACCTGGAGAAGGTGTGGATAGAGGACCATGTCGCCGCCCTGCAGATCTCGGCGGGTGACAGCATCTTGGTTTCTGCCCAGGACACTGCCTGGGCTCTAGTAGAATGGGCCTCGACTTGTAGAGGCAGCGGCTTGCCTGCTTCTACGTAGGCTGCCTTGATGACTTCTTTGATCCAGTGGGCTATGGTTGCTCACGAGGCTACTTCCCCTTGTCTCTTCCCGCTGTGGAGGATGAATAGGTGGTCTGTTTTTCATACGGGTTCCGACATTTCCAGGTATCTGGATAGGAGTCTTCCTATGTTGAGGTGGCATAGACTTCGAGCCTCCTCCGAATTCTTATGCTCATCTGGTGATGGTAGTAAGACACCACTTTGGGGAGGAACGAGGGAACCGTGCGTTGCTGGATGATCCCAGGGGTGAGCCTGATAAACTGCTCACGGCAGGACAGTGCTTGTAGCTCGGATATGCGACGGGCCGAACAGACTGCCAGCAGGAAGGCTGACTTCAATGTTAATAAACGGAGAGACAGGCCACGGAGAGGTCTGAAAGAGGCTCCTGCTAAGAAATCCAGGACCAGGTTGAGGTTCCAAAGGGGTACTGGCCACTTTAGGGGGGGACGGATGTGTTTGACTCCTTTCAGGAAGCGGGAAACATCTGGGTGAGAGGCTATGCTGTCGCTCTTGGTTCTGTAGCATGACAATGCGGCCACTTGTTCCTTGATGGAGTTGAGGGACAATCCTTTCTGCAGGCCATCCTGTAGAAATTCCAAGACCGCCGGAATATTGACTGAGCGAGGTATGATGTGGTCCTCGCACCAGGCTTCAAATACTCGCCAAATTCTTGTTAGAGATGTGGAGAACTTGCGTGCTCGGAGCAGGGTGTCAATTACTGCCCCCGAGTATCCGCTCTTCCTCAGGCGAGGTAATATCCATGTCAGATGTAAATTCTTTGCTGCTGCTCCTCCCTTTTGAAAGTTAAATGCTATCACAGTAGATTTCCTTAGCATCCTCCCCTCCAGTTATCAAGTCAAATTTGATCATATGATCATTGCCAAGTGGCCTTAATACCATTACATTTCACCAAATCATGTATTCCACTAAGTATTAGGTCTAAAATAGTTCCCCCTCACCTTGTCTGTTCTTGTACCACCTGCTCCATGAAGCATTTATTTTATCCAGAAACTTTACCTCCTTAGCATGTACTGCTGTGACATCTACCCAGTCAATACCAGGGTAACTGAAATCACCCATTACTATGTTATTTTTGTTAGCTTTCCTCAGTTGCTAGCATTTCATCATCTGTTCATTCTAGCCAGGAGGATAGTAGTACACCTCCAGTGTTATTTTACTCTCTCAAATTGAATTTCTATCCATAAAGATTTTACAATGCATTTTTGTTTTCTATAGAACTTTTATCCTGTTTGATTCTATGCCCACTAACATATAGCAACATCCCACCAATTTGATCCATCCTATCATTGCAATATAATTTGTACCCTGGTATCAGTGTCCTATTTGTGAACCTCCTTCCACCAGGTCTCAGATGCCAATTATATCTACACCTTCATTCAGTACTACGTATTCTTATATTCCCATCTTAAATTTTAGACTTTTAGCATTTGTACATAGACATTTCAAAGTATGTATTTTGTTTGAGTTAACCTGCTCATCAGTGACAGGTGTAATTTGGAATCTTTATGCTTTCTGCTCTTAAAGGCACAAGAGCTATTTTAGTATTTATTGCAACCTCTATCAGGATGTCATAACAGCCCTGTTTTGTTAGCATCCTAATTCCGAAACACTTCTCAGCAATTGTTGGCTTTCCACCCCCATCATCTAGTTTTAGAGTTGCACTCTCTCCTTTTTAAAAGGTTAGTGCCAGCAGCCTGGTTCCATTCTGGTTAACGTAGAGGTCATCCTTTTGTTAAAGGCCCTCCCCCTACTTCCCCAAAATGATGCCCAGATTCTAACAAACTTAAAAAAAAAAAAACTCTTCCCTGCATTGCCTCATTCATGCGTTGAGATACTGGAGCTGCGCCTGCCTCTGGGGTCCTGGATGTGGAATGGGGAGCATTTCTGAGAATGCTATCCTGGAGGTTCTAGATTTGTTTCCTACCTAAAATGCCCAAATTTAGCCTCCAACCTCACTCCTGCACTTTGTCATTGATACTCGACAGTAGACTCCTTCCCAGCACTCTAAAATCTTATTTAGGTGACACATGAGATCCACTATCATCACACCAGGCAGGCAAGTTACTGAGTAGTCCTCACACCCACCAGCTATCCATTTCTAATGATCAAACCACCCACTGTAACAACCATCCTAACCCTTCTCTTCTGGTGCAAGAGGATAAGGCATCACCTGGAAGGCAGGTGATGTCTGTCAGGTGATCTTGCTCCTCCAAAGCAGCACAAGGGCTGCTTGACTGGAGTTGGAATGACTTCTAGGCCTCCGAATGTCTCTATATACCTCTGTCTGCCTCAGCTCCTCCAGGTCTGCCATTCTGGCCTCCAGAGATCATACTCATTCTCAGATAGCCAGGAGCGAAAAATAGCTGTTAGGATTGCACAGTCCAGAAGAGCACTTGCTGAACAGCCACACAAGCCAGGAGACACCAGGAAATGTGCAGTGGAGAAAGATGAGACAACAGCCTTTGTTTTCATCAGGAGCAGCAGCAATAAAAAGGCAGAGGGCTGTCATTTGCCTTCTGTGACCGTGTACCCTTGCATCATTTTCTACAGCCATTCAAACTGAAATATGTTTTGCTTTAAGTATGGAATTGCTAGTCCTTTTCTTTTCCACTGCTTTAAACAGGATATAGCCAAAATATGGTTCACAAGGCAGGAGGTATTGGCAGACAGTACTGAAAACATGTGCCAAGCACCGTTTCTTAATTCATTAGGTTGCATCAGCAACCTTCTTAATGCTGGGTACCATACTTATCACTAACAGATGTACTCGTACCTGCAATATGGGGAAAAAGAGAAAACCAATAATATCTACAAGCATGCTCATCCCAGAAGCATACCTGTAGGTCTTGCATGAAAGCAGAGTATTAGCATCTGAAACAGATCTGCATACCTTTTTGACCTCTTCTTCAAAGCCTTTCTCCAGGTATTTGTAACGTCGAATAAGCTTGTTAAAAACCTGCAATATACAATACAAATAAGGCACTCATTTTTTAAAAATTCAAGCCACTGAAACATGCTTAGCTTGGTTTCTGTCTTAACTTTGACTCACTTATGATTTGTTTCTAGAAACTTAAGACTACCAGGATACAATAATCTATTTAAGAGAATTTTCAAAGTCATTTACATAACATAGCATGCCATATTGGGTCAGATCAAGGATCCATCTAGCCCAGCATCCTGTTTCCAACAGTGGCCAATCCAAACCATAAGGACCTGGCAAGAACCCAAAAACTAAGTCTATTCCATGTTACTGTTGCTAGTAATAGCAGTGGCTATTTTCTAAGTCAACTTAATTAATAGCAGGTAATGGACGTCTCCTCCCAGAACCTATCCAATCCTTTTTTAAACACAACAATACTAACTGCACAAACCACATCCTCTGGCAAAAAATTCCAGAGTTTAAATTGTGCGTTGAGTGAAAAAAACTCAGATTAGTTTTAAATGTGCCACATGCTAACTTCATGGAGTGCCCCCTGGTCTATTATCTGAAAGAGTAAATAACCGATCCACATCTACCTGTTCTAGACCTCTCATGATTTTAAACACCTCTATCATATCTCCCCCTCAGCCATCTCTTCTCCAAGCTGAAAAGTCCTAACCTCTTTAGTCTTCTCATAGGGGAGTTGTTTCATTCCCCTTATTTTGGTTACCCTTCTCTGTACATTCTCCATCGCAACTATATCTTTGAGATGCGGTGACCAGAATTGTACACAGTCTTCAAGGTGTGGTCTCACCATGGAGCGATACAGAAGCATTATGATATTTTCTGTTTTATTCACCATTCCCTTTCTAATAATTCCCAACATTGTTTGCGTTTTTGACTGCTGCAGCACACTGAACAGACTATTTCAATGTGTTATCCACTATAACACCTAGATCTCTTTCTTGGGTGGTAGCACCTAATATGGAACCTAACTGTGTAACTATAGCATGGGTTATTTTTTCCCTATATGCATCACCTTGCACTTATCCACATTAAAATTTCATCTGTCATTTCGATACCCAATTTTCCAGTCTCACAAGGTCTTCCTGCAATTTATCACAATCTGCTTGTGATTTAACTACTCTGAACAATTTTGTGTCATCTGCAACTTTGATTACCTCACTTGTCATTTCTTTCTAGATCATTTATAAATATATTGAAAAGTAAGGGTCCCAATACAGATCCCTGAGGCACTCCTCTGCCCACTCCATTCCACTGAGAAAATTGTCCATTTAATCCTACTCTTTTAGCCAGTTTGTAATCCACGAAAGGACATCACCAACTATCCCATGTCTTTTTACTTTTCCTAGAAGCCTCTCATGAGGAACTCTTTCAAGTGCCTTCTGAAAATCCAAGTACACTACATCTGCTGGTTCACCTTTATCCACATGTTAACTCCTTCAAAAAAGTGAAGCAGATTTGTGAGGCAAGATTTGCCTTGGGTAAAGACATGCTGATTTTGTTCCATTAAACCATGTCTTTCTATATGTTCTGTGATTTTGATGCTTAGAACACTTTCTATTATTTTTCCTGGCACTGAAGTCAGGCTAACTGGTCTGTAGTTTCCCGGATCGCCCCTGGAGCCCTTTTTAAACATTGGGGTTACATTAGCTATCCTCCAGTCTTCAGGTACAATGGATGATTTTAATGATAGTAAAAATATGTAACCTAACAGGTCTGAAATTTCATTTTTTAGTTCCTTCACAACTCTGGGATGTATACCATCCCGTCCAGGTGATTTACTACTCTTCAGTTTGTCAATCAGGCCTACCACATCTTCTAGTTTCACTGATTTGGTTCAGTCCATCTGAATCATTACCTATGAAAAACTTCTCTGGTATGGGTACTTCCCCAACATCCTCTTCAGTAGACACCGAAGCAAAGAAATCATTTGATCTTTCCGCGATGGCCTTCTCTTCTCTAAGTGCCCCTTTAACCCCCTCGATCATCTAACAGTCCAACTGACTCCCTCACAGGCTTTCTGCTTCGTATATATTTTAAAAAGATTTTACTGTGAGTTTTTGCTTCTACGGCCAACTTCTTTTCAAATTCTCTTAGCCTGTCTTACATTTAACTTGCCAACGCTTATGCATCCTATTTTCTTCTGTTGGATCCTTCATCCAATTTTGGAATGAAGATCTTTTGGCTAAAATAGCTTTTCACCTCCCCTTTTAACCATGCCAGTAATCGTTTTGCCTTCTTTCCATCTTTAATGTGTGGAATACATCTGGACTGTGCTTCTAGAATTTTTTTAAACAATGACCACACCTCTTGCACACTTTGAACCTTTGTAGCTGCTCCTTTCAGTTTTTTTCTAACTATTTTTCTCATTTTATCAAGGTTTCCCTTTTGAAAATTTAACATGAGAGCCGTGGATTTGCTTACTGTCCCCCCTTCCAGTCATTAATTCAAATTTGATCATATTATGATCACTATTGCCAAGCAGCCCCACCACTGTTACCTCTCTCACCAAATCTTGTGCTCTACTGAGAATTAGATCTAAAATTACTCCCTGTTGTCGGTTCCTGAACCAATTGCTCCATAAAACTGTCATTTATTCCATCCAGGAACTTTATCTCTCTAGTATGTACAGATGATACATTTACCCAGTCAATATTGAGGGTAATTGAAATCTCCCAGTATTACCGCACTACCAATTTGGTTAGCTTCTCTAATTTCTCTTAGCATTTCACTGCTGTCTCACCATCTTGACCAGGTGGATGGTAGTATACTCCTATCACTACAGTCTTCCCCAACACACAAGGGATTTCTACCCATAAAGATTCAATTGTGCATTTAGTCTCATGCAAGATGTTTATCCTGTTGGACTCTGCGCCATCCCGGGCATAAAGCGCCACACCGCCTCCCGGGTGCTCCTCTAGTCATTGTGATAATTTGTACCCCGGTATAGCATTGTCCCATTGATTGTCGTCCTTCCACCATGTCTCAGATACCAATTAAGTCTGTCATCACTCACTGCTATACATTCTAATTCTCCCATCTTACTTGTTAGACTTCTGCCATTAGCATACAAATATTTCTAAGTTTGTTTTTTGTTTGTATTTTCATTCTGCTTTTTAATTGATAGGGATAAGTTAGAATTTTTTAGCTTAGGTGAGTTTTTAGTTACAGGCACTTGGACTACTTTTCTTATTATTGGAATCTCACTGTCGGGATGCCCTAATTCTAATGCATCATTAGTATCCTTTGAAGATACCTCTCTCCGAACCATGCGCTGTTGAGCGACTGTCGGCTTTCCCCTTTGTTCTAGTTTAAAAGCTGCTCTCTCCTTTTTAAAGGTTAGTGCCAGCAGTCTGGTTCCACCCTGGTTAAGGTGGAGCCCATCCCTTCAGAAGAGACTCCCCCTTCCCCAAAAGGTTCCCCAATTCCTTACAAAACTGAATCCCTCTTCCTTGCACCATTGTCTCATCCAGGCATAGAGACTCTGGAGCTCTGCGTGTGGAACAGGGAGCATTTCAGAGAAATGCTACCCTGGAGGTTCTGGATTTAAGCTTTCTACCTAAGAGCCTAAATTTGGCTTCCAGAACCTCCCTCCCACAATTTCCTGTGGTCTTTGGTGCCCACATATACCACGACAGCGGGCTCCTCCCCAGCATGGTCTAAAATCCTATCTAGGTAACGAATGAGGTCCACCACCTTCGCACCAGTTTGGTATGTTACCAGGTGATCCTCGCGCCCACCAGCTGTCTACATTTTTAATAATCGAATCACCAACTATGACAGCCGACCTAACCCTTCCCTCCTGGGCAGTAGGCCTTGGGGAGATATCCTCTGTGCGAAAGGACAATGCACCACTGGGAGAGCAGGTCCTTGCTACAGGATCCTTTTCCTGCTGCACCAGGTTGATGCTCTCTAATCATGAGACCTTCCTCCAAGGCACCACCAGGGCTGCCAGTCTGAAGTTGGGACTTGACTACTATGTCCCTGAAGGTCTCATCTATATACCCCGTCTGCCTCAGCTCCTCCAGGTCTGCTACTCTAGCCTCCAGAGATCAGACTTGTTCTGAGAGCCAGGAGCTCTTTGCATTGCATGCATATGTACAATTTCTCACCAGCAGGTAAAAAAAATCATACATGTTCGACTATTCATACGTTGAAGGTTTGGGAACGATGGAGGATACCGCTGGCAGGAGATAGACGGTACTATTATAGCTCTAGCTTTCAAACGAACTCCAGATTCCCCCAGGGTATGGTATCTAAAACTTTTGGAGAATGGCATAAGAAGGGACTTAGGAACTTTGGCCGGTTGTGGAGGATTGACGGGCTTATCCCGTTTGACACTCTACAGACGGATTATGACCTGCCATCGGGAGATATATTTTCATATTTACAAATCAGACACTTTTTTCAAGTGGAAAAGGTGGGGGGGGGGGGGGGGATCTAACACTTGGCAAAACGCAATTTGAGTCTTGGTGTGATCAAGCGGACACATTGAGAAAAGCTATCTCGCAGGTTTATAATTACCTTAATAAGGACCCCAAGGTTAAACCAGCCTATCAGCAGGCTTGGGAGCAAGATTTGCAAAGACCCCTATCGGAAGAAACCTGGGATCAGATATTCTCTTGCACGAAGACAGGTCTACCTTATTCACAGTTGCTAGAGAACCGGTATAAAGTATTATTATGCTGGTATTACACACCATCTAGATTACACAAGTTCAAGTCCACTTATGATAACAGATGCTGGAAGGGGTGTGGGGAAGAGGGTACATTCTATCACATGTGGTGGACCTGTCCCTATTTGGTAAACGTCTGGGATGATGTGGCTCTCCTTCTCAGAGCAGTTCTGGGGATTGAGTTAGTCCTCAAGCCAGAGCAGGTGTTATTGAATCTTCCGTTTGATCTGTCTAAGATGCAGGGAAAACTGGTTCATTATATCTTGTCGGCTGCGAAATGCCAGATTGCCCTGGAATGGAGAATGCCTGGGCCTATAGCTTTTGGGAAAATTCACAACCGGCTGCAAACCCTCAGTTTATTGCACGACAGTGTTAGTAATTTCCGAGCATGTGAAGTAGCCTCAGCTCGGAAGGTGTGGCAACCATATAGAGATTGGAAAGCACGACAGCGACCATCGGAATCCACGCTCCCATAATATTCTTACCGTCGTTTTCAGAATTTTAGTATTTCAGGTTTTCCACCTACACAGCCTATACCTCATTTTTACATGCATATGGAGGGATGGGAGGGAGGGGTACTTAAAGTCAAGTGTGTTGGTGGACAAAGGACCACTGGATGGGCGATAGCTTGTTTTGATAACATACCTATGTTGTATCTTGTTTGCTTGTATTTGACAAAGTTGTATTTTCAATGCACACTTCTAATAAAAATTTTCAATTATAAAAAAAAAAAAAATCATACATGTGACACTCAATGCAAAAGACTGGGTACGCCCCCCCTCTTGCTGCTGGACTGCTGCCTTCATTTCAAATTTGTTCAGTTCCTACGGGAGTAGGAATGTATCTAATGTCCTTTAAATGTATTAGTGAATTCACTATATGTCTGGTAGTGGCCTACAGGGAAATGATCAAACTCTCAATAAGGGGTTTTTGTTTTTTTTTTTAAAGAGGCACCTGCCTATAAATTAAAGGATGAGCTAGGGGTGGGAGGGTTGGGAACACAGTCTAACTTCAGTTAGTCAGCCAGAGTGACTCACTGCTCTTGATTAACAAATGTTGGTACCTAATCAAACCAAATCACACTACCTTAAACACCTTTCCAAGGTGAGTAACTGACTGAACTTTTCAACCTTTTTACTTAGGTATACACTGCTCCTAGCTTATTTCTAGCTTCTGGCTATTTTTTTTGGTTTTTAATATACAAACACTAACTACTGCTTACTTGCTGCCTGACTATTAAAAGCACAAACATACAAACACACTAAATAATATTCCCAAATAGATACTTCACCCCAATACTTTAAAAAAAAAAAAAAAAAAAGTTTCCCAAGCAAAAAAAAAAAAAAAAAAAAAAACCACACACAACTTACTGATTCCTTTCAGCCACCAGCAAGGTGATCCTCTCAGTGCATAAAACTAGCTTTATGCAAATAAATGGATGTAAGATGCCCAAGCCTCTCTGCACGCAAGTACACAAGTGTAACCCTGTTACACACCTACTTTTATGCAAACTAGAGAGGTATTATGGGAAGTGGAGCTGGCACTTATTTTAAAATCAAGAAGTATAAGAATATGTGCATAAGTTATGCCTGCTATAGAGGTATAATTTTATGCTAGGTAATTTGTAGAATAAAGTCATCCTCAAAAAAGAAAAACCAACTATATATATAGTGATTTTAGATTAAGTTGAAATTTTATGGTAAATTGTGGCAGAAAGATTACTTAATCATGGGCTAGGCTTCTGCTCATCAGAAAGCCAGGGCTGAGGATGCTGCAGAGAGCATGCCTATGGCTCAACAGTAAGGAGTAGTCTGTCGCCAACCTGACCCCTGCAGATCGCACACCACGAACCTCCGTTCACACACTGCGATCTTTCCTAGTTCCATACTTCTCCACCCTTGTTTGCTGTTTAAAAAAAAAAACACCCACCCTCTTGTCCAACTATGGCAGGCCACCTGGTCTGCCTAATGCTTCCACCAGTCCTGCAGCTAGTTATGAAAGAAGGCTATTAGTTTATCCTTATTAGATTGTAATCCACAGAGACTAGTTTTGGAAAAAAATGGAATATCAAATGTTTAGAAGAAAGGCTCAAAGCAGCCCAGCCAAGGCAGTTTAGAATGAGCTGGAAACTCGGAGAAAGAAACTGCTGGACCCCAAAAAAGTAAAGACTTAGTCTCAAGGAATTTGCTACTGAGGGACGAATGGAAAGAGTGTGGTTAAAAGAATGTTAAAAATAAAATAAATAAAAGAAGTGTGGATGCTATAGGTTTATATCACAAGAAGGAAAACAATTTAGGTAAATGTAGTAAATATAGGTGGAGTAAAAAGGTTCTCACACAAGACAAGATGTGAAATAAGGTAAAACCTAGTCACACCTTAAAATGTTCAGTAAACTGAGTAACAGATCAAACTCAAAAGCGGAGTAATTTAAATTGCTAAGAGAATTTTAGTACAGTACAATCCCGACACAGCCGTATTTCACTGGTGGGGCTGCATTGGGAGGAACCCACAGAAGTATCTTAAAGCAGACAACTGAAAAGGTTCTAAAGTGGTGAACTGCCAGGGGTCAGCCAGCATGGCACGCATCACGGCAAGAGGAGCGGCTTTGAAGAGAGCAGTTCGGCTCAAGAAAATAAGCCTGTTCAAGCAGGAGATAGCTATAAGTGTTTTGCAGTAGAGGAACAGTTTGCACAGCAGCAGGCATGTACTGTCTGGCACCACTCCCCTTGCTGCAGCACACCTGCCTTGAACAGGTTTAATTTCTCGAGCCTAATTTCTGCTCTACAAAAAGAGCCACTCTTGCCATGGCACGCATCGTGCTGGCCGACCTCTGGCAGTCTGCCACTTAAGAACCTTTTCAGTTGTCTGCTTAAAGTACTGACGTGGGTCCCTCCCAACACAGCCCCAACCAGCTAAACACTGCTGTGTCAGGGGACTATATTGTACTAAAATTCTCATAGCAATTAAGTTACTCAGCTTTGAGTTTGAAATCTGTTGCTCCCCTTACTGAACATTTAAGGTGTGAACAGGTTTTACCTTATTTCACACATTACTTCTTGTCAAACAATTTAGGTCAGCATGTAGGCATCTCCAAGGTGCAACTTGTTACACAGTAAAAGAAAACTATTTCACAGGAAATGCAAGAAAAATTCATAATGTAAACAAAAACAAAAAAAAAAAAAGACACCCCCCCACACAAAAAACAAAAAAAAAAAAGCCAGACAATGAAGGGGATAGAAATCAGTTGTAATGAAACAGCTTTAAGCAATATTTTTATACATGCATACAATATATCTAACACCTGGGTTTGGACTATTCTCAAAATGCACCGGTGTTTAGTTACCAAATATTTGTACATGGTAAGCATTAAGGCCTAATTTTCAAACTCATTTATGTGCATAAATAGCAAAGTCGCTAACCGGTAACAAGTGTGCTCCAAGGACAAGCAGGATAGCAGTTCCCCCACATGGGGAATCCCTAGCTATAAACTGCCCTGAACAAAAAGGGAATACCTGAAACAAATGCCAAGAGGGGCACACATTTTGTTGGCAACAAGTCTTTTTTTTATGATATTCTGTCTCCTATAGAGGGCAGCATGGAACCAAAAATTGGCCTGGAGGGGGCAGGGTGATGGAGTTGGATTCTACACCTCAAAGATACGTTTCAGGATAGAATGGATAAACCTGTCAAGTCAGGAATCACTGTAGCAACAATAATGCAAAGGAAATGTGTGGAGAACACCATGTTGCACCCTTGCAGATCTCTTCCATGGAGACTGATCTTCTGGAAACATAGAAAAAACAGGAAGACCATATGTCTATCTTAGTCTGTCCATCCACACAACTCCTCCCTCAAATCTGCTGTGCTTGTCCCAAGTTTTCTTGAATTCAGGTACTGTTCTAGTCTCCACCCCTTCTTCTGTAAAATACTTCCTTAGATTACTCTTCAGTCTACCTCCTTTCAGCCTTATCCCATAGTGCCTCAGTTCCAGAGTCTCCTTTTCACTAAGAGACCCACCGCCTGTGGTGCCATAACTCCCCTCATCTTTCCTCTAGGCTTTACATGTTAGGATTTCCCCCCCCCCCCCATATATTTTTTATTGTGAAGTAATAGTGAACAGATGCAGTGAAACACAGCTATATAGTACAGTAAGACAGTACAACAACAGAGTCCTCACCACGTAACTAACAGCCAAGAAAGTAGTTAGCATAGAACAATTAGCGGTGAGTAGGTTGTGCAATAAACACAAAATTTCAATTAGTTTTTCTTTTCTTTCCTAATATTCCTCCCCCATTAATGCATGAACAAGAACATAATCCTAAATCTTTCAAACCTTAACTCCCCCCCCCCCCCCCCCCAACAGGTAGCAGGCTTTGTGGAGTAAGTTACCCTTCTGGGCTAACGATCAAGAAGAAATAATAACAAGGAATGAATGAATAAATGAGTGAATATTATACTGGACGTGGCTTATACTTGATAGAACTGCAATTTGTAGTTTGTGTTCTGTAATCTTGCAGAGGAAAAACCTTTTGCTGGGAAATGTTTGTGCTTGGTATATGACCATTCCGGTCCCCAAATCCTTTGCACTGTATCTCTGCTTTTTATTGTTGAATTTTTTTGCTAATAGATACTCATGGGTACTAAGGTTAGCATTCTCCTTGAACCAGTGATCTACCTGTGGGCACTTGCTCTGTTACCCAAATCAGTAAGGATAACCTTCTTTCCCACCGTTGCTGCTCTGGATAGGAACGCCATCAAGTCTTCATTAACTATCATGTCCTCCCGCAAAGCTCCAAATAGCCATGTAACCAGGAGAGCGCAGTCCCATAATTTCTCGCAGAATTTTGATATCAATCCAGAATGATGTGATTTTAGAACATTCCCAAAAACAGTGTGTAAGATCCTATGTGAGTGTCACATTTTAGGCAATTGGGGGATGCACAGAATTTGAAGGCGAGGGCCGGTGAGATATACCCCTTCCATTGAAATTTGTATTGAGTCTCCCGTAGGAGTTCGTTAGTAGTGAGAGACCTTATGCCTGCAAAAGTAGTTTTAAATTCCTGAAAGGAAAGATTGAAGGCCGGCCAAGCTTTCCAAGAAAGGTAAAGTGTAGTAAGAACGTCCCCATCTAATCCTACCGATAGTTCCCTGTAAAAACGTGAGATACTCTGACCTTTCTTGGTGCCTGCTGTCATAAGGTTGGTAAGGGATTGATTCTTGAGCCAGTGCATACCTTCCTCCCCTAGGGATCCAATGAAATGTCGAAGTTGCAGGAATGCAAAAAAGTCTGAGGGAAGCTTGTAAGTTTTCTGGAGTTCTTGAAAGCTGTGGATAATGCCCGTGTCTCTGTATGCCATTTGATACAAATATCCCAATCCCAACTTCCTCCAGCCGGAAAAAAAAAAATCGTGGGGCCCTTGCCCTGGAATGAACTGGGTATTGTGTGCGATACTGAGCAGGGAACCCTAACTTCTTGCAGACCAACTTCCAGGTGCTCCAGCATGTCTGTAGTAGGAAGTGCGAGCAGAGTTCCTGCGGAATTACACTTGGTGGTGCATGTACTAGGGCATTTAGGGACGGTACTCCGTACCATTCCCTAAGATATGAGCAAGGGGTAAAAAACGATGTCTCAAATAGCCAGTCCTGGAGAAAGCGGAGATTGCACGACACATCGAAAAAGGTTAGGACAACCCAACCCTCCTGTCTCCGGCAGTTGTAAAGTGTGGAGTGATATTATGGCCTTTTTACCTCCCCACAGGAAGCTGGATAATGCTTTAAGCACTTGAGATCCCGTATCTGAAGCCATAATGGGAGCATTTGAAGAATATACATCCATTTAGGTAGGAGTACCATTTGATATAAATGGACACGTCCTCTTAACGATAAGGGTAGTGATGTCCATTTGACAAGCGTGTCGATCATCCTCTTGATTTTAGGTTGTACGTTGAGTCGATAGATTGTGTCCAGATCCGATGGAATAAAAACTCCCAAATATTTCAACTGGTCATTTGCCCATTTTAAAGGGAACGAAGCCTGCCACCCCTGTCGGACTGTATGGCATATATCCAAAGCCTCTGACTTGACCCTGTTGATTTTCAGACCAGCAAATGCCCCAAACTGAGATTGGATGTCTAATAGAATTGGAAGGGGGACAAAGGGTTGCGTGAGGAAGACCAGAACATCGGCAAACGCTGCCACTTTAAAGCCCTTCCTTCCTCGTTCAAAGCCTGTGATATCTGGATGCTTGCTTATTTTTCGCAGTAACGGGTCGATAGACAAAATATATAAAAGTGGCGACAACGGGCAGTCTTGTCTAACTCCCCGGATTTCTGGCCATTGACCAGGATCCTAGAGGTTGGATGGTCGTATAGTAGGGCAATATAGTTTATGAAAGCCCCTGTGAAGCCATATTTTTGAAGGACTGAGAATAGATATGCCCAGGAATCCCTATCAAAGGTTTTCTCGGAATCAAAGCCTACTGCCAACGATGGGATGTTTTGTTGTGAGAATTTCATAGCCGAACTCTAAGTATGTGACTTGTAGCTCTTCTACCCTGAACAAAACCAACTTGGTGTTCAGAGATGAGAGAGGGAAACAGGGAGTTCAGCCGATCTGCAAGCACTTTCGCTAGAATTTTGAGGTCACTGTTGAGAAGGGAAATCGGCCTATAGGAGGCTGGAAGGCAGGGATCCTTTCCTTCTTTTGGGAGAACTGATGATGGCACTGTTAAATTCTTCTGGGAATTTGTTTATCCAGCTCTTCCTTATAATATTCTGTTAAGGGGATCGCGATGAGATCCTGTAATATTTTGTAAAAGTCATACGAAAATCCATCGGGTCCTGGCGCCTTGCCTTTGGCTACTCCTTTAATTATTCTGAGGACTTCCTGGATTTGGATAGGTTTGTTGAGAAACTCGAGTTGGGTCCCTGATAGTTTAGGAAGTTCAATATCCGAGAAGAAACCTTATTCTTGGGTCGGGGATGGAGACAGGTCATCTGTATAGAGGGCTTCATAATAGATTCGGAAGACATCTCCCATTTCGGTCATACTAGTGACTATCATACCAGCCCTTGTTTTCATTTTATGAATAAAAGCACGTTTTCTAGCTCCCCGGACCAGATTCGCCAGTGGGCGGCCAATCTTGTTCCCAAATTTGAAAAAGAAATTGTGGTTTGTAAATCTCTAGAGGACCTGGCGTGTAGGACCGTGTTTAAATGTTCCAATGTGCTGAAATAAGCTTCTTGTTTACTTCTGTCAGTGAGGAGAGCCACAGTGCCTTGGTATACTTCAGCTGGGCCTCTAGCTTCAAGATCTCTGCAGCTGTTCTTTTCGTTTTGGCACTGAGGTACGCAATTATATCACCATGAAGTACCGCCTTGCCAGCTTCCCAGAATAGGTGTGGTGTAGAACTGTGTTTTTCGTTGTACAATTGGTAGTTTTTCCATTTTTCTTTCAAATAAGCCTGGAAGTCTGTGTCTGAGGCTAATCCAGCTGGGAACCTCCATGGTGTATCTCCCCTTGTTCTTTCGCCCAGCCGGAGGGTCAGGGATACCGGAGAATGATCCGAAATTACAGGGATCTCCACTACAACCTTTTGAGCTTTGGAAAAAAGTTGTCTGGCAAGAAGTATGTAATGTATTCTCGACATCTATCCATGGGGATGTGAAAAGAAAGTATAGTGTCTATAGGGTGTAAAGTCCTCCACACAATGATATCCAAATTGACACAAAAATCCCACTCCGTTGGATGCACTAGTACGGGGGAGCTGTCCATGTTCAGATCGTGTACGTAATTGAAATCTCCCACTACTAATAGCGAGCCTTCCAAATGGGTTAAGATAATGCTCAGCAGTTTCCTAAAGAATCCCAGGGCATTATTGCTTGGTGCATATATGTCATAGTCATATCTGTTCCTTTCCAATGACCTATAACCAGGACATATCTGCCCTCAGGATCCACTACTGATTGTTTTAAACTAAAAATCAGTGGATTTATGGATCAAAATGGCCACGCCAGCCTTACGACCCTGCACTGGAGCAGAGACACATTAGCCAACCCAATCCCTTTTTAGTTTCAGACTTTCCCCTGCACTCAAATGTGTTTCTTGTAAGTAAGCCACTTCTGTACCCAATTTCTTAAAGTTGTTTAAAATCTTTTTGCGCTTAATGGGTGTTCCCAGCCCATTCCAAGACACCAATTTATTCATATAATGCCCCTATCTTGTACCAGTAACCAGCCTTCAAAATTCCTAAACCATTTGGAGGAAGTGCCCAGCCCCCACTCTCCTCCAAATTCCCAACATCCTTTCCCTCTATGTGGCCATGACTCAGGATAAACAGCCCATTTCTCAAATAGCGTTATCGTTTCCCTACTCCACACTACCCCCCCCAAACCCCTCCCCCTCAACCCCAAGCACCCCCATTCAAACATATACAACAGAGTCTTTCTTCCTCTGCACGCAGATGGGAGATCAGGGGTCAGTGTTTGGATGTTCGAGCTCCCCGCTGCTAACAGGTAGTTCCCCAATAACCTGTTTGAGAGCTGCAGGTCGATCTTCCCATATTTTTAGCGGCTCGCGAGTGTTCCTCACCTCCAGGCCGCAACAGGCTTGATTAAGCTGCCTAAATGTCTCCTTGTGCGGCACCCCAAGAAAAACACATGTTCCAAAAGTCAAAGTCCATGTGGTATCCAGGGTGCATAACCGCCTCTATCCTGGTGTGCTAAGCCCACTCCAGCTGGACCAGCGTAACATCCATAAGACTGTGACCATTGCTATTAACGAAAGTCTGTAAACCTGTAATTCACTCCGCGGGATTTAAGTGGCAGGTGGCTGCAGGAAATTCTTAGCTGCCTCTGGTGAAATAAAGGTGTGTACCTTACCATCTTTCCAGACCTTTAAGATGGCGGGATATTGAAGGGCAAATCTTGTATTATTCTCCACTAAGTGAGAGCAAAGCGTGGAATATTGCCTCCGGAGCTGGGACACCCTAACAGAATAATCCTGTGTGAGCCGTATCCGATGGTTATTGTAGGTGAGCTCCTTTCTTTGCCGGGAGGCTATCCATATTTTTTGTGGGCGTAGTTCATAGATTTGGCTATAGCAATTCTTGGGCACGAGTCTGCCATTTTTTTGGGGCCCACTCTATGAGCCCGTTCCACAACTAGGAGCCCTTTAAGTTCGGGCAGCCCCACCACATCCGGCAACCAAGTTTCAAGAAACTCACCCAGTCCTTTGTTGTCCACTACCTCCGGGAGTCCAAGAAAACATAAGTTGGTTCTTCTTGACCTTCGAGGTCATAGAGTTTCTCTTGACACTGAGCGCAGTCTCTTGCGCCTGAATCTTTTGTATTGCGGATGCCATTTCTGCCTATACCGTCATTACCCGGGTTTCCACGTGGTAGAGTCGGGACCCAGGTCAGAGAGTGCCTCGCTCATTCCGGTTAGTTTTTCATGAATACCTGCTAATTTTTTGTCGAGGGTTGAGGCAATGGTTTCTCTTAAAAGTCTATCATAATCGTGCCGGGGGGGGCCCGCCTCTGAATCGGTTACCGCCGCTACTGCCACCATCTTGCTCTCCCCAGCTTTACCTCTGTCCTTTTTCCTTGCGAGCCCTCCTGGAAGCCATAGATTACGGCGATTTGTTCATATATTTCACTAGACATGTGCCAGCTATGAGGAAGCACAAAAATAATTGTAAACTGCCGATTTTTTGGGTCTTAGCCGTTAAGTTGCGAGCGGGGAGCTCAGAGCTGAAGGGAAACGAGTCCTCCTCAGCACATCACCCCACGTGACCCCCCCCCCCACCGTTAGGATCTTTAAGTATGGAAACATACTACTCTTCAGTTTGTCAATCAGGTAGACCTGACTGACAAACTGAAGAGAAGAAAATTATTCCTTACCTGCTAATTTTCGTTCCTGTAGTACCATGGTTCATTCCAGACTTGAAGCGTAAGAAGCGCTGATGATGGTGATGGATCGGGATGTGAAGGTATGCCTCTGTAGGTCCAAAGAGGCCAAGAATTCTCCCGGATGCATGGCTAACACTGAATGGAGCGTTTCCATACGAAAATGAGGAACTCTGAGACACTTGACAGTCTTGAGATCTAGGATAGGTCGAAAAGTGCCCTCTTTCTTGGGAACCACGAAGTAGATTGAATAATGACCTTTTCCCAGTTCGGAGGCTGCTACCGGTACTATCGCCCCCAGCTGTAGCAGTCGATCGAGAGTCTGTCGGACTGCTAATTGTTTGAGACGGGAACCGCAAGTAGAAAACGATATCGGGGTTCGTGTACAAAATCTAATACGTAGCCTTGTCTTAAGATGTCCAGCACCCATTGATCTGACGTAATTTGGGCCCACTCCTTGTAAAAGAGAGTAAGGCGACCCCCCCCCAGGTGGGGGGATCCCCTCTTGGGTCCTTCTGGCATCATTGTGAAGCCTTCGAGGAAGGACCTGCCCCTTGAGTATCCTTACCGTGGCGGCGCCCTCGAAAGGACCGGTTCCAGGTGTGTGATCGTGTAGAAGGAGCCCGAGGTGTCTGCTGTCTAGTAGGACGCGACCTCAGTTGATTCCGGTACCTATTTCTGGAGGAATAAAAAGATCTAGAAGAACGTGGACGATCTTCTGGTAGCTTGTGCACCGCATTCTCATTAAGAGATTTGATGATCTGATCCAAATCTTCCCCAAATAGGCACCTACCCGTGAAAGGAAGGGAACTCAGGCGCGTCTTAGACGAAGCATGTGCCGCCCAGTTGCGTAGCCACAAAAGACGACGAGCGGACACCGCCGCCACCATGGAACGAGCGAGGACCCTTAACAGATCATAAAAAGCATCAGCTCCATAGGCAGCCACCGCTTCAAGTCTATCAGCCTGAATAGTCTCTGCCTGTGGCAAAGATTGGGAAGTGAGAAGCTGTTGTACCCAACGCAGAGCTGCTCGCTGTGCTAGGGAACTGCAGATAGCAGCCCTCATCCCCAACGCTGAGACTTCGAAGATACGCTTGAGGTAAACCTCGAGCTTGCGATCCTGGACATCCTTCAACGCCGTCCCGCCCGTGACCGGGATGGTAGTATGTTTCGTGACCGCGGATACCGCTGAATCAACAGCAGGAACCTTAAGAATCTCCAAGAAATCAGTGGGGAGAGGGTATAACTTTTCCATGGCTCAACCGACTCGAAGATTGGCCTCAGGAGTATCCCACTCCCTTGAAATCAATTGCAAGATGCTGTGATGTGTGGGAAAAGCTTTCGCTAGAGGTCGTAAGCCCGCTAGGAGAGGATCCCCTTTCTTAATCTTTGGATCCTGAGCCACAGGATCCAGAGGAGGGTCAATGTCCATTTCCTGGAGGATGTGGGGGATGAGATCATCCAATTCCGCTGCTTGAAAAATACGGAGGACCCTCGGGTCGTCACCTTCTACCTGGGCCGCCAGGGAGGGATCATCTGCATCTGGATCTTGCCATGGATCCCCCGACGGTTGTTGCAGCGGTATAGGAATCACGGGGGCAGCTGAGTGGACCCCGCACCCCCTGTGGGCAAAGAAGCCCTCCCTAAGGGAGGGTCTGCCGTCGAAAGCTGTGTCAAGCAGGCCAGTTTGGGGGGAGGGGGACCCCAAATTCCAAGATTCGGATCCCTGCTCTGTAAAAATGCCTTGTGCATTAAAACAATGAATTCTGGCGAAAAAGCAGGAAGTGCTGATGAGGGGCCCCCCCGAGACGTCGTCCCCTTGCCTGCCCTGGTCCATTGCGCTCCGAAACTCCATACTGTTAGAGGAAACCTGGAGAGGAGCATCGACGTCCTCCTCAGAGAGAGCTGCCTCCGAGTCAGCTGAGAAAATGGCCTCCGTTCCCGCGCTGAGGGGAAACTAGGCATGCCGCTTCCTGCCAGCGCAGCCCGACTCTCCTCCAAGCTGCCTACCAGGTAAGCCATACTCCCCCTCAGGAAAAGCTGAAGAAAATCCCTCTGAGGTCTGCTGAAGCCCGTGCCGAGCTCCGGAGCCGTTTGGCGATTTTTGCGGCGCGCGGCAACAACTGAAGCGGCGAATTAATAAAACTCTTTGGCCTCCAGACCCCTCACCGTCCCCAAGAGACCGTTGGGGAAAAACGCCGTCCCAACAGTGAGCAGCTCCGGGGAATGGGTCGTCGCAGAGCTGCAGGGCGGGAACTCCAATCACTCCCTGAAAGGGAGGAGGGGAAAAGGAAAACTCTGGGGCTAGGGGGGAGTGGTTGGCACTACAGACTTTCACCCCTCAAATTCCTGTTCCTACCAATGACTGCAAATGAAATAAAAATAACACTTACCACACTCTAGCCAGGCAAGGAAGAGGAAAAAAAACAAAGATAGGAAGAGAGAAATAAAGTGAAATAAAGTGACAGGCAAAAAACACAGCCTGTCAGCAAGTTCCTGACTGGAAAACAGTGTCTCTCTTTGAACGGAGTGGTCCTGTCAGAACACTACAGAACCTATCCTTTAGAAGAAAAACCTTTATCTAATATTATTTAATTGATTCCTCAAAGAGAAAATAAAACTAGAAAAAAGTGCTGGGGACCACCGTGTCCCCTGCTCAATCTGCTGGAGTTAGAACTATACTGAGGATTGAGGCGAGGGAGGCGTGGCTATATAGGTCCTCCCCTGGGAATTTTTGGTTCTAACTCCATCTGCTGGACAGGGAACATAACCCACAGTCTGGAATGATCCTGGTACGTACAGGGAATAGTAAATCACCTGGACTGGATGGCATACACCCCAGAGTTCTGAAGGAACTAAAAAATGAAATTTCAGACCTATTAGTAAAAATTTGTGACCTATCATTAAAATCATCCATTGTAACTGAAGACTGGAGGATAGCTAATGTAACCCCAATATTTAAAAAGAGCTCCAGGGGCGATCCGGGAAACTACAGACCAGTTACCCTGACTTCAGTGCCAGGAAAAATAGTGGAAAGTGTTCTAAGCATCAAAATCACAGAACATATAGAAAGACATGGTTTAATGGAACAAAGTCAGCATGGCTTTACCCAAGGCAAGTCTTGCCTCACAAATCTGCTTCACTTTTTTTTTTTGAAGGAGTTAACATGTGGATAAAGATGAACTGGTAGATGTAGTGTACTTGGTTTTTCAGAAGGTGTTTGAAAGAGTTCCTCATGAGAGGCTTCTAAGAAGAGTAAAAAGTCATGGGATAGGTGGCGATGTCCTTTCGTGGATCACAAACTGGCTAAAAGACAGGAAACAGAGTAGGATTAAATGGACAATTTTCTCAGTGGAAGGGAGTGAGCAGTGGAATGCCTCAGGGATCTGTATTGGGACCCTTACTTTTCAATATATTTATAAATGATCTGGGAAAAAATACGAGTGAGAATCAAATTTGCAGATGATACAAAATTGTTCAGCGTAATTAAATCACAAGCAGACTGATAAATTGCAGGAAGACCTTGTGAGACTGGAAAATTGGGCATCAAAATGGCAGAATTTAATGTAGATAAGTGCAAGGTGATGCATATAGAGAAAAATAACCCATGCTATAGTTACACAATGTTAGGTTCCATATTAGGTGCTACAACCCAAGAAAGATCTAGGCGTCATAGTGGATAACATGTTGAAATCGTTGGTTCAGTGTGCTACATTTTCAAGTTGAAAAAAGTTGAGGATAACATTTATACTTAGATATAAATGTAAAACTCAAATGACAGAGTGCTCTTTTCCATACTTGTATAATCACTATGATTTTAGAATCTTTTGGTGAACACCCTTGTTTACAAATGCACTTGCAAACTGATCTCAAAACAAGCTATTTTTGCTCAGCCCCAACAGAACATAAAGCAAACCGGCCAGTACTTTCTTGCTGAGACCCCTAGACAGGGATCGTTGTCATTGCCTGGGGATTTGTCAACAGAACCAAGTTGAAAGTTTACCAAACAAATGTCAGCTAGCTCTAGTAGCATCACCTCCCACTCCCTCCAACTTTAGTCTTCCAAGTACTTTGTGTTTTAGAAAACTCAGATAGAAACTGATAAAACTGTTTAAGTACTATGAATCCAGTCATTTCTGAAGATGGCTGCATTACTTAAGTATTAACGTGAGTTTGTGCCTTAAAACTGCTTGCCCTATCATGCCCCAGAATTGTATATCGGCTTGAATTAGAAATTAAATTTCATGCTGTCAATTCCAGTGGAAATAACCTGTCATTTCTTCAGTTATAAAGGTATGGATTCCCAGAAATTGAGTTTCTTATAATTTTATATGGTTACTATGCCATTAAATGGAGAACTTAATAGCATAAAGAAAAAAAAAAAAAAAAAAAGCAGCTAGTATTGGCAGCTCCGAGCCTCCCTCTCCTCTTGAGCAGCACAATCATTCATCCACACTGAACTGCTTTCAGCAAGCAGCAGTATCAGTGTATGCCCTTGCAGCCCAAGGACTGTACATCTTCTGTGGAGGGCTAACTGGGCAAGTAGCACCCAGGTATTTATCAGCCCAACACCAAAACAATTGCCCTGATCACCCTGCTTTCAAACTAAGGTATGCACTAGCTACATACATTGAGAAGTATCTGCTTACCATTTGTACACAAAGGTCTCCTAGCAGTTTTTTTTTGTAACCTTTACTCTCGAAGTAATGTGTCACACGCAATGAGTACCTGAGCAAATGCCTGCATGGTCTCTAAGTCCTCCTGCGCTGCGAAGACGCAGACATCAGTGCGCATCACGTCATCTGCCAGAGTCCCTCCTGGGGCTATAATAAAAAAAGTTTAGACAGTCAGAATCATTTTATTTTATTTATATTCTGCCTTTTGGGCACTTCAAAGCAGATTACATTCAAAGTACTGGCGGTATCTCCCTTTCTTAAAGGGCTTACAATCTAAAATGGAGGGCGATTTGCCCAAGGTCACAAGGAACAGCAGCAGGACTTTAACCCTGGCTTGTAGCCCACTGCTGTAGCCACTAGTCTACTTCTCCATGATAAATCCTTTATATAATCATATATACATATATTCATGTTGACAAACATATTACCATGCTATTTATTTATTAACTCGCATGTTTATTAGCTGTTTAGTAATATACACTAATTTGTTACTTCAATTAACCTGTTCAATGTAAACCGCTAAATGAAGCGATAGTTACTGTTCCTTGTAAACCGGGGTGATATGTATATTATACAGGAACCCCCGGTATATAAATCCTTTAAATAAATAAATCAGCTTGGGTAGGAAGTTATTCAAACACAAAGCATAATGAAAGCACCATTAATTGGCAAGTCTTGCTCTGAAATAAACTAGCCCCTGCAGATATGCAGTTTTGAGATTCAGCCAAACAGAGGTCAGATATAGGAAAGTTGGTCCTTACCTGCTAATTTTAAGTACCACAGATCAGTCCAGACAGACAAGTACCAAAGCATCCCCTTATACTCGGCAGGCCCATGAAAGAACCCCTCTCACACTTTCAAAGGTCGGCTCTCCTGGAGCCTGAAAATCTAAAAACAGTAAATGCAAGATGAAGTGGGAAAAGAAGACCATGTCACCGCTCTACAAGTCTCCTGCAGAGACGCTGACACTCAGCCCACAACATTGCCTGCGCTCTAGTAGAGTGTGCATGCAACCCCTCTGAAATTCTTCTCCCCTTAGAAAAAGGTAAGCCAAAACATTGGCTTCTGTCAGCCAATGCATTATGCCCTTGGAGGCCTTGCATCCATCTCTGGCACCTCCAAAACAATATAAACAAATATGATCTGACCGCCGAAAATTGACTTGCCTCCGGCAACTCAGACCAATTCGGGAAGGTAGGAGCTCCACAGTGATTCAGGTGAAATGAAGATACCACCTTAGATAGGATCGAGGGTACCATGTGCAAAGACACCCCCTCATCTGAAATCTTCAGAAATGGTTCCCTACAGGATAAAGTCTGCAGCTCCAAGATCCTTCTGAACGAAGGAATCACCACCAAAAATACCACCTTCAGCGCAAAGTCCTTTAAACAATGTCTTGACGGCTCAAAACAGAGGCCCACAAAGCACCCACAAGACCAGTTTTAAATTCCACGCTGGACCTAATCTATGCACCAGCCACAGATGCTCGACCCCTTCAAAAACCTCACAACATCCGGATGTGAGGCCAACAGCTTTCCCTGGAGAATAGTTCAGACTCCAAGGCTGCCACCTGAACCCACAAGGAATGGTAAACTAAATCCTTGAAAATCACAGGTTCAGAGTATGCTTTTTGTCACAAGCACCTGCACTCAAAAGTCAAGTCGAGACAAAAATGATCCACCCAATACAAGAAAATAGGACCTTGCCTTAACAGCCAATCTCAGGGACCTATCAATTGTGTGCTGAACCAGATCTGCGAACCACAGACAATGCAGCCTGGCACCACAAGTACTACCTGGCCCAGATGCCTCTCAATGTGCCTAAACATGCAACCTATTAACTGTCACAGAGAGAACAAGGTGAGGAAAACCAGGTGGAATAAGAGCCAGATGTCTGATCAGAAACTTTATTTTATGGAGACGTGCTTTTATAAAAAAAAGCCCGACACCAGCAGAGTTTCACCCCCTACATTGGGGCTGCCTCAGGGGTTAAATTAAACATGTATAACTCAACAATAATTGACAAATAAAATACAGATCATAATTGAAACATGACATTTAAACAAGACATACAATGGCAACACATAAAACTGTTAAATGTCCTGAACACTAGAGTAATGGTTATGTGCAAGTGATTGGACATCTGGCTTCTATTCCACCTTGTTTTCCTCATGGCGTTCTTAAGAAAGACTTCCTTGTTTTCTTGGTCCATCACAGAGAGAACATGTACAGTAGGATACTTGTCAGCCATGGAAGAAGCCAAGAGTCTATGCCTCGGCTGTGACATTGTCTGCAGCTGAAAAGACTTGCTGCCTTGACGTTGCTCCTTGAGGCCATCAGATTCAGACGGGGACTGCGTCAACGAGACTTAAGGCTGAAGGCCTCCTTTGACAGCTCTGAAAAGGCACCCCTAGACATACTGGTGTGCCACCTGGTCCCCTTCAGTATAATCAATATCAAAGCAGAAAGATGCCAATGACTAGATCAAGTAAAGCGACCTGCCCTATTAGTATTGAGAAATATATTGAGATTAACTTTTTTTTTTTGGAAACAAGAACAGAAGAAACTATGGATGAACAAACTGTAGAAGTGTCAATATCTGCGAATTGAAAATAAAGAAATACCGGCAAGCGGACTCTACTGGATGAAATGAAATCTTGTTGGACGGGCATCTGGACTGATCCTTGGTACTACAGGAACGAAAGTTAGCAGGCAAGAACCAATTTTCCTTTCCCTGTACGTACCAGGATCAGTCCAGACTGCTGGGTGTACCCCAAGCTGCCCTAAATGGGGTGGCACACTGCTGCTAAAGGAAGAGACATCTTGAGCTCGGACATCTAAGCGATAATGTCTAGCAAAAGTGTGCAATGATTTCCAAGTTGCTGCCCTGCAGATTTGAGGAGAAACGCATTGGCTCTCAGCCCACGACGCCGCTTGGAATCGGATAAAATGAGCTTTAAGCCCATCCAGCACTGGACGTCCGTGACATACGTACGTGGAAGCAATAGCATCCTTTAGCCAGCGGGCAATGGTGGCTTTTGAAGCCTTACACTCCTTCAGACCGCTCCATAAAACAAAGATGATCAGACAGTCGAAAAGGATTAGTAATTTCCAAGTAGCGAAGTAGAATCTTGACATCCAACTTCCGCATCTCCTAAGGTGAATTCTTATCCACCTCTGGGAAAGCTAGTAACTCCACAGACTGATTGACATGAAAAGTCGAGACTACCTTTGGTAGAAAGGAAGGCACTATACGAAGAGAGATGCCAGAGTCCGAAATGCATAAGAACGGCTCTCTACACGACAAAGCCTGGGGTTCGGATATACGCCTAGCCGAACAGATAGCTACAAGAAAAGCTGTTAAATCCTTCAATGTGGCTTGTTTGATAGGCTCAAATGGAGCAGTACAAAGCCTGTGGAGTACCAAATTCAGACCCATATCAGCGGGTGCAAATGTTTAGCTCCTCGCAAAAACGAACATCCGGATAACATGCAATGGAGGACCATTCAATCTTACCTCGTAAGCAGCCTAATGCTGCCACGTGCACTCTAAGTGAACTATAGGCTAAACCTTTCTTCAAACCGACCTGAAGGAAAGCGAGAATGTGAACTATTGTGGCCTTTCATGGGGACACCTTCAAACCACTGCACCAGGAGTCAAACACTTTCCACACTAACAGGTAAGAAACGTAGACGTCTTCTGAGCTCTCAAAAGAGTAGTAATGACTGCCTTGGGATATCCTTTCTTCCTTAATTTCCTCCTTTCATAAGCCAAGCCGCTAGACAAAAGTGATCCACCTGATCGAAAGATACTGGACCTTGGCGCAGCAGATTTGGTAGATGACCCAGCCGTAAAGGCCCGTCCACCTTTAGGTTGATCAGATCCACAAACCATGGTAGTCTTGGCCACTCTGGAGCCCCCAGAATGAACGGCCTTCTGTGATATTCTATGCGCCGAAGAATCTTGCCCACCAAGGGCCATCGGGGAAACAAGTATAGGAGAATGTCTAGAAGCCACGGTAGGACCAGAGCATCCACGCCTTCTGACCCGTGCTCTCTTCTGTGGCTGAAAAAGAAAAAAAAAAAAAGGGCCACTTTGGCATTCAAGCGAGTCGCCATCAGGTCCAACCGAGGAATTCCCCACCGGCGTGTGACGAGCCGCATCGCTTCGGACAGTTCCCATTCTCTGGGGTCTAGCCACTGCCTGCTGAGGAAATCTGCCTGAACGTTGTCCACCCCAGCTATATGCGACACCACGATGCGGGACAGATTACGTTCCGCCCAAGCCATCAACTGGTCCGCTTCGGAGGCTACCTCCCTGACTGTTGATGTAAGCGACGGTGGTTGCATTGTCGGAGAGTATCCGAACCGCTCGGTGTCTGACAAGGGGCAGAAATTGGCGGAGCGCTAACTTGACTGCTCTGGTTTCCAGACGATTTATGGACCACTGGGCTTGGACCGGGGACCATTGGCCCTGAGTCGAACAGGACTGACAGACCGCTCCCCAACCTGTTAGGCTGGCATCTGTTGTGACTATGATCCATCAGGGAGTTTCCAGGTCCACACCCTGCAGCAAGTGATGCGAGACCAACCAATCCAGGCTGGACCTCGCTGGTTCCAGTAATGGCAAGGACAGATGAAACTCCTCTGACTTGGGGTCCCAACGAGAAAGAAGTGCTCTCTGTAACTGTCACAGATGAGCAAAAGCCCACGGTACAAACTCCAGGGTAGACGCCATAGAACCAAGAACTTGTAAATAATCCCACACTGTTGGCAAAGGTAGGGCCAACAGGTGCTGGACCTGGGTCATCAACTTCTCCATTTGCACGAGTGGCAGGAGGAAAAAAAAAAAATTCCCCACTGCTGATTTGAAGCGCTCCCAGAAATTCCAGTACTTGTGACTGAATCAGGTGACTCTTGGCAAAGTTGACGACCCAGCCCAGAGAATGCAGACGACGCGAGACAGACTGTACTGCTGCCTTGCAAATATCCTCCGATTTTGCTCGAATGAGCCAGTCGTCCAGGTAGGGATGCACCAATATCCCTTCCCGCCGAAGACTCGCCGCCACGACCACCATCACCTTGGTGAACACTCGTGGGGCCGTCGCCAGGCCAAAGGGTAGTGCGCGGAACTGGTAATGCTCCCCTAGCACCATGAACCGCAGAAACCTTTGATGGTGCTCCTGTATACCAATGTGAAGATAAGCTTCCATAAAGTCCAAAGAAGCCAAAAATTCTCCCTTGTGGACGGCTGCAACGACTGCCCTCAATGTCTCCATTCGGAACCGTGGGATTCGCAAGTTTAGATTGACCTTCTTCAAATCCAATATCTGCCAGAACGACCCCTCCTTCTTGGGAGCCACGAAGTAAATGGAGTAACGACCGGTCCGACGCTTGGCTGGAAGAACCGGGACATTCGCTCCTAGCGCCTTCAGCCGAGACAGCGTCTGGCGAATAACCTGTTGCTTCTCCCGAGGCCCGCATGGAGATACCAAAAAAAAAATCCCGAAGTGGGTGAGCAAAATCCAAAGCGTAACTGATTTATAATATTTAGAACCCACTGGTCTGAGGTTATCTTGACCCATTCCTCGTAAAACAGGGAAAAACATCCCCCGATCATAGGAACAGAGGAATGGGTCGGCACCCCTTCACTGAGATGAAACTGTGGGAGGCGCCACAGAGCTGAGGTTGCCTGCCACGAAAGGAATGTGCCCATGTCTGAGACCTGGTTGGTGTCTGCCGGGAAGCAAAAGAAGCCCCACCTCCTGGCACGAAAACGGCGTTGGCCCCGAAAACGTCCCCGGAAGGCACCCGAAAAACGTGAAGCTCTGGGCTTGTCCTCCGGGAGCTTGTAAACCTTATTGTCTCCCAGGTCTTTAATAAGTTGCTCCAGCTGTTCAAACAGCAGCTTACCCTTAAAAGGAAAGGAACCAAGCTGAGACTTAGACGTGGAATCCGCCGCCCAATGGCTGAGCCACAATAGTCACCTGGCTGAGACTGCCGAGGACATTGTGCACGCAGAAGTCCTGAGGAGATCGTATAAGGCGTCAGCCGTATAGGCGACCGCCGACTCCATGTGGTTCGCCTGCTCAGCAAGTTCCTGAGATGTAAGCAAATGCTGCATAAGACTGCTACAGACAGCTGCTCTTACCCCTAAAGCTGATACCTCAAAAATACACTTAATACAAACTTTTTTTTTTTTTTTGACAGGGATCAGGACCGCAGGTCATGCCTCTGCTGGAGTCAGAGAGATACTGAAGGGGACACAGGTGGCACACTGGTATGTCTAGGGGGTGCCTTTTCAGTTTTTCTCCAACTCCATCTGCTGGAAGGGAGGCATAACCCAGTAGTCTGGACTGATCCTGGTACGTACAGGGAACTGGCCATTTGACCTCAGACTGGTGGAAGGAATTCCAAACCCCCTGCACACCACTCATTTTCAAGCGCTTGATAGACCAGGATGATTCCACTGGCACAAGGACTGTGGTCACCAACTGTACTTGACAGATCTCCCCTCAAACCTTGAGGTTGGCATCCATGATCTCTAACTCAGTTCAGAACCTCCAGGTCAACATGGGCCCTCTACAAGTGGCATTGCTGTTGTGCTAGAATCTGTTGTCAAAGGAGTTTTCATTGGCCTTTACAGCTGCAAGGTACTTCCACGTCCAGTCTCTTGTGGTGGCTGTGTTGACCCAGTTTGGAGTCTGGACGTGGAAGTACCTTGCAGCTGTAAAGGCCAATGAAAACTCCTTTGACAACAGATTCTAGCACAATAGCAATGCCACCTGTAGAGGGCCCATGTGGGCAAAAGCCCATAGCACCAAATTCAACCTAGATGCATTGAACCCAGACCTGAACATAATCCTAAGCCCTGGACACTGGCATCTGCAAAATCCATGCCACCTGGGATTGCAACTTCCAAAACCTGAGAGGAGAAACTCTGCTGAGCATGGAATCGAATTTTGCCCCCAAGTATTCCAGCATCTGGGTAAAGCTCAGGTGACTTCACCAAATTCACTCAGCTCAAGGACCGCAACATATCCATCACCTTGCACACAGACTGCCAGCATACCCGATTTCCCTCGGATAAGCCAGTCATCCAGATAAGTATGAACTAGGATACCGTCCCTGCAGAGAGCTGCTGCCACCACCACCACACCTTTGTGAATGTGTGAGGTGCAGTCTCCAAACTGAACAGGAAGGCCCAAAACTGGAAGTTACCCCATAACCATGCCATGAAGAAGCTTTGATGTTCTTCCCCAATGGGAATGTGCACAAAGGTTTCCTTCAATTCCAGCAAGGCCTAAACACACTCCACATGATGAACAACTGCTATAACTGTCCACAATGTTTGCGTGCGGGGAAAAAAAAAAAAAAAAAAGGGAACTCGCAGTATCACATTCCACCTTTAGCAGATTGAGGATGGGATGAAAGGCTCCTTCCTTTTTTGGTATGATGCAGTAAACAGAGTACCTCCCGTGATCACGCTCCCTGGCCGCCACCAGTACACAATCATGCCAGAAACTGAAGGCAACATGTCCTGAATTGCTACTTGCTTGCGTTAGACACTACAATGAGACACCATGAAAGCTTCCATGATGGGGCGAAAAATTCTAAATTACAGCCAATCCTTATTACCTCTAGGACCTACTGGTCCAAAGTAATCCTGGTCCACTTCACAAAACTGTGAGAGACAGCCTTCCACCACCATCTTGAGAAAGTGGACCAGCCTGGCTTCAGTGTGAAGCCTTACTGCCTCCAGCCTCCTGGTCGGAGCCCTCAGAGAAATCTCTGGGAGCCTTGAAAGGACTGCTGCCAACTAGAACCCTGGTTCTGTCATGAAGAAGGTGCAGAACCCTTATTGGGACGAAAACCGCTGCACCTCCTGAAACCTAGAGCGAGGCAGAAGAGACTAATGACTCATCTTATCCTCTGGCAGCTTATTCCCTTTAGACTCCACCAAAATCTTCATCAATTGTTTCAGGTCCTCCACGAACAACAATTTTTCTACCTTTAAAAAGGTAAGATTACAGAGCTGAGACTTGGACCACATATCAGCTGACCAATTCCACAACCAGAGCAAAATGTCACACAGAGACCACATTCCTGGCCGAAGTCCAGCTCAAGTCAAAGCACACCAGCCTCATATGCAATCCTGGCCTCTACGTGAATTGCTTAGCTATTAATACCAGCATCTGCTTGAGACTTCTGGACCCAGCATAGACAGGCCCTCTTCGTCAGATTTCCACAGATCGCCGCTTGCAGGCTCACTGCCAAGCCCTCAACCAGAATGGTCATCTTGTTAGAGACCGCCGAGACTGAAGCATGCACCTTCAGCAATTCCAGCAGCAGGACATCCTCCATGAGGAGATACAACTTTGCTCTGGATCTCACCTCTGGGAAGTCCCATTCCTGGTTCACCAGCTTCTTGATCCTTTTAGGGAGAGGAAAGGCTTTTGGAGGGCCCTGGAGTCCAACCAATACTGGATCCACCCCTTTATTGCCCAACTCCTCCTAGACCACCTTAATACCCAGTTCCTTCCAAACATGGGAAATAAGGGGCCTCAACTCCTCATGGAGACTACGAACCACCCGTGGATCATCTCCCTTTATTGGGACCTCTTCCGGTTCAGCCATGTCCTTATCCCGTCCTGATCAACATCTGCCATGAGATCCCTCAGACCAATTCCACCCCCCAAAGATTATCTTCCGGGCCATCCAGGTCCAAATCTGAGCTGCCAGGCTCCTCAGGATGGTCCAGGCCCAGCCGGTGAAGGAGGCCCCCTGGCCAAGTAGTCCCTCCGCTTCTTTGTAGGAGGACAAGACTGCTGACAAATGTCCTTTTATAACCAGGTTTTTCCCCTGATTAAAAAGGCCTTATGTATAAGCAAGACAAATTCAGAGGAAAACTTCACATCATCCTCTCCCCTGTCCAGCCCAGAGCTTGCATCTTCCCCCCCCCCCCCCCCCAAATGGGATTGCTGGAGACAATAGGGAAGGGGAATCCATTACCTGCCGAGCTGTAGCCCTTCTCCTGCCTGACAGGCTGTTTAGGCTCCCAATATTGACCCTGACAGGGCCTTGGGAACCTGTGGCTCTCCTACTAGCCTCTGACACCACAGGGGGCCGCTCCCCTCCAGAAATGATCATGGCAAAGCACCGCTGCATTCAGCTGTCCCAGTGCCAGGCCGCTGGCCTGACAAGCTTTCCTGCACTGGGAAATCACCGTCTGAACCATCTTGTCTCCAAAGGAACAGAAGCCGCATGACTGCATTGCATGGGAGAGAAGGGAACACTGACCAATGCAGCCTCTGGCTCCCTGAGTAGCCCTCAGCTGTGAAGAGGGGCTACACTGCTCCCTTCCCCCAGCCCTGCCCAGATGATCCAACCAGAAACAGCCTGAACAGTTTCTGCTGAAAGAAAAAAGTTAAAAAAAAAAAGTAAAGAAACAGCAGCCACAGCAAAAGAAGAAACTCAAGCAAAAAAAAAAAAAAAAAAAAAAAAAAAAGAGGAATACTTCCCTGCTGCTAGCAACACCTCTGGGAAGGAGCCTTCAAAGGATAAGAGGGAACCAGGACTCCTGGCTGTCAGATCCCTGATCTGCTGTGGGCTAAAGCTGAACAGGATTACCAACCCTCTGCTCGCCTGGCTCAGCCTGAGGGATGGCCCACAAAAGGTACCTAACACCTCATGAAGTGTCTAACTTCTCTTCTGTCTCCTTCCTTCTCTTTTTTCTGAACTGTAGGTTTGCACCTCTATCTGCTACAGACAGATACAGAGGACTGCATTTGGCACACTATTATGTAGCTGTGCCTCAAAGCTTTTAGTTCTTTGCCTCCATCTGCTGGTAGGGATACAAAACCCACTTGTCTGGACTGATCTGGGGTCTGAACAGGAATGAATATGGAAAAAAAAAATACACCAAGATTACTATCACAACCAGATATGCCAGGCCTTGACAAATTCTCAGATATAAGAGCTGGGCAACTAGAAGGTGGGGAGAATACCCCTCCAAGGTCTGCTGCAGCTCTTTGAGCCTAGATTTGCTAAGGTTATTTTCCCATTCTGGGTCCACTGGGGGCAGAGGGAAAAAGCAGCTTAGTAAAAAAAACTTGACCTTAGTTTTAAATTTAATGCAGGTCCCCCTGGTCTCCCCTTCAATGCCCCCCCCCCCTCACACACACACTCCAGTCACGCCAACTATCCATTCATCCCTACCCAATCACTCTTAAGTCAGCCCCCTCCTTCCCCCACCCAGCTATACTTCACCCCTTCTTCCTCTTTCCACTTCCCTAAACCAGGTAGTCAGACACCCAAGCCTTCCCTCTCTCCACCAAGCTTGCAGCATCCTCATACTAGAGCTCCTTAGTACTGGCTGCTGCCAGATGAGTTATTCCCTTTGGTTGGCACACACGGCTGAACGAGTCACACGTTGCCTAAAATCATGAGTCCAAAGCCAGAAATTAGGCACCATGCAGCTCAAACTCACTAAAAGCCATGCTGTATCAACTGAAGGAAACAGTCTTCCAGCAGCAGCTGCTGCATCAGTGCATGAAAATCCTGGACACCACAGTAACATTTTTTGGTTGCCTTGGTGACCAAGCACCTAGGATTTGTCAAGCTTTGAGAAATGCTATGGGTAGCCTTTGACTGCAGTAATAAACCAGCAATCTGCATCCTGGAAATAGATCATTTGGTATCTGTTGAGAAGAGCAAAAATAAAAGGAAAAAGCCAAAACACACGTAAAACTTAGCTTCACTGCTACTGTTATTACATCATTTAAACCAGGTTTGCCTCAAGTTTGTTTTGCTCACAAACTTCAGCTATTCCAATTATGGATGCCTGGATATTTCAGTCCCTGTTTTTTTTTTTGTTTTTAAAAAGATATTTAAGACATTCACACACTAGATATGAATCACAAAATTCTGCATAACTGAGCTAAGACTAGTCTTCAATTCTGTGGATAATCACATGAAATTTACACTGCTATAAATTCTGATTTCATTTTTACTGCTACAAAATACACATCAAAACTTCAAAGTCCCAAAGAATAACAAATCCTGAACTCACTTACCCAGCATTCCACCAGCCACCAGGATGTCAAACAAGGTCTCTGCATAACGGCGATAATCAAGTTTGGCTCCAGAAGCATCAAGAAATTTAGCTACTGCTTCCAAATCGTTACCAGTTTCATTTAAACCTTGAATAATACAGTCCTGAAATTGAGAAGGGTCAAACCTCTCTTTTTCATCTGCAAAAAGAAAAAAACAAAACAAAACTCCAAGCATCAACTAGAACAGACTCAAAAAGGTGATTTGTCAAAAATAAATAAAGTATATTTCAGCAATAAATATTCTTCAATGTTCATAGATTCCTACTGTTTCCAATGGGATGAACACTGGGGCAAATTTTGTAGTCTAAGAATCTGAAAAAAATAGCTGAAAGACTAAATTAAAAAAAACCTGCACAGAATACAGTATGCCATAACAGTCTACTGCAATTGTATTTTTAGGCAAAGTCTCCAAAATTTTATGCCACATCTCAGAATATACTAGGGATTCAAAAAGTTCTTTCAGAAACTAGTAGGAAAAAGAATTTAACTCTTGCCTCTCCTCACAGTCCTGCTGCCAGCTGCAATCCCTCCTTTAGGCCCAACTCTGCATTTTCAAAGCACTGAAATAGTGTCCATTTCTAGTTTTGCTTACGATTACCATAGTGCACTCAGAAGACCATTCATGAAATTCAAAAGAACTTTTGGCACTACTCTGACTTGTTTGATTTACTAGCCTAGACTGAGCATAAGGGTCTCCCTTTTTAAGCAGGACAATTAAAGTGGAATTGTGTCGGGAATATAAGCAACCAACTCAAGTCTTAGTACACCTACAGTAAGATGTACTGAACCCCACTGGAATGTTGGGAACAGTAATATAGTAGATGGCAGTTCAAACTTCTTACTCTTCTATAAATACAATTACTCTGCATTCTTTTCTTTCTCCATACACCCTTTGCTTGGGTAGATTGCTCTTACTGTGCCCTTCTCATATACCAACTCCATGCTTTCCATCTTGCTGTGCCTTGTGCATGGAACAGAATTCCTATACATCATACCCCCCCCCCCCCTCCCCCCTTTTAAATGTTGTGTACTTCCCTGAGATTCTGTTTTGTCATTTACATTTGTCTCGACTAGGACTAAGCTCCTTGGAGCAGGGCCCATCTCTTGGGTAAGCATACAGCACAATGTCTAACAGTGCTTTAGAAATGGCAGTAGGAAAAGTAAGTTAATCCAGTCATTCTTGTCCATTCTGAAAGGATATCTCCCAACTACAGAGCATGACTGCTTGTAGGATCTTACCTTATCCAGGACAGCTTATCTTCCTCCTTTGTACTATGCCATTTCAGTAAGATAAGCATACAAGACCACTCTACTAGTTCTCTTCCAGCACCCTTCCCTTGTCTACTTACAAAAGTTTTGTAATGATCTAAATAGCTACCAATACTAGCATAACCCTTGCCCAAATGTTTGGCCTAAAATACATCCCCTACATAGCTGGTCAGGTAGCACTATGCACAACTTAAACAGATGTTCTGTAAAACTTTTTTTTAAATGACTTCTCTAATGCCAAATGAAAGCTTCTATTGTCAGCCACTTTTTCCATACTTAAGAGAAATTACCACCACCTGAATTTCCTTTCCTTTAAGGAGGGCAGGTCAATCCCCACCAGTGGGTTATAAACTTCTGCCAGCAGATGAAAACTGAGCAAAAGCTGACCTCATGGCTATATAGTCCCACCATCAGCCCACCAGTATTCTTTGGAAAAGCCAAACTGATAATATTTGATTAACAACCAACCACTCATGCTGCCAAACCAACAAGAACACTGAGTTCAGACTATTACTCACATATGCAATAAACTAAGGGGCTTGAAAAACCACTTACTAGTCCTCAACTAGGAGAAATCACACTGCAATGTTCGATCTAAAAAGGCTAACCAAAAATCTTGGCAGCCTTCGGCAGGTATGGATTGACCTACTCTCAGAAGAAAGTAAATTATCAGGTCAGTTGTAATTTCTCCTTCCTCTGCATTCTGGCAGAAGAATCAACCAGTAGGATGTACCAAAGCTACAATAAGGACAGGAGGGTGCCAGCGGTCGAGTCAAAGACACCCTCCATGAACACTGTCCTCCCTAGCCTGAACTTCCAGGCGTTACTGCATGGATAAGGTGCGCAAAGATTACCATGTCACTGCTCGACAGGTGACAAATGAAGTTCCACCCATGATACTGCCTGATCCCTCGTGGAATGTGGTCTAATCTGTTTTGGCAAAGCACCTCAGCAGCCATATAGGTGGCTGTAAGGACTAACCCAGCGAGCTACTTTTGCCCAGGTCGCCGGTGCTCCTTGCTTACTGCCACAATGGAGCACCAACTCCCGAACAGATTTAGTCCCCTCCAAGTACCACAGACCCAAAAAAAAAAAAAAAAAAAAAAAAAAAAGACTGTACTCATCTCTGTTCCTGTCCAAGGTGGACAGAGAAATGGACTGATTCAGATGAAATTCCGAAACCATTTTTGGCAAAAATGAGTGCACGGTCTGAAGCTGTACTGTTCCAATCATGCAAAAAAGGCTCATGGCAAAAAAAAAAAAAAAAGAGCCTGAAGCTCAGAGACCCGATGTGCCGAACAGATTGCTACCAGAAAACCTGTCTTCAAGGTAAGCAGTCCCAAGGAAAGAGCACACAGCCAAAAGACTGGTCCTGGAGCTCTTGGCAGGGCCAAATTAAGATCCAACAGAGAAACCGGAAGGGGGGGGCAAAAATGCTTAGTTCCCTTCAAGAAACGGTGTGTCAGGATGGGAAGACAAAGCATCTCCATTGACTCTCCTCCTATAACAAGAGCTACAACTTGAACTTAAGGCCAAGTCGTTACGAATTCCAAAAATCAAAGAACATCCACCTTGAGAGGTTGAGAACCTCACTCAGGACACCAGGCTTCGAAAACTCTCCAAACTGACTAAAGAAGTAGAAAAATTTCCTGGCCTGAAACAAGGTGGAAGTCACACAAGGCAAATAACCCCACTTCAACAGAACCTTTTCAATGGCCAGACAAAAATAGACCCAGATCCTTCCAAGATGGTAGCCTGAGGGGATTGCCCACCTGCAGTCTCTGCATACTACAGCTTTCAAGCCCAATCTGGAGCCACTAAAAAGACTGGTTTGGACTTACAATCTTCAGGACAAACCTGCCTATCTGAGGCCAGGACAGAAATTCATATAGCAGAGCACCGCGTGGCCACTCCTGAACGAATGCATCGATGCCCAACACTTTTAGGTCTTGTCTGCGACTGAAAGCATAGAACCTTTGCTAACAGGTTTAGGTCTGGTAAGTTCTAGTGGTTCACAAGGAGCTGAAAGGCTTCAGCCAACAGAAGTCCCCTCCCATATCTTGCCACCAAGCTTTACAAGCCAAACCACCAAAAATAATGAGGCTGTTATCTGGAACATCCAACAACCCACTCACTATACACTGTCAGGTTCCCTCATGTTTCTCAGAAGCCTGATATAATTGTATCACTACTCTGCCCATTGGTTAAAATCTATTTTTTGGCACGTAAGTTTTATAAGGCTAATACATGAGTCTACTTCCTCTTTTTTCCACCTGTCTTTACTACTTTATGCATATGTCCCAAGCACAATTAAATTGTCACATTTTGGTTGCTACTACTTCTAGCAGGCTATTCAATATGCAAAGCTACTGTAGCTGGATTACACCAGTGTTCGTTTTCAAAAGCTATCACAGATTCAAAGTAGAAAGGCCTGGGGAGAGTCAAGAATATTATTCTTTGCTCATTTTGCATTGACCTACTGAAGAGCACAATTCATAGAAGCACATAGTAGGTTAGTACAGGAAAAGTTGATTTGCTGATTTTTAAATGACTGTCTAAGATTAGATATACCCTTCTCTACCAGTCTTGGGATCCACATCTAATCAGGCAACTTAGGATTTGCCTGCATGTCTGAAGCTAATGTACATAAATGATACAAATATCTCCCAACCCCACAAAGAAAAAAAAAAAAAGGGAGGGGTGATTTAGCTAAGTAATTCCTGGAGAGAAAACTTGCAAAAAATTGTGCGCACACATGAGTGTTGGGGGAGGGTTCATAACAAAATTTGCAACTTTACTGCACTCGGTCTCCCAGTGGCCTTGCTCATAACATACTAGAAAACGTAGGGTAACAATGTATTCTTTAATCAAGAAAGATTTCCAGTACTGTAATTCCTGGCCAAAAAAGTGGTTAATATATTACTTTGTCAACTCTTTCCTGTACATAATCCAGACTTCATATTAAATATGAAACAGTACATTTTTTAATCTATAGTTTAGCAAAATAAATACTATCACTTCAACAGATCTAAAATATACAAATAGAGGTCCATATTTAGGCAGTCTGGCTACCAAACCTTACCCCCTAGATTCATCAAAATTCTATCTCATGGATAAAGGGGAGTGTTTATGGTAGTTTTAGAGTTATCACATCTGTGCTAACATTGTGCTTCGCAAAGGTAGTATCACGGGCTGCGGTAAAGTTTTTGCACCCCATGAACTGCCCAAACAGGCCCTTGCGCTCACAGAATAGCTATTTATAAGGCCTTCATAGTAATCAACTTTATCTCTATAGGAGGGCCAGCTAATAGCTCAAGGTGAGGTGTTGGTGGTAGTTTAAAGGAGCCAGTTTTACATGCAGAGGGACTAACTGCACAGTATACTTCGGTGAAGATTTGATGTCATTTGGAGTGAGGAAAGTCTCAAAGATATTTTTACAGTGTTCTCTCCCCCTGGTTGATGGCCTCTAACAGGGTACTCCTGCAGCTGCAGAACACAACCTGTTGTGTCCGCATGGAGGGAAACCACAAACAGATGCCACCCCCCCCCCAGCCCTGGTAACAGAGGCCAGCTGGAAGCCCTCTGTTGCGAAAGCATGCTGGGCATAGCAGTGGTAACCCATCATAAGATATTGCCATGCTGGGTCAGACCAAGGGTTCAAGTCCAGCATTCTGTTTCCAACAGAAGCCATAAGAACCTGGCAAGCACCCAAAACACTAAGATCCCATGCTATTGATGCCAGTAATAGAGGCTATTCCCTAAGTCAGCTTGATTAATAGCAGTTAGACTTCTCCAAGAACTTATCCAAATCTTCTTTAAACCCAGCTACACTAACTGCACTAAACCATATCCTCTGGCAACAAATTCCAGAGCTTAATTATGTGTTGAGTGAAAAAGAATTTTCTCTGATTAGTTTTAAATGTGCTACTTGCTAACTTCATGGAGTGCCCCCTAGTCCTATTATCTGAAAGTGTAAGAAACCGATTCACATCTACTCGTTCAAGACCTCCATCGTATTTCCCCCCTCAGCCGTCTTCTCCAAGCTGAACAGCTCTAACCTTTTCAACTTTTCCTCATAGAGGAGCTGTTCCACCCCTTTATCATTTTGGTTGCCCTTTTCTGTACCTTCTCCATCACAACTATATCTTGAGATGCAGTGACCAGAATTTTATACAGTATTCAAGGTGCAGTCTCACCATGGAACAATACAGAGGCATGATGACATTTTCTGTTTTGTTAACAATTGCCTTCTTCATTCCTAACATTGTTTGCTTTGACTGCTACAGCACACTGAGCCAATGATTTTAAAGTATTATCCACTATGATGCCTAGATCTTTTTCCTGGGTGCTAGCTCCTAATATGGAACCCAACATTGTGCAACTACAGCAAGGATTATTTTTCCCCTATATTCAACACCTTGCACTTGTCCACATTAAATTTCATCTGCCATTTCGATGCCCGATCTTCCAGTTTCAAGGTCCTCCTGCAATTTATCACAATCTGCTTGTGATTTAACTACTCTGAATAATTTTGTATCTGCAAATTTGATTACCTCACGTGTTGTATTCCTTTCCAGATCATTTATAAATATATTGAAAAGCACTGGTCCAAGTACAGATCCCTGAGGCACTCCACTGTTTACCCTTTTCCACTGAGAAAATTGATCGTTTAATTCTACTCTTTTTCCTGTCTTTTAACCAGTTTGTAATCCATGAAAGGTCATTGCCTCCTATCCCATGACTTTTTAGTTTTCTTAGAAGCCTTTCACGAAACACTTTGTCAAATGCCTTCTGAAAATCCAAATACACTACATCTACTGGTTCACCTTTATTCACGTTTATTAAACCCTTAAAAAATAAATAAATAAATAAAACCACAGATTTGTGAGGTAAGACTTCCCTTGGGTAACTCCATGTCATTCTATATGCTCTGTTATTTTGATATTTAGAATAGTTTCCACTATTTTTCTTGGCACTGAAGTCAGGCTCACTGGTCTATAGTTTCCCAGATCGCCCCTGGAGCCCTTTTTAAATATTGGGATTACATTGGCCACCTTCCAGTCTTCAGGTACAATGGATGATTTTAGTGATAGTTAAAATTGTTTGAGTTCCTTCAGTTGGTGGCACATTTATGATCCTAAGCGCCATGCTTGTAGGAGAAATGCCATGCCCTGGCGAGGACAGAACTATGTACCAGAGTGAGTGGCTACATGCCACCCCATGACCAAGCAGAGTGTGTAATGACACCTCCAACCACCAGTACTCAGCACTATGCAGTGCAGTCTGATAAGGAGGCAGAGACCATGATGAATGACGACAGAACCCTAGTATGCCTGAGGACTGCACAAACAGTGAGAACACTGCCTGCCAATGTCCAAGGAACTGAACAGATGCCTTATCTTTCAAAACCATGCAAGCTGCGTGTTGTCACAAAAACATGGCTGTTCATGAAAGCATTTCCGGACCCTTAATGATTCACTTCCATCAAATGCAGCAACACTGAGCATCTTCTATTAAACTGAAACAGACAATACCAACCAATCACTACAATGTTTTACTTCTTGTTAAACTTTTTATCTCTCCTCTAACTCTAATCCCAGTTAGAATAACCCCTGTTTTATTGTAACTTTTTCTTCTACGCACTTGTTATACTTTTGTAATGTATACTCTTACGTTTTAGCTATGTACGTTATAATGTATTGCTCACCCCTTGTTTTATGTAAACCGACATGATACGAACTGCCGTGAATGCCGGTATAGAAAAACACAAATAAATAAATAACTAACTAACTAACTCCAGTGGAGTGCAGAGAACAGTTGACGATGGCGTCCCCAACACAACTGGTGCTCTGGGTAAGGCATAATGGAGGGTGACGTCTATGGAATTGCCCCCTCTAGTACCTGAAAATGCTTCGAGAGGCAGATCCTCAGAACTGGCTCACCTGCGAGCCCCACAGGGCAGCAGAGTCCCTGGCAATCGCAGATGCTTCTGGAGTACTGTGGAGATGTCCTACAATCTGATTGCAGCCACTGGTTCCCAGAGTAGTGACTGTACCCATAGGCCGACAGTACTTTCGCATTCACCAATGCAAAGCCACCACTGGACACCCAAGGCCTTTACTGCACTAATCCGAACCATAATCAGTTTGCCTGTAAATAAAACCATCCCTGGTGCCTCAAGTTCCCACAGATGTTGACCACCTGGGGGCCCTGAAGGGGACTTGGCCTGAAGGTATGGACCACTGAAGCCAAGGGCATCTGCAGGGATAGTCCCTGCAGCCCACCCGCAGGTCACAGATGGCAAAAATAACTGATGTCCGTCAGGGCCAAAAGCAATTCCCCTCGGCTCAATTATTCATCTGGGGGTGTTTATGCTGTGAGCATGATGGCCTCACAAGCATTACGGCCAACAAGAACCTCACTAATACCCATTAACATTTGTGTGCACATCCTGGCAGGGCCTCCAATGCTGGATTGTCGGCTGAAGGGACAGCTCTGAGCTTCAATACACTGTAGTGGACCCCCACCCAGGAGCCTTGAGGGCACCAGACCACTGTGTACAGATGCACCAGCATGCCAAGTAGATGGCTATACCTATGTTTGATCTGTAAGAGAACAGAGGTCAAAAGCCCTAGCTACCCGAGGGCTGCAGGGACACATGGGGGCTTCAGAGCACCATAGCAGTCAATGGCCTCAGAGGTGACAAGGGCACTCAATAGCGAACTCTGTGCCTGGTTGGTGGAGCTCTATGTAGTTGAAGCAGTAATGAGAGGTATTGGTTGTCCAAAGGCTTCTACAGTGGCCCCACACCTCAATTGCCTCGAGGGTGTCAACAGTATTGAATCAGCACCTCATTTCTATGGCACTGAGGTCATGCTGGCACAGAGTAAGTATACTCTGATGACCTAGTTTTGGGGGGGGGGGGGGGGGGGGAGGGGAGGGCAGGCAGAGGCATCGATGCTATATGCCCTGTTGGCTGCTTTGACCTTGACAGCCCCTAGGGTGGCCATGCACTCATCTTGATGGATCAAGGGCCCCACAGGCATAGATGGTACAGTGGTCACAACAGCACTGAGTGCAGCAAGGGCACAACAGCATCAACTTGTGCTGGTCTCCACTCCCTCGATGCACGAGCTGATGCAGCAAGACTTCAATTCAGATGCCTATAGCACAGAGGCCACTATGGCATTGTGGGCAACAAGTGTGTCCCTGGACCTCAACTGTCAAGAGTGACTATGGTATCTGAAGATGGGCCTCCAACATCAATGCAGACAGTGTGCTGGTCACAGCTGTGCACAGGCAACTGTTCAAGGACATGCACAGAGGTGTGGCAGCAAGCTGCTAACCCAGGATCTGCTCACCCTCTCTCCCAGAGAGACTGCATTCCAAGGCTGGCAAGAAGGAGGGATGGCAAAGTCATCCAGGACTTCTGCCCGTGGAGACTAGTTCCTTGAAGTGTGGAGAGGATGAGCTCTCCCCTCCAGAGGCATGGCATGGTCCTTCCACAATCTGAATCTAAATCAATGCCAATCAATCTGTGAACTGCCATGTAACTCCAGCCCGGATAGAACAGGCGAGTCCACAGGCTCAGCAGCCTACACAGATCACTGGACTGCATTAAGTCAGTCCTGTCAGCACCTTATTGGCAGAAGCGGCAGCAATTTTACCGGTGGTTGTCGAACCTGCTGACAGCCATGGGTTCGGAAAACGGATGCCGGCAAAGTTGAGCGTTTGTTTTCCAACTTGCGGCCAGAGTTTTTTTTTTGGAGGGGAGGGGGGGGGGGGGGGGCCTCAGACTTAATATCGCTATGATATTAAGTCAGAGGGTGTACAGAAAAGCAGTCTTTTCTGCACACTTGCTCGCTGCCATCTGAAATTAACTCCTGCCTTTGGCATGTGTTAATTTCTGAGTGTAAAATGTGCAGCTTTAGGAAGGTGCAGGCAGCTAAGCTTAGTCAGGTATTGCAGAGAGGAAAAGAGGGAGGGAGGCAGAGAGAGTGAAGGTGATTGCAGGCCCCCAGGTGTGTGGTTTTTTTTTTTTTGGGGGGGGGGGGGGGGGGGGGCGCATTTAGCATTTTAAAAATGTGGAAGGCGGGAAATGGAAAAACTGATCAAGTTTATATTCACAAAATGATTTTTAGCACAACCCACCTTTTAAGGGCACAAAACTGCTCAGAAAATAGTTTTGCATGCATAAATCATGACTTCTGAATACAAATTATTTATGCACATAAACCAGGCGCGCATATTTTTTTTTTTAAACTCCTGTGTCTGCATAAAATCAGCAAACCATGCATGTTCAGCACATAGTTTAAGTTCAGTGCAGTTTTAAAGACACAGCTTATTTCTACCTGCTAATTAGGGAAGACATTGGCTATACGGACCCTATCAAAAACCCAAATCATGCTGACTTCCAAAGTGTAAATATAGCATAAACTGCTTAATTGTGAACTCTGATTAACTTCATAAACCGAAGACTGGTTCCAACAGTCTAATTCATTGGAATAAAATGTATTCAATGTGCAAGTTTTGATTCTTCAAAATATAGAGCTACCATTTAGCTGCCTTCACACAAACTTGTAAAACATGTAATGAAAGTTATTTAATTAAAAACAAAACAAAACATATTTACCTCTTTTCCTAGTCTTAAAACGCTGGCCGGATAGCGTTGGCTTTTGCTGCTTTTGATTATTCATAAAAGACACCCTGTTAAGAAAATTGTTAGACATTCTCAAAAAAGGGTAATATTTAGGTCTAGTATTTCATTAAGCTTTAACCATCCATATTAAATTTTTTTCCTGCCCTCCTCCCGTAATCAAGACATCCAGCTCTTCATTACATCTAACAGGTCACAGCTAAATGACTCAAAGTGCTCAGCCAACTGTCACTCAAACACAGCCCTGGCTCCCAGAACTCCTCATCTACTAACAGGTTAGCACCAAAGAAAAATAAGAAGTGTATGGGATGGCTGTGACCAACAGCTGCCCTAGCTCTGCAAGACCTTTAAAAGCTGCCATGCAATTAAAATGGAGAAATTACTTACCTGAATTTCATTTTCCTTAGTGTAGACAGATGGACTCAGGACCAATGGGTATAGTGTACTCCTGTTAGCAGTTGGAGACTGATCAGATTTCAATCTGACGTCAGCCCCTAGTACATATACCCCTGCAGGAAGTGCAGCTCTTCAGTATTCTCCTCGAAAAGCATTGTGGATATATGTGACTAATTTGATTAACTTTGATAACTTCCTAAACTTGTTTAAACGTTATAACTTTATTAACTCGAACTGGTTGAACTGACTATAGCTGGAGACCGCCAGTGTAATCAACTGGAAAGATTAGACACCCGGAAGGGTGGGTGCCCTAGGTGAATGAAAACATGGCTTATCCTTGAATCATTTGAAATTCCATGCGTAACGGCAGCCAAGGGTGGGTTGCTGAGTCCATCTGTCTACACTAAGGAAAACAAAATTATCAGGTAAGTAATTTCTTCATTTCCTAGCGTGCAGCAGATGGACTCAGGACAAATGGGATGTATAACAGCTACTCCCGAACCGGGTGGGAGGCTGCCCGTGACCCACTTAGTACTGCCTTTGCGAATGCCGTGTCCTCCCGAGCCTGAACATCCAGACGGTAGAATCTGGAGAAGAAGGTGTGGATGGAGGACCATGTCGCTGCCCTGCAGATCTCGGCAGATGACAGCATTCTGGTTTCTGCCCAAGAAACTGCCTGGGCTCTGGTAGAACGGGCCTTGACTGCTTCTACCTAGGCCGCCTTGATGAGTTCCTTGATCCAGCGGGCTATGGTTGCCCATGAGGCCGCTTCCCCTTGCTCTTCCTGCTGTGAAGGATGAAAAGGTGGTCTGTTTTTCGTACTGGTTCTGACATTTCCAGATATCTGGATAGAAGTCTATTATTGAGGTGGCATAAACTATGAGATTCAAGTCATCCGGTGATGGTAGCAAGATGGAAGTGTGATACCACTTTGGGAAGGAACGAAGGGACCATGTGTAGCTGGATGGATCCCGGGGTGAGCCTGAGGAACGGCTCACGGCAGGACAGTGCTTGTAGTTCTGAAATGTGTCGGGCTGAGCAAATTGCCAGCAGAAATGCTGTCTTTAAAGTTAAGAGGCGGAGGGACAGACCTCAGAGGTGTCTGAAGGAGGTTCCTGCTAGGAAATCCAGGATCAGGGTGAGATTCCACAGAGGTACCGGCCACTTTAACGGTGGGCAGATGTGTTTGACTCCTTTCAGGAAGCTTGACACATCTAGGTGAGAAGCTATGCTGTCGCCCTCGCTCTTGGAGCCGTAGCAGGACAATGCGGCAACCTGTACCTTGATGGAGTTGAGGGACAGCCCCTTCTGTAGCCCGTTCTGTAAGAATTCCAGGATCACGGGAACTTTGAGTGTGGCTTGATGTCATGATCTTCGCACCAGGCTTCAAAAAAAAAAAAAAACAAAAAAAAAACTCCCCAAATCCTTATCTACGTTAAGGATGTGGAGAACTTGCATGCTCGTAGTAGGGTGTCGATTACAGCCCCCAAGTATCCGCTCTCAGGCGAGCCCTCTCAATGGCCAGGCCATAAGAGAGAATTGAGCTGGATCATTGTGGAAGATCGGTCCTTGTTGAAGCAGGTCTCTGTGTGGTGGCAGTGGTAGGGGGTTCCCTGCCAGTAGTCTTCTCATGTCTGCGTACCACAGTCTTCTTGGCCAGTCCAGAGCCACCAGAAGAACTAGTCCCCTGTGTAGCTGTTATCTTGTGGATGATTGCGCCCAATAGGGGCCATGGCGGGAAAGTGTATAATAGGGTCCCCTGTGGCCAGGTCTGTACCAGGGTGTCGATCCCCTGGGACCGAGGTTCCCGCCCGCAGCTGAAGTACCTGGGTACTTGGGCGTTGGACCCGTTTGCCAGAAGGTCCATGTCTGGTGTCCCTCACTGGTTCACTATCATTTGGAACAGCTTCCATTCTCCTGGGTCTAGACTTTCTCTGCTGAGGTAGTCCGCCATGTCTTTCCCAGCGATGTGGACGGCTGAGATATCCTGGAGGTTTACTTCCACCCACGCCATTAAGGGGTCTATTTCCAGCGACACTTGCTGGCTTCTGGTTCCCACCTGCCGGTTGATGTAGGCCACTGTTGTGGCGTTGTACGACACTACTCTGACCGCTTTGTCTCAGAGTCTGTGCTTGAATCGTAGGCAGGCTAGTCTGACCACCCTCGCTTCTAGGCGAGGGATGTTCCATCCCGACTCTTCTGTGTTCCACTGCCTTGGGCGGTTAACCCCTCGCAGTGTGCTCCCCATCCTCGTAGGCTGGTGTCTGTTGTGAGCAGGGTCCAGGTTGGGGGAATATAGTCTGTTCCCCGGCTCAGGTGGCTGACCTGTAGTCACCACCGTATCTGGGTCTGGACTCTGCCCGGGAATGATAGACGTACGGCTTAGTTCTGAGACAGTGGATTCCAAAGAGATAGAAGTGAGCACTGCAGGGGTCTCATGTGAGCTCTTGCCCATGGCACTACTTACAGTGTGGATGCCATCAGAGGACTTGCAGGTAATCCCATGCTGTGGGACGAGGTTCGCTCAGCAGGATTTGTAACTGGTTCCACAGTTTTGATCTCCTTGTGGGAATCAGGCTGACCTTGTCTTCTTTGGTGTCGAACTGGACCCCTAGGTATTCTAGAGACTGAGGGCTGCAGACAACTTTTGTTTGTGTTGACCACCCATCCTAGGCTCTAGAGTAGAGTTTTGACACTGTTGGTTGCTTGGCAGCTTTCCTCTGGGGATTTCACCCTGATCAGCCAATCGTCTAGGTAAGGGTGTCCAAGGATTCCTTCCTTCCTCGGTGTTGCCACCACCACCATGATCTTGGTGAACATCCTGGGTGCTGTGGCTAACCTGAAGGGCAGTGCCCAGAACTGGCAGTGATGGTCCAGGATTTTGAAGCATAGATAGTGCTGGTGTTCCTGATGAATTGGGATGTGTAGGTAGGCCTCTGAGATCCAGGGATGTGAGAATCTCTCCCGGTTGTATCGCCCTTATTACGGAGCATAGGGTTTCCATGCGGAAGCGGGGGATCCTCAGGTGGCAGTTGACAGACTTGAGGTCCAGGATGGGTCTGAATGTCCCCTCTTTCTTGGGGACGATAAAATGGAATAATGTCCAGTATTTTTCTTGTGAGGCACTGGGGTTATGGCCTCGAGGGCCAGTAGTCTGGTCAGTGTAGCTTCCACTGCCGCCCTCTTAGAGAGGTCGTGGCAGGGGGACTCCACGAACTTGTCCACAGGGGTTCGTAGGAAAGCCAGGTAGTACCCCTCCTGAATGATGGCTAGGACCCACTTGTCCGAAGTTCTCAACCCATCTGTGGTAGAATAGGGCTAGTCTGCCCCCTATGGCTTCTCCCCTTGGACAGGTCGGCTGAATCTCATTGTGGGGGTACGGCAGGGGCCTGTACCTGAGCTTGATCCCCTCTTATTGTGCTTGTTCTGAAAGGACTGGTTCCTGCCTGTAGGGCGGGGCGCTTGATAGTTGCTTCTGTATGGATTGAAGCTCTGAACTTCGGCCCCTGGAGGCCCGGGGGAAGTGTCGCTGGTTTCTCTTCATCCTATCCTCCAGTAGGCGCAGCAATGGGGACTCGCCCCATTTGTTGGCCAGTTTCTCTAGCTCGCTGCCGAACAGGAGGGATTCTTTGAAGGACATCCTTGTGAGGCGAGTTTTGGAAGATGCGGCTGACCAGCTTCAGAATCAGAGTTGCCTCCTGGCAGCCACCGCAGATGACACTCCTCTGGCTGCTGTGCGCACCAGATCGGAAGCAGTGTCCGCAAAGAATGATGCTGCTGGTTCCATGACTTCTCTAGGGGTGTTGCTCCTGGTCTGAGATAAGCAGGCACATGTCACTACAGTGCAGCAGGTTGCTATTTGTAGGGACATAGTGGCTATGTTAAAAAAAAGACAGTTTAAGGATGGATTCCAGAAGCCGGTCGTGAGCATCTTTGAGCGCTGCTCCTCCCTCCACTGGGAAAGTAGTGAGCTTTGAGACCGCACAGACCATGGCATCCAATCTTGGGCATGTGAGGTCTTTGGCAGTCAGGTCCAGGGGGAACATGGCTGCCATAGCTCGTCCCCCTTTGAATGTGGACTCTGAAGCGCTCCATTCCAGATCAATTAGCTGCTGGACGGCTTGTAACAGAGGGAAATGGTGGGAGGTCTAGCAGAGACCCTCTAACAGGGGATTCCGCTTAGGCTCCCCTGAAGCACCTGGGCCCAGGATAGCGAGCTCCTTCAGGCTGTGGGTGACCAGGTCAGGGAGCTAGTCCTTGGTGAAGAAGCGTCTCATGGTTCGGTGAGGTTCTGTCCCGGGGGGAGTTCCCCCTCTTCTAGGGGCAATGCTTCCTCTTCAGAGTTGTCCGTGTCCCCATAGGTGGGGCTTCTGGGCAGTGGAAACCTTTGTCTAGGCCTCGAGGGGCCTGGGGCATAAAGGTCTTCTGGCGGAATATGTGGCTGATCAGCCAGAGGTTCCGTTTGTATGTGAACAAAGGTGTGTAGCCCTTTGAAGAACTCCACCCATGAGATAGCCGCTGGATCCAAGCTAAGGGGCGTTGGGTCCCTGGAGGTCCCCATCTGCGGGGGTGTCTCACTGGGATTTGCTAGGTCCAGGGTACCCACTGAGGAGCTATTACTTTGCCCTGGGTGGGACTCGCCCTGGGCTGGATCTCCCAAGGCCTCCTCGCAGTGGGTGCACAGGAGTTGGCCTCCTCGCTTTGTACGGCTCTGAGATGGCATGCGGGGCAGAGGCCTTGAGCTTTTATCTCCTTTTCTGGTGGTGCCATGGTTGTCGGCGCATAAACCCTTATGTGCTCTGGCGCGTCTAAGATGTGCGTGTGGGTGGTGCGCGCAGTTGTGAGTCCAAGTAGTGGGTATACGCTCAGGCCAGTAAGCGTGCGATGTGCATATATCTTGTGCACACGGTCCTTGTGCATGTAACTTATGCGCACAAGGATTATATGCACGTAACTTTATGCGCACCTTTAATTTGTGCGCCTAAGTAGTCTTGTGCGCCTGGATCGAGCCGAACGGAGCGGCGAATAGGGCCAAGATGGCGACGGCAACCACGCGGGCAATACGGCAACCACCTCTGAGGGTCTCTACGTGGATAGACCCTTGGAACTAACTGGGGCCTGGCCCTGCTAGGGCAGGTCAACCCGGTGGCACTGGTCCCTGCCGGCGACCTGTGCAACTCCTCAGACTGGAGTCAACGCTGAAGATTTCTACCTTACCTTGTCTTCGGCGCTTCTCAGTTTCGTTCCGGGCGGTCTCCGGCTGCGGGGGAGAGGGCAAATACCTTCACCGCCTTGCTTGAGGGTGCACCCACTGCCTCTCAGCTGCGCCTGGGATCGGGGGCTAGGTCCTCGCCGCGAATCGGCCGCTGGACTGAGGCTCACCTCGGGAAATCTCAACTGGGGGAGGGACCCGAGGGTATCACCACAGGAGAGCGGGGCTCATCTTCAGGTAGGTTTCTCTCCAAATTTGGGTTCTCTTCGTTGAATTGGTTCTAACGCTGCGAGAGCGTGCAGATAGTCCCTAACTGCTATGGAGAAAAATACTGAAGAGCTGCACTTCCTGCAGGGGTATATGTACTAGGGGCTGACGTCAGATTGAAATCTGATCCGTCTCCAACTGCTAACAGGAGTACACTATACTCATTGGTCCTGAGTCCATCTGCTACAAGCAAGAAAATAAAGTGTTTTCCCTCTAACTTGCCTCAAAAAAAAAAAAAAAAAAAAAAGAACAAAAGTGAAAGTAACTAGAGCTTGTCTGGCCCCATGAACTTTAATTTGCAACTACATGGGGATACCCCCCCTCCCCATTTTACATCTTCTCCCAACTTCCTTTTGTCCAGTTATTACACAATGATCCTCAGCTGGGGAGTACATCTGTGTGTGTGTGTCTGTGTGGTGAGGGGAAGGAGGCGGTGTCAGGGTCAGTCTTGCACCAGGACTTCTTCCAGAATCTTAGTCTGTCATCTGCCCTGAATCCGGTCATTGGTGTCAGTTATCATTGCAATGACTCCCTTCTCCTATATTTCCCAAGTAGCAAATACTAGTGGAAGACCTGAGCAGTGAATCAAATCCAGGTCCTTCCGCATGATAATATGCAGCACCGCCACTAAGCCAGCCCCTTTCATGTTCTTTTGCAGTAGCCAACTGCACAAAAAACACCACTATTTTAGAGGGGCACTAAACATGTTCCCTTGTATTAAAATTATGTTTTTTAAAAACATGTCTGAGAATTAGGTCAGTTTGGACTGTTCAGTTGAGTGAATGCAGGTATCTGATCAATTGATATTTCACAATAAATTAGGCTTCCAATCAGTAGTACCTACAGGGGAAGTGGGAATAAGGTGTTGTACTATAAAAGGAGATAATATAAAAGTTCATGGAAGCAATATTAACAAAAGCACACCATAAGAAGTTTTTGATTTAAAATGGTGCCACAAATCCAGGTTTACATTAATGGAGAAATTACTTACCTGATAATTTAGTTTTCTTTAGTGTAGACAGATGGACTTAGGACCAATGGGTATAGTGTGCTCCTGATAGCAGTTGGAGACAGATCAGATTTCAATCTGACCTGCAGGAAGTTCTGCTCAGTATTCTTGTCGAAAAGCAATTGTAGATATATGTGTGACTGAACAACTTGATTAACTTGATTAAGTTGAACTGAACTGGTTGATGTGGATATAGCTGGAAACCGCCAGTGCACTTCAACCGAGAAACGCCGACACCCGGTAGGTATGGGTGTCCTAATTAGAGGGAAGCTTTGCTTACCCGTGTTTGTCTTACTCTCGGGGAATTGTCACCCGAGGTTTCCGAGGTTGGGATGCTGAGTCCATCTGTCTACACTAAGGAAAACGAAATTATCAGGTAAGTAATTTCTCCATTTCCAAGCATGTAGCAGATGAACTTAGGACCAATGGGATGTACAAAAGCTACTCCCGAACCGGGTGGGAGGCTGCCCGTGGTCCACTTAGTGTTATCCTTGCGAATGCTGTGTCCTCCTGAGCCTGAACATCCAGGCGGTAGAACCTAGAGAAGGTATGAATAGAGGACCATGTCGCCGCCCGACAGATCTCGGCAGGTGTTAGCATCTTTGTTTCTGCCCAGGACACTGCCTGGGCTCTAGTGGATGGGCCTTGACTTGTAGAGGTGGAGGCTTGCCTGTCTCTACATAGGCTGCTTTGTTTACTTCTTTGATCCAGCGGGCTATATAGTTGCCCTGAGGCCGCTTCCTCTTGTTTCTTCTCGCTGTGAAAGATGAAGAGGTGGTCAGTCTTTTGTACAGATTCCGACCTTTCGAGATATCGGACTAGGAGTCTGCCTACCTTAAGATGGCGAAGGTGGCGAGATTCTTCCGAGTCCTTATGCTCGTCTGGCAATGGCAGCGAGATGGTTTGATTTAGATGGACGTGAGAAACCACTTTTGGGAGGAAGGAGGGGGACCATGCATAGCTGTATGGATCCCGGTGTGAACCTGAGGAAGGGTTCTTGACAGGACAGGGCTTGAAGCTTGGAGATGCGACGGGCCGAACAGACTGCCACTAGAAATGCAGTCTTCAATGTTAGTAGTCAGAGGGACAGACCGCGGGTGGGTCTGAAGGAGGCTCCTGCTAGGAAGTCTAGGACTAGATTGAGATTCCATAAGGAATCTCAGCCATTTCAGGGGTGGTTGATTCTGTTTGACCCCTTTCAGGAAGCGGGAGACATCGGATGAGAGGCTAGGCTGCTGCCCCCCACCTTGGCTCTGTAGCAGGCCAAGGCGGCCACCTGCCCTTGATGGAGTTGAGAGACAACCCCTTCTGTAAGCCGTTCTGTAGGAATTTTGACAGTCCGCAGGAGGAGGTTGCGGTCTTCACGCCAGGCTTCGAATATAGGTTAGAGACGTGGAAAACTTGCGTGCTCAGAGCAGAGTGTCAATCACCGCTCCCAGTATCAGCTCTTCCTCAGGTGTGTCCTCTCAATGGCCAGACCGTAAGAGAGAATAGAGAGTTTGGTCTTCGTGGAGGATCGGACCTTGTTGGAGAAGATCCCTGTGACGAGGGAGAGGGCTCCATGTCAGTAGTCTTCGCATGTCTGCATGGCCAGTCCGGGGCCACTAGAAGTACTGGTCACCTGTGGTGTTCTCTCTTACGGATAATTCCGCCCAGTAGCGGCCATGGTGGGAAGGTGTATAGCAGGATTTCCTGTGTCCAGGTCTGGACGAGAGCATCAACCCCTTGGGATTGTGGTTCCCGTCTGAGACTGAATTTGGGAACTTGGGTGTTTGACCGGCTTGCCAGGAGGTTCATGGCTGGTGTTCCCCAGCGGTTTTCTATCAACTGGAAGGCTGTGTGCGACAGCCTCCATTCCCCTGGGTCTAGACTTTCTCTGCTTAGGTAATCTGCAGTGATGTTGTCTTTTCCCGCAAAGTGGGCGGCTGAGATATCTTGTAGGTTTCATTCCGCCCATGCCATTAGAGGATCTATTTCCAGGGATACCTGTTGGCTTCTGGTTCCTCCCTGGCAGTTGATGTAGGCCACTGCTGTGGTATTGTCTGACAAGACACTGACCAATTCGACTCGGAGTCTGTGACTGAACTGAGGCAGGCTAGCCCGACTGCCCGTGCTTCCAGTCTGTAGATGTTCCATCCTGACTCTTCATTGTCCCACTGCTCCTGAGCTGTCATTTCCTGGCAGTGGGCTCCCCACCCTCGTAGGCTCGCATCTGTGAACAGGATCCAGGTCGGCGGGGATAGCCTTATTCCCTTGCTCAGATGGTGTCTTTTAGTCACCATTGTAGCTGGGTTCGAACTTCTTCCGGGAGCTGATTCTATCCTGACAGTAGGAAGCGCGGGGGGGGGATGTCACATGTGAGCTCTTGTCCATGGGACCACTTTCAGTGTGGATGTCATAAGACCGAGGGCAGCAATGTAGATTAGACGCCAAGGTAGTCCAAGTGCAAACTTTATTTGAATGGAGACAAGTTCATATAGATGCCCGACTCAGGCAGAGTATTTGAGTGGAGACTACATGTAACTACATCAATACTAAAACTACCAGACTATTAAGATATTTGGTGCACTAAACCTAAGAGAGTTTCTGAAATATATAAAGAGAACAACGCTACACAGCCCCTGAGGCAGCCCCAAATGGGGCAACACTCTGCCTCAGGGGCCTCATAAGACAGGACATGGAGGTAGTCCCACACTTGGGGCGAAGACTGCTTAACAGGTTTTGCAATTTGTTCATCAGTTTTGTTCTCCTTGTAGGAGTCAGAATGACCTTGTCTTGTCTGGTGTCGAACCAGATTCCCAGGTGTTCCAGAGACTGGGAGGGCTGCAGACAGCTCTTTTTTGTGTTGACCACCCACCTGAGGTTCTCCAGTAGAGTTTTGACTCTGAAGTGGTCGCCTGATGACTTTCCTCTGGGGATTTTGCCCTGATCAGCCAATTGTCCAGATATGGGTGTACAAGGATTCCTTCTTTCCTCAATGTCGCCGCCACTACAACCATGATCTTGGTGATCGCTCGGGGTGTTGTGGCTAACCTGAAGGGTAGTGCCCGGAACTGGTAGTGGTGGTCCAGGATCACAAAATGTAAAACACACTGATGCTCGTGATGGTCCGGGATGTGCAGGTAGGCCTCTGACAGATCCAGGGATGTGAGAAATTCTCCCGGTTGTATCGCCCTTATGACAGAGTGTAGGGTTTCCATGTGGAAGCGAGGTACTCTCAGGAGGCGGTTGGCGGACTTGAGGTCCAGGATGGGCCGGAACATACCCTCTTTCTTTGGAAAGATAAAATACAGGAGGACCTTGCAAGACTGGAAGATTGGGCATCCAAATGGCAGATGAAATTTAATGTGGACAAGTGCAAGGTGTTGCATACAGGGAAAAATAACCCTTGCTGTAGTTACACGATGTTAGATTCCATATTAGGAGCTACGACCCAGGAAAAAGATCTAGGTATCATAGTGGATAATACTTTAAAATAGTCAGCTCAGTGTGCTGCAGCAGTCAAAAAAGCAAAACAGAATGTTAGGAACTATTATTAGGAAGGGAATGCTTAATAAAACAGAAAATGTCATAATGCCTCTATCGCTCCATGGTGAGACTGCACCTTGAATACCGTGTACAATTCTGGTCGCCGCATTTCAAAAGAGATATAGTTGCGATGGAGAAAGTACAGAGAAGGGCAACCAAAATGATAAAGGGGATGGAACAGCTCCCCTATGAGGAAAGGCTGAAGAGGTTAGGGCTGTTCAGCTTGGAGAAGAGACGGCTGATGGGGATACGATAGAGGTCTTGAATGAGTAGATTGACTCTTATTTACACTCTTGAAAAATAGAAGGACTAGGGGCATTCCATGAAGTAAGCAAGTAGCACATTTAAGACTAATCAGAGAAAATTCTTTCACTCAACACACAATAAAGCTCTGGAATTTGTTGCCAGAGGATGTGGTTAGTGCAGTTAGTGTAGCTGGGTTCAAAAAAGGTTTGGATAAGTTCTTGGAGGAGAAGTCCATTAACGGCTATCAATCAAGTTGACTTAGGGAATAGCCACTGCTATTAACTGCATCAGAAGCATGGGATCTTCTTAGTGTTTGGGTAATTGCCAGGTTCAGCCTCTGTTGGAAACAGGTTGCTGGGCTTGATGGACCCTTGGTCTGATCCAGCATGGCAATTTCTTATGTTCTTAAGTGTACACAGGGAGGCTTAGTTATGTGCTCCGGATGCACGCTCAATAAGATGCGCACGCCGCTGTGCGCATGGGGTTTACTTATGCACCGGCACTGTTGAGCATGTGGCTGTGCGCCTGGCACTTATGCGCGCACCAGTGATTGTGTGCACTGTTCGAATTGGCAGACAGGACGACGATCAACTGAAAATGGCAACGGCGACCATCTCGGTGGGGCTCCACGTGGGAGGATCCTCGTGTCGGATCGGGGTCTAGCCCGGATAGGGCTGATCAACCCAGTAGCACTGACGCTGGCTGGCGATCTGTGTGCCTATTCAAGCCTCTGAGACTTTTAGGAAGTTTTCTACCTTACCTTGTCGTTCTGGGCAGTCTCCGGTTGCGGGTGAGGGGGGGGGGGGGGGGGGGGAGTTGCACCCGCTGCCTCTCAGCCACACCCGTTGCCGGGGGCTAAATCCATGCCAGGAACCGGCTGCCGGACCGAGGCCTACCTCGGAGGGATCGCAGAAATCACCTCAGGAATTCTCAACTGGGGGAGGGACCCGTAGGTATCACTGCAGGAGAGCGGGGCTCATCTGTAAAGGTAAGATTTCTTCGGTTAGAATACTCTAACGCTGTGCAAGCGTGGATAGAGTCCCGAACTGCTATGGAGAAATACTGAAGAGCAGAGCTTCCTGCAGGGGTATATGTACTAGTGCTGACGACAGATTGAAATCTGACTCCATCTCCAACTGCTATCAGGAGCACACAATACCCATTGGTCCTCAGTCCATCTGCTACACGCTAGGAAACAGACGTTTTCCTTCAATTTGGAGAGAAGAAGATCTGTAGAGCGTTCCAGATCGCCCAGAGTTCCAGCAAGTTTGACAGTGGGTTTCCTCCGGGTACCATAGGCCTTTAATCTAGAGATCATCTAGGTGGGCCCCCCAGCCCTTCCTGGAAGCATCTGTGGTGAGTACTAGTTTATATGGAAGGGAACGAAAGTGTCCCTCTGGTGAGATTTAATGGGGAAAGCCATCAACTTATATCCTTGGTCATAGCTGCTGTAATTGACACCCTTGTCCGTCAGCGGCTACAGAAATTGAGATCACTAGCACTTGAGGCCCCACTGCAAGCAGCGTATGTGCAACCTCATGTGGGGTACTACATGAATGGCAACTGCCATATGGTCAAAGGAGGGTGAGGACTTGCCATGCAGGGGGGGTTGACGAATGCTCACCTATTTTCAGCACAGAGAAAGGATGGTGCGGGCTCTGTCCTGTGGAAGGTAGGCTTGTCCCTTGACTGTATTGATCTGTGCCCCAATGAATTGGGCTGGAGGTGGGATTTCTTGTAATTGATCAGAAACCCCAGGTTGCACAGGCAGCTGATGGGGCTATGACTGTGCGCAGACTGTCCGCATCTGAGGCTACCAGAAGTCAGTCGTCCAGGTAGGAGAAGAGCTGGACACCCTGTCTAATATGAGCCACTGCTAAGCAACTGGTGAAAACTCTTGGGGCTGAAGAGAGACCAAAAGGGAGTACTTTGTATTGATAGTGCCCCCCTGCATCTGGAAACAGTTAACGCCAAGTATATGTGAGTAAGCATCCTTAAGGTCAGTCGAGCACATCCAGTCATTGGGTTGTAGCAGGGTTAGGATGGACCTCAGAGAGATCATTTTGAACTTCTCCGAATGCATCTGTTGAGGGCTTCTAATCAGTTGGAGTCCCCCTGATTTCTTGGGGATGAGGAAGCATTGGGAGTAAAACCCCTGGCTTTCTTTGTGCTGCGGTTATTACTTGGATGGATCGTTGACGCAGGAGAGTGGATACCTCACTCTGCAAGAGTGATGTTTCAGCAGACGTTTTCGAAGAGGGGGAGAACTCTTAAGTTTAAATGGTACCCCTCCCAAATTATGTCTAGAACCCAAATCAGTCATGATCAATTCCCAGGTGGCATAGAATTGAGTCAGCCGGCCCTCTATATAAATGCATTAGCTTGGCAAAATTTAAAAAATTTGAGTTGGTTTCTGTGAGGCAGTTGAGATTTGTCTCAGTTGCCGTTGCTGATGAGAGCGTGAATGAGGGAGTTGTGGTTGAGTATAAGGCTGAGGTTGGTATGGAATGTCTGTCTGTATTGCCTCCTATGGAACAGGAGTCTGCAGTAAGAGGGATAGAACCTTCTAGAGGCTGATAACTGATCCCTGGGTGAAGTCAAGGAGAGCATGGTTGACATTTTGTTCTTTAAGACAAGAGACAGTTTTGCCAAATTTGACATGGTAAGTCAGCAAATTTTTCCTGTACAGCCTCATGTATGGCACTGGCTCTCAACATGCCAGGCGACTTGCTCCGATGGCTGTGGCCAAAGTGCGAACTGATGTCTTAAAAGCCTCAAATTGTTCTGAGTAGATGGCGCAAGCCTTCCTCCATATCAAGGAATGGTTGGGGCAAGGAACCCTGAGCAGAAGCAGAAAGGCAAGTGGGTTTTAAGGCTTGCAGGCATTTGTAGAGGTATTGTGTAATATAGAATTGATTGTGTTGAATTTGAGGACAACATCGTGGCGTGGTAGGTTTTTCGTCCAAAATTAGGTATTGGTTGTCCTTACCTGGGGGCATGGAGTGCAGGCAGGTTTTCATTGCTTTCTGCATAGCTGACTCAACTACTATAGATGTGTGTGGTAACTGGACCGTGGAATATACCGTTGAGTTCCCCATACGAAATTTTACAACAGTTTTGCGGGAGGCAGGTAGGTTAGAGAAAGGAGACTCCCACATCTTATGCAACACTGTGTCTAGAACAGAGTGTAGTGGAAGCGCTGTCTGTTCAGATCCTTAGTACCTCTGGATCTAGGGTCTGGGACCTTTCCTGTCTCCACCTTCTCGAACTTTGCGTATGAAAGGTCCTTGGGCGGTGAGTAAGGTTCCTCTGATGGGTCTCACGGCATGCCCATGGAGGATCCCGGGAAAGGTGGTGGAGAAATAGGCAAGTCCAAGCTTTGTGACTCTGGAGAGGCCGGGGATTTATTTAATTTCATTTTTATTAAAATTTATCGCCTATCACAAAAAAGGTCTAGCGATTCACAAATGTACACAATATTATTAAAGTATATTGGGTCAATGAGGCCCCGGGGGTCGAGTCAGGAGAGGAAGTCTGTAGGGAGGGGGCTGGAGGCATCATTCCTGAGACCTTTGATTCCAGATCAGTGAAGGTGGCAGATAGGGCCTCAGAAATGGAACCTAGCTTGAGGCAAGGCTTCCGGTCTGGTGGGTCTTCGCAATCTGGAGGCTAAGTGACCTGGGTCATGAAGGCAGTGCTGCCCTTAAGATGTCCTCCTGGGCCATTCACCCACCTTGGTTGGACAGTGGTATAATGGGGGGAAGGACTGAGTCTTTTCATCAGAAGCTCCTGCAGTCGAGGTGACAGGCTGTTAGAAACTGAGGATATTCCTGAATAGACTATGCTCAAGCCCCCCCCCCCGATGAGCTTCTAGAGATAGGGAAGAACTGGGGGGGGGGGGGGGGGGGGGAGGGGGGTTTCGGTGATTTTCCAGATGGTGACCACGTCAAATCAGTCAAGCGGAGTATGACGGCCCTTTAGAGTGATTCGTGTGCATTTGGGCTGCGTTGAGCAGTTGCGTCGGCATTCCAAGCTGGGTGGCATGCCGGATCGATCTGCACCGGATGCAGACTCCTTGGCATGAGAGGACTTGTGTCAAAAGGGGGAGGCCGGGACAAGTCCGCTCGTAATGATCTTTTGGGCCGCATCTCCCGACACCAACGGAGTGGTCTGGGCAAAGAGTGGATGGAATGATCTGGCATTGGGGCATAGGAGCCCGATTTGGCCCAGAGGCACGCGATCTTCTCAGTGCACTGTCTTTGAGCCTGGGGGAATATTTGACCACAGTCCTGGCAAGTGGACAGGTCATGGTCTGGCCCCAGACATAAGTAACAATAGTTATGCCCATCCGTGAGGGACATAACTTTCCCACACTGGCAGTATTTAAAGCCAGAGGGTTTAGGTGCCATGAAGGCAGTAAAACTGAAGTAAAAATTGAAAAAAAACAAAACAAAACCCCAAACACTAATGCTGAAGAGAACTCCATGCGCAGATGGCACGTGGGAAAAAAAAACACTCAGGAGGGGGTTCTGATTTGCACGGGAAGGGGATCATGCAGCTGCAGGGTTAAAACTGAATTTTCCTGAAGAAGCTCCACCTAGAGGTTCATGTAGATATCTCCCATACAGCATGGCTAGTTCAGCCAACTATTGAAAGGAAACACTGCTGCATACAAGCTGTTTAATGCTCATGTGAACAGATTTTGGTATACAAGACTGAAGGCAAAATACCTATTAGATGGGGGCACTATCAAGAGCACTATCAAGAGCCATTAACCCTAGAACATTTTGCTTGTATAAGCAGCTATGGCACAAAGGACAAATTTTAAAACCATGACTTGTCTTGAATCATCTTATGTCCCCCCCATCTTTGTTGAAAGTGCAATGAAGCTGTAAACACATTGATGGCAAGCTGTTAGAGCTGCCCAGGATTGGTTGGTGCCTCAATAAATAAGGAAAGACTGAGGTATGGCCGCATGAAATCATAATGGTCATTTTATACCATAAGCCCTATAGTGTACTAAGTAACAATGTATCCTGCCTCATACAGTTGCAGTTTAATCCCAAAGCATTGAGGTCTGCCAGATATAAAGTTTAGCTTATATAAAAAGGGAGAGGAAGATGGAAAGAACCAGGGAGAAGGAGGTGCTTTGGTATCACTCATGAAGGTTAGTACAAAATGAGTACAGGAATTACTGTATAAACTGTTCTTCTGATAGAGTATTTGACTGTTGGTTGACCTGATTAACTTGCTTAAGCTGTCACACTATGTTCCTACACACTTTTTATTCACTGGTCGGCCAAATTTTCAGAGTACCGTGCGCGCTAAAGCCGGGGCATACATGCATGGCCGGGCACAGAGTGGATTTGAAAGATGGCCCAGCCATGTGCGTATCCCCCAGTATGCGCAGAAATACCGGCCTGTCTTTAAGGGGTGGGCCGGGACAGCAGCCATTAGGTCCTGTCCCGGGGAAATGTGTGCTGGCAGCCAGCAGGTATGCGGAACTTGCACCAGCTTGAAGGAGCAGGTAAGTAAAACTAAAAGGTTCTAGGGTACATAGGGTTAAGTTCCCTCCCAGTCCGTTCCTTAATTGGAGTGGAATGGGAAAACCCTACTCGTATCGCCGCACATTGTTTTCTAAAACTCCGCGCCCCCCCCCCCAGCACATGTGGACATTAAAATCCAGCTCGCATGTGTGCACGGTTTTATAAAATAGCCACATCCATGTGCGTGCAGATTTTAAAGTCAACCCCCATTTATATTTAAGCATATAAACATAATATAACACAGATGAAGACCCAAATGGTCCATCTAGTCTAGAGTAATAACTGCCAATCTGTGTAGGTTACACCCATGCATTGTTACACCTACAATTTACCTCATTTATTTCCATCCTCTAGCGACTAGTGATCTGCTTGTTTGTTTATCCCATATCCTTTTGAATTCCGTTACACTTCTTTTCTTCACTGCCTCTTCCAGGAAGACATTCCATGCACCCACTACCTTTTCCATGAAGAAATATTTTCAGATGTTGTTCATGGGTCTCTTTAGAGTTTCACATCTGAAAAGGTTTGATTCTTGTGCATTTATACCTTTCAGATATTTAAAAAAAAGAGTCTGTATCACATCTCCGTGTCTCATTTCCCTCCAGGGTAGACATATCTAGATCTTCCAGTCTCATCTCATAAGTCTTTCGGTGCAGACGCAACTCCATTTTAGTTGCTTCCCTCTGAACAACTTCCATCCTGTCAAATAGTCTCCAGTACTGACCATAGTACGTCAGGTAAGGCTGCACCAAAAACCTGCTAGTTATGCTTCCCTTTACAGCCCAGGATCTCTGGCCTTAATCGTCACCTTGTGATATTGCTTTGCTACCTTTAGATTCAGTGTCACTCTAAAGTTTCTCTCCCAGTTCATGCACATCACTTTCACCCACCATCCTTTGGTATTACTGCACCCCAAATGCAAGACTCTGAATTCTCTGCCTAGAACTGCAAACTGCCAAACCTATGACCACTCTTAGAACACTTTTTATTCTCTGTACTCCTTCAGTATCTCCACTCTGTTGCAGATATTAATTCATCCACAAAAAGGAGGAGCTACCATCTAAGTTCTCCACAATAACAAAAATAATGAATAGAACTGGTCCCAAAACCAACCCTTGAGACACTATCACAATTATCTCTTCAGAGAAGGTTCCATTTACCATTATATGCTGTCAGTTAACTATTTTGTAATCCATTTCACCACCTTAACCTACTCATTTTATTCATGAGCCTCCTATACAGGACCTATCAAAAAACGTTTTGCTGAAATCCCAGTGCTTGTCCTTCATCTAATTCTCTAGTCACCCAATAAAACAGAGGGAAAAAAATTTCAAATTGGGTTTTTTTTCTCTGGTAAGACTATGAAACCCTGGATCTTACAGCCCACCAAATTGTAGATAGTTCACTGTACTATGCTTCAGCATTCACTTTCCCTACCAAGGTAAACCTAACTGTAGTTTCCTGCCTCCTACCACTTTTGTAAACCAGGATCACAACTATCCTTACCAACCTTGCACTATTCCTGTTTCCAATAATCTATTGAACAGGTCAATGGATCCACCAGCATCTCTTAATATCCTGGAACATATCTTGCCCAACCCCAAGGCCTGTCCACTTTGTTTTACTAGCTTCTGTAAATGGAATGGTATCTAGCTCACATTCATCGGTATTCTTGCGAACCAGCAGCAGTCCTCCAAGATCTTAGCGATCACCAAACTGAAGTATTTAATCATGTCCTTTCAATTTTACAATACCACCTCTGGCATTCTTCTACTTCTGATATATCTGAAAAATGTTTTGTTACCTTGCTTTGCCTTTTTGGTAATCTTTTCTTTCACATGAGCTTTTGCTAACCTGATTTCTTTCCTCACCTCTGAACTTCAGATATTCTTTTCTATCATCCTCTTTTTGAATACAGCTCTTTTTGCCTTAGTTGACCAAAAAGGCAGCTGAAAAAAAACAAACTATGTCTTAAGAAAAAGTAAATAGAAGTTTGACATTATCACTCCGTTTAATTTGGCCCATTCTTCCAGAATTCTAAGCTCCTCCTCAAAGTACATCTCCATTTTACTAAAAAAAAAAAAGTTTGAAATCCAGGAATTTGATCTTTGTGGGACTTCTGTCTCAGGCACTATATCAAACCATACTGACTGATAATCACTTGTGTTCACGTGGGCACCTACCTGACAATAGAGATACAACCTCCATTTGTAAGTACCAAGTTCAGTATTGCTCTTCCCTCTCGCAAGTTCCATCACCATTTGTTTGAGCAGAGCCCCTTAAAGGGCATTCGTAATCTCTCTACTTCTTATAGATTCTGCAGCAAGGATATTCCAATCCACAACCAACAGATTAAAATCTGACAACACCTCTCCCTTCCTTCCCAACTTTTGGATGCCAGTCAGATTCCCATAGACCATGCCAATGTAAAGTGGTGTGGTTTACAGGCCTCTGGTTACATCATATCCCCTGGACTCTATTCTATGCATCAAGATTTTACCTTGGCATGCACAAATTAAGATGTGCAACTCCATGCCAGTGTTGTCCTAGCCCAAACATTGATAAGTATGAAAATCAAGCAGTGGTACTCATTTCATTAAACCACATTACTGTCTACTCTAAAGCATGTATAATCCATTCAGTAATTGGCAACTAATTAATAGAGATGTGAATCGGAACTGAAATCGGATCCGATTCTGGTTCCGATTCACATCTCTACTAATTAAACATCAAAACAAACAGAGGGCTCTATTATATTTATATATATATATATATATATATATATATATATATATATATATATACACACACACACACACACACACAATATAAGTGGATGCGAAAAAAAAAAATCCAGTGATATAAAAAAAAAAAAACTTGCTCATCTCAAAAAATTGTTTTAAATGGGTGAGGAGTGTATTGGACAAGTGGTGAATCCCATCAACAATATAACCAAAGATCTGTAGTCATCCATCTAGTCCAGAAAAAAAAAAGTGTACCTTATTTACAAAAGTGACAAGATCATTATTTTAGACATTTACAATTCATCTGGTGCAATTCTGTTTACAAACTGTGCAAACATTATGAATTAAACATTTTAATAACATTTAAAACCCATAAAGAAAGTGGGAAAATTATTCTGGTTCAGTTGACTTTTTCCTTCTTGATGTTATCTATACAAACTCATGCCTTACAAGACTAGTTACAAACGTTAAGCAATTTAACCAGGTAATTGTACTGATAACTCTTGGTATTTCAGGTTCTAAAGTTAAGCATATTAATGACTAATCAATAAAAAACTTAAAAGCTGTAATGCACCATCTTAAATAAGGTTGGCAAATCTGGTGCTCCTGTTCTTTGTATAATCCACTTCCTTGTTTCATCTAGTTTCTAGAGCTTGTTTTTTATTTTGTTTAAACACACATCAGGTTGGACTGCACTCTCCTTTCCTCTACTATGCCCTCCAGTAATAGATTAGCTAGTCTGCCTACAAGACCAAAGCTAGTTTCTCTTTTGGCCAAGTCTTCTACTGGGATACTATCACCTCACATCATCTCATGTTCTGGGTCTTTCCAGCTAATCTTTGGAATTATATTAACACTTTAAACATTTGTATGTTTTTCACGATCTCTACTGCAAATCCATTTTTCACTTCACTATTCTATCACCGAGATGATGTATGCAGGCAGTGGACATTAATACTGCTCTAAACATGTATTTGATTAGTTTTCTACTATAGGTGGTATAGAAAAATCAAATATTATCCCACACGTTTTCATATCATAGGGAAAACCCCTTAACGAACTTAATCCTAAACATTACCCAGCGCAGCCAGCTAGCTTCTGATCACGCAAGCTGGTCTACTGGTACTTTTTTTTTTTTTTTTTAACACAGGTGTGTACTACGACTTCAGCAGCTTAATATCAGAGGATAGCAGCAAAGATTGTAATATACGATTTCGGGCCTATACAATAAGGATTTTCTCCACGGACACAAAATAGGAAAAATCATTTAGTTACTACATCACTCAATTTAACAATCCCCAATCGAAATTGAAACTATTCAGTCCCCCACCACACAAGATCCAAAGTGGACCCGTGCTGGAGAAATCCTCCGTCACAGCAGGTCACGCCATCGTTTATACCAGGCCTTACTTACTGGGTAAAACGGCACTCGCACCAACCCTCAACACCGAATGCCATTCGGCCCCAGTTTAAGGAAGTAGTAAACTGCTTTTTCTTGGCCCAGACAATAGACAGGCGAAAAGCTCCAAGCATGGGACAGTCACCCTATCAGTGTCTATCGCGATAATCATCCATACTTTTATATCGCTGCTGAATCCTCCCCCCCCCCCCAAGCCTCGTTTCAGCGAGCGAGCGACAGCAAATAACCTTCATCCTCCACCCTGCTCCCGGAGAGCTTACAATAGAAGGGTAACTCGCTCTTCCGCCTCTGAAGTCCAAACCAAAACCCAACAGTTTCAGGCCCGGGGGGGAAACCAGTCGCTAGAGCAGCGCTAACCGGCAGGCCGGGGCTCCTCTCACTTACTCTCCATTATTGGGTCAAAGACGAGCGGCGTGCGGTCGGGCAGCCGGCTAGGCCCCCTCATTCCCTCCCTTGCCCCGGCTTTCCGCACCAACAGCACCCGGCCGCTGTCCCCCGCCCTGGCTCCTTACCTAACTTCAGGCAGCGAGTAAACAGGCCAGAAACAGACAAAGCCAAGCACGAGCAACCAAAACCTCCAGCTGCAGGCAGAGCGCGAGAGAGCAAAGAGGCGGAAAGTGTATGCGTCACGGGTCGCGTCACCACCAGCATAAACACGCCGGGAGAGTCCACCCGGCACGCGGGGGGGGAGGGAGAGAGACGCGTCGAGAACCAACATCCACATAACTCTTGCGTCACAAGCTAAAAGCCCTAATGCTCAGAAAGCGGTGAAAAAAATCCGATAGCTAAATACCAGTGGACGGCATATGTAAGGCTTTATGTGCTAACAGTTAGCAGAACAAATCGTCTCCCCCTGTCCAACTTCTCACTTTCCTCTGTCTCTGGTAAGCGGCCCGGACCATTGCGCCATCCTCGTTTTCCTTGACCTTAAAACAAGCACCTCAGTTTCCCAAGAGTTAGAGGCGTTGTGGGATGATAGCGCAGATTGTGCTGGGTGATGCCGAGCGCCGACCATTTTGGTTTGGTTCCTTTGTTTAATATCGGGGGTGGGGGGGGAACCTATGTAATTGCTTTAAAAAGCAAATAAATAGTGAGATTGTGGCCTGTTTGTGGGCCAGGCCCGATACGAATGACAGTTTATGGCTAGGGAGAACTGCAGAGTTGAAGTTGCCTTATTGGTCCTGGAGAAAACTGAAATTATTTATATGCTAAGATTCCTTTTATTGGATCAACAAAAAAAAAAAATTGGGAAAGCAAGACTATCTTTTGGGGCCATGATGAGAAGAGCCCTGTCAGATCGGAATCAGACTCGGACTGCCATCTTTTCCGTGCATCTTTATTGTCAGGCCTGTAGGTGTTGTTCTTTGCGTCACCATAGAGACAGTTTTCCAGCATCAGAGGGTGTTAATAATTCAATGAAGGCGTTGTCCCTCCGTCTAGTGTTCTGTAAGGTTTGCGCAGGTTCAACTAAAACTTTTAGGGGTTATCGTTTTGAGGAAAAGTGCTACTGGGCCTACCACAAGAGAATAAAACATTTCCCGGTCGGGGATGATGGATCAGTTTACTCCATTTACTAAATACATGCAGGTGTACAGTTTTAGGACGAGAAGGGGCTTTCCTGCCCCTACGATGTGAGAGCTAGATGTGACCTTCAGCTGTTTTTGTTGTGCACAAAATATGAACTTTTAATGAAAATATTTATGCTATCACATTATATTCCTATGGAAAACAGTTTTTTTAAAGACTATAACAAGAAGAATAGGAATTTAAAGGTAAAGTTAAATAGGTAAAGGCTCAACTCAGTAGATATTATGATTTGCTTCTTTTTTGGTCTGAATTGTCAGTCTGTTTGAACAAAAATAGCAGGTTACAAGAGTTTGTGTAAATGAGAGGCAAGAATTTTGAACCTCATTCATGACTAGAAAACGTATGCTCCTATCACCTAACTTTTAGGAGCATAATTTTTCACCTAACCCAGGTTTTGTGTGCATATATCACATTTTGTGCACATTAACCATGATTTATATGTGCAAAATATTGTGATGCTAATTTTAGAACAGTGCGGTTTAGCTAGGGCAGGTAGAAAGCATACTTACGCTTCAGCCCAAATTTTCAAAATGGAGGTACGTATATAAATCTGCTTTGAAAATTCGGGAGTATGTGCGAAAATCCATCGCAAAATGCAAACACACATTTTTACACTTGTTCTTTAGTAGGTGTAAATGTGTCCAAGTAGATTTACATGCATACCTTTGAAAACTGAAAGTATTCACACAAACACTATCTCTTCCCCAACTCCATCTTCCAAAATGCTTCTCTGCTGCATGCGTGAAAATACATATGGAATTACTTCTATGCATCCTTTTACACATTCAAACCCACCTCACCAGGCAATTTTCAAAAGCCCTTTTCCTAGCGTGTAGCCAGATGGACTCAGGACCAGTGGGCTATTTTATTTATTTATTTATTTATTTATTTATTTATCACTTTTATATACCGAAATTCATGTAGCAAATTACATATCACTTCGGTTTACATTATAACAGTAACAAGCATGTAAGAATGCGATTACATTAAACAAGGGATATAACATGGATCAACGGAACTGGGGAATAAGGAAAACTAATAAATAATAGTAAGATTCTTTTATGGAACCAAGTTTCAACCTGGCTAAAGATCTATGTGCATACTAGATTAAACTTAGAGTCAGGGTACGAGGTGCATGAATAGGATTAATCGACTGCAGAGTTGGAATGCTAGTTTGATAACTAGCCTATTAGTTAGAATGAAAAGCTTGTTCGAACAGCCAAGTTTTGAGTCTCTTTTTAAAGGTAATCGGGCATTGTTCCAACCGGAGTTCTGGTGGTAGAGAATTCCATTGCGCAGGGCCTGCTGTGGACAGAGCTCGTTTTCTTAGAGAGGTTTTGATGGGTGGGGCAAGGAGAGTGTCTCTGTAGGCTGTTCTTACCGGTCTGGAGGGAATATGTGGTCGAAATGGAATGTTGAGCTCCAGTGGAATGAGCTTGTGAATGGCTTTGTGTATGATCGTTAGTACTTTGTACATTATTCTAAATTTAATTGGGAGCCAATGTAAGTTCCTCAAAATGGGGGTAATATGGTCTCTTTTGTTGGTCTTAGTCAGGATCCTAGCTGAGGGGTTTTGTAGCATTTGTAAGGGTTTAATGGTGTTGGCTGGGAGGCCGAGTAGAAGAGAATTGCAATAGTCAATTTTTGAAAAAATGATTGCTTGGAGAACTGAATGGTAGTCTTGGAAGTGGAGGAAAGGTCTCAGCCGTTTTAGGACTTGTAGTTTAAAGAAGCCATCCTTTGTGGTATTATTTTGGGTTATGTGTTCCTCTGCTAGCAAATGGAAGACAGAATCAGGTTTCAAAGCTGACATCATTCTAGATATACCTCTGCAGTGACCTCAGCTCTTCAGTATTTCTCCGTCTCCTAGCAGATGTGGATGCTATCCGCACACTAGCATGGTGTTAGCGGGATTGCAGCACTAATCCAAAGAAAGACATTTTTTAACTTTACTTTAAAGGAAGATCGAGCCCCGCTCTCCTGCAGTGATACCTAAGGGTCCCTCCCCCAGTTGAGAATTCCTGAGGTGATTTTCGAGATCCTTCAGAGGTGTGCCTTGGTCTAGTAGCCGGTTCCCAGTATCAACTTAGCTGCTGAAGCAGATGAAAAGCACCGGGTGCAGAAGCCGAGCTCGGCAGTGAAGGCCAAAGCCCTCTCCCCCCCCGCAGTCGGAGACCATCTCTGTACTCAGCTGGTAAGCGCTGAGACCAGGTAAGTAAAGAACTCCTCTGATCCAGAGACGTGGAAGGGCTTCGGTAAGTCTTTCCTCCGGTCTCCTTGCTCGGCATGCCGTACCGACTTCGTTCCTGATCTCCATTCGGGCAAGGGAAGAGGATTCCAAACGGGTTGAGCAGCTCTTCCCCCTATGGGCTAGGCCCTGTTTTCGGCTCGGTCGACGCCATGTGGCGATCTGCGGCGCCATCTTGTGTGCGGTTTGTTGCGACGCCATTTTCCCCCCTTCGGCTGTCGGTACGCACAGTGCGGGCTGGCTTTCTGTGCACCTAACGTGCGCGTAAATACACGGAAAGCTGCGCACATAACTTTGCTCATAAGCGTGTGCATAACTTTGCACACAGCCGACTGCTTAGATATGAGCGCACCGAGGCGAGTCGGTGCGCATCCCATAGACGATAACCGGCTAAAAGCACAAACCATACAGGCTATGGCCCTAGCATATTAGAGCCGCACAGTCTGACATGGAATCCTGCCTGTGTCAGCACTGTGGGGAGGTCCAGGGAGGGCTGTATTCTCAAAAATTTTCCAAGCCTGGCCCATCCCAGTTGGAGGACGGGTCAGCCATGACTTTATCCAGCAGCTCCCCAGATCTGAGCAATTCCGGGATGGCGTCCTCCCCGGGAGAGGGCAGTTCAGTAGGACTTTATCCAGCCCCTACCCCAGTTCCCCCTGGGACAAATATGGATCCGGCGGCCTTCTCTTGGTTGGAATTTTTTCAGGGCCTCCAAGCCTTTGTTCAGGCACAGTCAGCCCCGGTCCATGCCCGGATTGAACCCTAAATGAGGGGGCCTTGCTTTCCCGGCCCTGCCTGCGGGCCATGAGACATGCCACGCCTCACTAAGTGTATCCCTGACAGGGACCCAGATACCACGGATGATGACGGGGATCCACTGGAGAATGGGGAAATCCGTCCAGGCCTGGAACCATACCGGACCATGCTTCTTTTCTTCCACAGAGATTAATTACCGGCACTAGTCTCCCAGACCCTGAAGACTGGGAGTTACAGTCACAGACCCTATGGCGGAGCCAAAGAAGAACCCCATCCTGGTGTCTCTTCGTAAAGCCTCTTGCTATTTCCCTATGCTGGAAGCCATCCAGGAGTTGATTGAACTGGAATTGGACGCCCCGGAGGCAAGCTTTAAAGGAGGTCAGGCCTTGGAGGCCTTGTGTCCTATGGACCCAGCGATCAAGGAACGTCTTCGTTTCTCCAAAGTGGATGCTATGGTCTGCGCCGTCTTGAAGCAAACAATCATCCCTGTTGAGGGAGGGGCGGCCTTGAAGGATGCTCACGATAGGCAGTTAGAATCCATCCTTAAGCAAGCCTTCGATACGACAGGAATGACACTGCAGATCGCTTCCTGCTAAGCCCTGATGGATCACTCCTGCTTGCTCCTCTTGAAAGAGGCAGATACCTCTGGGGCGCATGCTTGAGTGGCGATTGAACCTGCTGCAGCCTTCCTGACATTTAGACCTAGTACGTACTTCAGCTAGAGGAGTAGCCTCAGTGGTGGCGGCCAGAAGACAGCTATGTTTGCGGAACTGGTCTGCAGACACAACTTCTAAGGCGAACCTCACAAAGATGCCCTTTTAAGGGAGCCCTCCTATTCGGAAGCAAGTTGGAGAAGCTAGCCAGTAAGGGGTGAATCTCCAGTGCCTTGACTACCAGAAGACAGGAAAAAGAGGTCTCAGCGCCACTCTCTCATGGGTTGGGCCAGGGGTTCCCAGCGCTTCCAGCCCTACAGAAACCAGTTGTTCCACTCACCTCCACCCTCGGGGAGGACTCAGTCCTTTCGGAACCGGCAACCCAAAAGAGGGACAGGTTTGGGCTCAGGCTCGACCCGAGCTTCCCAATGAAGTTGGGCCGACCCATCCACAGGAAGAGGAGATAGGAGGTCAACTTTCCCTCTTCTACCAGCGGTGGGTCAAGATCATGTCGGACAAATGGGTACTGGACATCATACGAGAAGGCTACACTTTGGAATTTTGCAGAGTCCTTCGGGACAGGTTCATGATATCACCTTGCCACTCCCTGCTCAAGAAACTGGCAGTGGAATCCACACTGATAAGGCTCCTCAGTCTGAGGGCAATAACTCCAGTACCTACACCCCAAGTCAATATGGGGCGTTATGCCATCTATTTTATCGTGCCCAAGAAAGAGGGCTCATTCCGCCCCATCCTGGATCTCAAGAGCATCAGCTGACCTTTGCGGATATTGCACTTCTGCGTGGAAACTCTCCGCTCTGTCATAATGGCAGTGCAACTGGGAGAGTTATTAACCTCCCTGGACCTCTCCGAAGCCTACCTTCATATTCTAGTTCATCATAACCACCAATGCTTTCTACGCTTTGTGATACTGGGCCGCCATTACCAGTTCTAGGCATTACCCCTCAGTCTGGCAACCGCCCCCAGAACATTCTCCAAAATTATGGTGGTCGTGGAGGCAGCACTAAGGAAAGATGGGATCCTGGTGCACCCCTACTTGGATGACTGGCTGATATGGGAGAAGTCAGTGGAAGAGATCCTCCAGGTGACCAGCAGGGTCAGGTCCCTCCTACTGGAACTCAGTTGGGTTGTGAACATGGACAAGAGCAGCCTTAAGCCCTCCCAGTCCTTAGAGTACCTGGGGGCCCGATTCGACACCAAGCACAACAAGGTCTTCCTCCCTCCCCCAAGGAGGAGGAAACTGATGGACCAAGTATGCCGATTGACGACCACAATGCGCCCCAAGGTGTGGGACTATCTTCAGGTCCTCGGCCTCATGGCATCAACACTGGAAGTAGTACTGTGGGTGAGGGCTCACATGCGGCTTCTCCAATGCTCTTCACTGTCATGCTGGAACTCGCTGTCCCAAGACTACTCGATTCGCCTCCACTTACCAACGGAGGATTGCTCTCGACTTCAGTGGTGGCTGCAGGAAATCCACCTAAGCAAGGGCATAAGCCTATCCCCACCGAGCTGAATAGTCCTCACAACAGACACGAGCCTCCGAGGGTGGGGAGCTCACTGTCAGAAGCTGACAGCCCAGGGACAATGGACCAAGGAAGTGGTGACATGGAACATAAACCGCCTAGAAGCTCGAGCGGTCAGACTAGCATGCCTGCAGTCCATCCACAGCGTCCAAAAGCAAGCGATTCGGGTGATGTCGGACAACGCAACAACAGTGGCCTACATCAACCGCCAAGGAGAAACCAAGAGCCATCAGATGCCTCTGGAAATAGACCTCCTTATGGAATGGGTGGCCTCCCACATTGCAGGAAAAGAAAACGTCACAGCGGACTTCCTCAGTAGGGAAAGCCTGGACCCGGGGGAATGGATGCTGTCGACCAAAGGCTTCCAGCTTCTAGTAAATCGCAGGGGCCTCCTGGCCATGGACATTCTGGCCACATCTCACAATGTGAAAGTCCCCTGGATCTTCAGCCACAGACAAGATCAGCACACTTTTTTTTAAGTGCGAACCATGCCAACACACGCTTACCGCTGCGATGGCACCGGAAAGAAAGAAGCCTAAGAGTCTTCCTATTTGTGTTCATATTAGGGCTTCTCAGCCTGACCTGGCTTCTAACCTGTGACAATGCTGTTCAGACGCTCAGGAGAGTTGTCTTCCTCAGATTTTACTAAGCCGGGCTCTTCCCATTCTGATGATGGGTTGGTCACTACTTTGGCTGGGGGGCACCAAATCTTGGTTCTCCATTGATGGGCTCCTCCGCTGGCGAGGGCAGTTCTGTGGACCAGCTCCAGTTCCTTCTGGGCCTGGTTTGGACTTGACTGTGGAGTTCACACTTCAAAGGCTCCTCAGACTGAGGGCTGTGGTTCCTGTGCCCATGTCTCAAGAAAGTATGGGACGATATTCCATCTATTTTGTTGTGCCCAAGAAGGAGGGCTCCCTTCGTCCCATCCTGGATCTCAAGAGGGTCAACCGTTATTTGATGGTGACTCATTTTTGATGGAAACCTTGCACTCTGTGATAATGGCAGTGCAGTCGGGAATTTCTGACCTCCTTGGACCTGTCCGAGGCATACTTTCATGACCCTGGTGTTAGTGTGGTGTAACAGCAATAGGCAGGCTCCGGTCAAAATCGACTCGACGTGTTATTAAAGCAAATGTGAATAAAGTGTAACAAAAGTTAACTTACTGCATGTGAATTGTCTTTTGAATGACAAACAGTCCTCTCTTCCCACCTCCCGAAGCAAGGCGCAGGGCAAAAATCGACTCGACATGCTATTAAAGCAAATGTGAATAAAGTGTAACAAAAGTTAACTTACTGCATGTGAATTTTCTTACAGTCCTCTCTGCCCTCCTCCCGAGGCACGCTGCCCCCTGCCTCCCGGGGGCAGCCGGCGGCGAAAGCGGCTTCCAGCAGCCCCCGCTGGCGAAGGTGGATGAACACACGCCCGTAGTGCAATTCGTTCGTGAGGTGGCACTAGTGAGTAGTGGTTGTAGAGCCCGGCTGGGCACGTCTCTCACAGAACGCTGGAACAGCGGATCCTCTGTAGAGCAGTGCTGTAGTGGAAAGAGACTGAGAGTTATGAGCATTCAGAGTCCCAAGGTAGAAGTAGGAGAAGCTCTGAGACAGGGAGAGCAGGCCCTCGAGGAGCGAGTACCTGATCCCTTAGGGCAGAGAGACTCAGTGGTGTTGTACTCACTAGCAGTAGCAGAGATTTGGGTGTAATTATCAAAAATAGTAGCAGGTGCCGTCATATTTTAAAAGCAACGTGATTGTCAGCAGGGGAAATAAATGGCAATTGTATCCAAACGGGTGCCGTCATTTTTTAATAAATGCACCCAAAGCCATTCAGTAAGTTCATAACATGCTTTAAGACACACTTTTTGCAATTTTTAAGTTCTCTTTTATTACCGCACTTTGTGAGCACTGCCATTATTTTACAAACATATATTTCTCCCATTTACCGCCATGGTTTGGATACAATCGCCAGTAAGTGACATGAGCAGTAGCACTTTGCCACCGTTCAAGATTTTTAATTATTTTTACGAATATGTTTGAAGGATTTTTAATATATATTTTATTTTGATTTTAGTTCTTGTAATTTATACTTTTAAACATTAATTTTTTTTTTTAATTTAATTTTTTATTCTTTTTTTGTTGTTTATCTATTTAAGATCATCATCCATAGAGTTCCATTTTACATTTCTTTTATTTTTTCCTTCATTTTTTATTTATTTTTTAATTGTTATCATGTTTTACTATCCTTTGTTAATTTTTATATTGACAGGTGTTCATATTTGAAAGTGTGTACATTTTCCACATAACACCAAATTGTTCCCTTTTTTAGATTTCACAATTAATATGTCACACTTCAATGTTCTCACATTGAAGTGTGACATAAGACAAGTTACCATTGGTACAGGTATTTCCTGCTATGTTACAAGTCCCCTTTTCTCACTGATGATTTCTCTTGTTAAATCCACACCCATTGTTCTAAGTCACACATATACACATAAATGTTGCACGTCATGGCTACAACTTTAAGAAAGTCATGTATCAAATGGTATTTTTTACACATTGTTACAATATGTGCACACAGTCGTGTGATGTTAATTTTGTTTATTTTTTGAATATATATATGTTCTATTATTTACTTCAAGTTGGCGACATTTTATATGTATTGACACATATCTATGTCCATTTGTTTAATGTAAATGTATGTCTGTCTGTCATGTGTAATTTTAATTAATATTGTTCTTGTAGTAGCCCCTGAGGCAGCTCCTGCGAGAGCGAAACTTGGCCAGAGTCGGGCAATATACCAATAAAGAATCCCTTGATACACCGATCACTACCGTTTGTTCTGCTTTCCAGCATTATTGATTGGCTTCCGATTTGTTTTTTGGGTCCTCTCCTCTAATTTTGCCAAACTTGGAACCAGCACTTCTTTAAGTTCTTTATAATCCTCCCCTGGGAATCCATCCTCCTCAGGGGACATAATTTTGCAAATGTGAATAATCTCAACTTCAGTTTCAGTAACTGAGAGAGAGAGAGAGATGAATGAAAACAACATATCATGGAACTGCAAAAATTCCTCATTTGTAGTCTGACAACTTATATAAATTAGAACACTTGAGCAAGAGGGAGTCGCCCTCCTTGGCGACTCCCTCTTGCTCAAGTGGAAGGTTGGCTGCCACGGCGTCCTTCGGCCGTCTTCCTCCAGCGTCCTCAGAGCGGCTCGACGCTACAATCCGCCATGATTCACAGGAGCCTAGGGGCATGCGTGCGGCGCGGCCCCGACTGATGTACCAGCAGTGGCACGAACCTTAGGGACTTCTCCCTGAGATTACGTCATCCATACCGGATATATAAGGTCTCAGAAATTGCTAACTAATTGAGTTAGCATGGAGTTGAATAGGAGTTGGATACGTACAAGGGTTCTGTCCAAGCTACTCTGCCTCCTCGGACTTACCAGGGGTACCCGCTCCTCGGGGGCCTCACTCTCTCTTTGTTTTCAGGTCAGTCAGGAACCGGTACTCGCTCCTCGAGGGCCCATGTTCCCGGACTGGTTGCTGAATACTTATTCTGCCTGGAAGTCATCACTGCCTACTACACCAGTGAGTTACTCTCTCTCTCAGAGCTTTCCCTGGAACCAGGTACTCGCTCCTCGAGGGTCTAACTCATTCCAACACCTGGACTACTTCTCTAGAGACTATTGTGTGAGTGTTACCATCAAGGTTCTGTTCCTGAACCCAGCATACCCTGCCTGCTCACTATATTCAGTTTCTCTACAGCTCAGTTATCCAGGATTGCTGTTCCAGTACCTGAGGGACTACAGCCCTGCCGGGCACTTCCAGCTCACTACTGCCACCTCTGGTGGTTCAATATACTGTTTAATAAAAGAACTAGTGTGTGTCTGTCTCCATACTCTGAGCCTGACTGGTGGTCCCTCTCAGGATCTTCCCCCGGGGGCGTGGTCATCTGCCACCGGCCCAAGGATCCACCCACAACTACCTCAAGCACCAACAATAAGGGCCGAATTTTAATAGCCTTTCTTGCGCTAAAAGGCCCATCTACGAGAGTAGGTGAGCCACATGTAAGCAATATGGATTTTAAAAACCACTAATTAAATGTGTATATATGTGTGCGTGACCTAAAAAAAAAGGGCAGAAGAGGGGCAGAGCATGGGCATTCCAGGGTGGGGTCAACAGTAACACGTGTAAATCCAAATTTTAAATCTGGTGGGGCCACTTGGCAACAGTGATCATAACATGATCAAATTTAAACTAATAACTGGTAGGGGGACAATAAGTAAATCTGCAGCTCTAACACTAAACTTTCAAAAGGGAAACTTTGATAAAATGAGGAAAATAGTCAGAAAAAAACTGAAAGGTGCAGCTGCAAAGGTTAAAAGTGTTCAACAGGCTTGGACATTGTTTAAAAATACAATCCTAGAGGCGCAGTCCATATGTATTCCACGCATTAAGAAAGGAGGAAGGAAGGCAAAACGATTACCGTCATGGTTAAAAGGTGAGGTGAAAGAGGCTATTTTAGCCAAAAAATCATCCTTCAAAAATTGGAAGAAAGATCCATCTGAAGAAAATAGGATAAAATATAAGCATTGTCAAGTTAAGTGTAAAACATTGATAAAACAAGCGAAGAGAGAATTTGAAATGAAGTTGGCCATAGAGGCAAAAACTCATAATAAAAACTTTTTTAAATATATCCAAAGCAAGAAACCTGTGAGGGAGTCGGTTGGACCATTAGATGACCGAGGGGTTAAAGGGGCTCTTAGGGAAGATAAGGCCATTGCAGAAAGACTAAATGAATTCTTTGCTTCTGTGTTTACTAGTGAGGATGTTGGGGAGATACCAGTTCCGGAGTTGGTTTTCAGGGGTGATGAGTCAGACGAACTGAACGAAATCACTGTCAACCTGGAAGATGTAGTAGGCCAGATTGACAAACTAAAGAGTAGCAAGTCACCTGGACCGGATGGTATGCATCCCAGGGTACTAAAGGAACTCAAAAATGAAATTTCTGACCTATTAGTTAAAATTTGTAACCTATCATTAAAATCATCCATTGTACCTGAAGACTGGAGGGTGGCCAATGTAACCCCAATATTTAAAAAAGGCTCCAGGGGTGATCCGGGTAACTATAGACCAGTGAGCCTAACTTCAGTGCCGGGAAAAAATAGTGGAAACTATCCTCAAGATCAAAATTGTAGAGCATATAGAAAGACATGATTTAATGGGACACAGTCAACATGGATTTACCCAAGGGAAGTCTTGCCTAACAAACCTGCTTCATTTTTTTGAAGGGGTTAATAAACATGTGGATAAAGGTGAACCGGTAGATGTAGTGTATTTGGATTTTCAGAAGGCGTTTGACAAAGTCCCTCATGAGAGGCTTCTAAGAAAACTAAAAAGTCATGGGATAGGAGGTGATGTCCTTTCGTGGATTACAAACTGGTTAAAAGACAGGAAACAGAGAGTAGGACTAAATGGTCAATTTTCTCAGTGGAAAAGGGTAAACAGTGGAGTGCCTCAGGGATCTGTACTTGGACCGGTGCTTTTCAATATATATATCAATGATCTGGAAAGGAATACGATGAGTGACGTTATCAAATTTGCAGATGATACAAAATTATTCAGAGTAGTTAAATCACAAGCAGACTGTGATACATTACAGGAGGACCTTGCAAGACTGGAAGATTGGGCATCCAAATGGCAGATGAAATTTAATGTGGACAAGTGCAAGGTGTTGCATATAGGGAAAAATAACCCTAGCTGTAGTTACACGATGTTAGGTTCCATATTAGGAGCTACCACCCAAGAAAGAGATCTAGGCGTCATAGTAGATAATACATTGAAATCGTCAGCTCAGTGTGCTGCAGCAGTCAAAAAAGCAAAATGTTAGGAATTATTAGGAAGGGAATGGTTAATAAAACGGAAAATGTCATAATGCCTCTATATCGCTCCATGGTGAGACCACACCTTGAATACTGTGTACAATTCTGGTCGCCGTATCTCAAAAAAGATATAGTTGCAATGGAGAAGGTACAGAGAAGGGCAACCAAAATGATAAAGGGGATGGAACAGCTCCCCTATGAGGAAAGGCTGAAGAGGTTAGGGCTGTTCAGCTTGGAGAAGAGACGGCTGAGGGGGGATATCATAGAGGTCTTTAAGATCATGAGAGGTCTTGAACGAGTAGATGTGACTCGGTTATTTACACTTTCGAATAATAGAAGGACTAGGGGGCATTCCATGAAGTTAGCAAGTAGCACATTTAAGACTAATCGGAGAAAATTCTTTTTCACTCAACGCACAATAAATCTCTGGAATTTGTTGCCAGAGGATGTGGTTAGTGCAGTTAGTGTAGCTGGGTTCAAAAAAGGTTTGGATAAGTTCTTGGAAGAGAAGTCCATTAACTGCTATTAATCAAGTTTACTTAGGGAATAGTCACTGCTATTAATTGCATCAGTAGCATGGGATCTTCTAGGTGTTTGGGTAATTGCCAGGTTCTTGTGGCCTGGTTTGGCCTCTGTTGGAAACAGGATGCTGGGCTTGATGGACCCTTGGTCTGACCCAGCATGGCAATTTCTTATGTTCTTATGTTCTTAGTTGCTTGTTAGCTCCATATATTTACTGCTGTGCCTGATAAGATGTAAGTCTGCAGAAATTGCTTTTTAGACTACACACTACAGGGTGAGGGGTCTAGGTCAACTGGGGGGAGTACAGGTTGAAAAACTATAGGGGTCTGGATGACCTCAAGATAGACAGACTGAGCAAACTGTGGATTAATTGGTAAAACTGGCAATGTCCTTCATGCAAGCATGTTCAGAATCCACTTACCTGTGCATGTTAACATAGAACATAAGAAATTGCCATGCTGGGTCAGACCAAGGGTCCATCAAGCCCAGCATCCTGTTTCCAACAGAGGCCAAACCAGGCCACAAGAACCTGGCAAGTACCCAAACACTAAGAAGATCCTATGCTACTGATGCCAGTAATAGCAGAGGCCATTCCCTAAGTCAACTTGATTAATAGCAGTTAATGGACTTCTCCTCCAAGAACTTATCCAAATCTTTTTTAAACCCAGCTACACTAACTGCACTAACCACATCCTCTGGCAACAAATTCCAGAGCTTAACTGTGCGTTGAGTGAAAAAGAATTTTCTCCAATTAGTCTAAATTGTGCAACATGCTAATTTCATGGAGTGCCCCCTAGTCCTATTATCCGAAAGTGTAAATAACCAATTCACATCTACTCATTCAAGACCTCTCATGATTTTAAAGATCTCTATCATATCCCCCCTCAGCCGTCTCTTCTCCAAGCTGAACAGCCCTAAGCTCTTTAGCCTTTCCTCATGGGGAGCTGTTCCATTCCCTTTATCATTTTGGTCGCCCTTCTCTGTGCCTTCTCCATCGCAACTATATCTTTTTTCAGATGCGGCGACCAGAATTGTACACAGTATTCAAGGTGCGGTGTCACCATGGAGCGATACAGAGGCATTATGATATTTTCCATTGTATTAACCATTCCCTTCCTAATAATTCCTAATAATTCCTAACATTCTGTTTGCTTTTTTGACTGCTGCAGCACACTGAACTGACAAGTTCAATGTATTATCTACTATGATGCTTAGATCTTTTTCTTGGATGGAAACTCCTAATGTGGAACCTAACATCGTGTAACTACAGCATGGGCTATTATTCCCTATATGCATCACCTTGCTTTTGTCCACATTAAGTTTCATCTGCCATTTGGATGCACAATTTTCAATCTCGCAATGTCCTCCTGCAATTTATCACAGTCTGCTTGTGATTTAACTACTCTGAATAATTTTGCATCATCTGCAAATTTGATCACCTTTCCAGATCATTTATAAATAATTTAAAAGCATTGGTCCAAGTACAGATCCCTGAGGCACTCCACTGTTTATCTTTTTCTACTGTGAAAGCAGACCATTTAATCCTACTCTCTTGTTTCCTGTCTGTTAACCAGTTTGCAATTCACAAAAGGTCTTCACCTCCTATCTCATCGCTTGTTAGTTTTCTTAGAAGCCTCTCATAAGGGACTTTGTCAAACGCTTTCTTTAAATCCAAATACACTACATCTACTGATTCAACTTTATCCATGTTTATTAACCCCTTCAAAAAAAAAATGTAGCAGTTTTGTGAAGCAAGATGTCTGTTGGATAAATCCATGCTGGTTTTGTTCCATTAAACCATGTCTTTCTATATGTTAGGTGATGTTGTTTTAAGCCTTTACTTGATCAAATGTACTTCACGTATCTTCCTTTGGACTTTGTCGGCTTTACCCTTAACCAATAAGCCTTGATGTTTTTGACTGCAACATCACTCTCTGCTTTGACGGGGGGAGGAACTGGACTTGGATGACAACCAACTTGAGCCCTGACTTTTATGGTATGGTGTATTGATATACAGACATAAGGGAAAAAGCACAGGACTGCTTCTACAGGCAAGTCCAAAAGAAAAGCCCATCAAGCAGCATTGTCTGATTTTTAAGAAGGCTCTTCACCCAGTAAAAATGTGGCTATGTTAATATATGAGACTTGGAGATAACCTGCACGAGTGAGAGTTATTACTCTTAACAGAAACATGAGGGTAACCTGCACACAGTGGCAGCTACCACCCTTAACAGAAACATGGGCATAACCATCATGGAGTGGTGGTTACTACCATAAGAGCTTGCTAGGCAGACTGGATGGACCATTTGGTCTTTTTTTCTGCCATCAGTATTCCACGCATTAAGAAAGGTAGAAGGAAGGCAAAACAATTACCGGCATGGTTAAAAGGCGAGGTGAAGACTAAGATGGCCACTGCACAGACACGCTAGTGTCTTGTCTCCTCGAAGGTCTTTTGATTTATGCCTATGTCCCTGGAATTTTCCTTTCTGTTTCTTGATTCATCATGCCACACACAAAGAGAAAGGCAAGAATTAGAAATATTACCTCTACTCCTGTTTCCGATTCGCGACAACCGAGGATTGATTCGATGCTAGCGGGACCCGTCTACACTCAGCCGGAGGGAGGAGCCGCGGGAGGATTCAGCATAGAGCAGACGCTGAACCTTAAAGCAGAAGAAACATCTCTTAGCTCCGGCGTGCCAACGGTGGAAAAAGATAAACAGTGGAGTGCCTCAGCGATCTGTACTTGGATCAATGCTTTTTAATATATGTATAAATGATCTGGAAAGGGATATGATGAGTGAGGTGATCAAATTTGCAGATGCTACAAAATTATTTAGAGTAGTTAAATCACAAGCAGATTGTGACATATTACAGGAGGACATTGCGAGATTGAAAGATTGTGTATCCAAATGGCAGATAAAATTTAATGTGGACAAGGGCAAGGAAATGCATATAGGGAAAAATAACCCTTGCTGTAGTTACACGATGTTAGATTCCACATTAGGAGTTTCCACCCAAGAAAAAGATCTAGGCATCATAGTGGATAATACATTGAGCTTGTCAGTTTAGTGTTCTGTAGCAGTCAAAAAAGAAAACAGAATATTAGGAATTATTAGGAAGGGAATGGTGAATAAAACGGAAAATGTCATAATGCCTCTGTATCACTCCTTGGTTTGACTGAACTTAGAGTACTGTGCAATTCTGATCACTGCATCTCAAAAAAGATATAGTTGCTCTAGAGAAGTTACAGAGAAGGGCGACCAAAATGATAAAGGGGATGGAACAGCTCCCCTATGAGGAAAGGCTGAAGAGGTTAGGGCTCTTCAGCTTGGAGAAGAGACAAATGAGGGGGATATGATAGAGGTCTATAAAATCATAAGAGGATTAGAATTGATAAAAGTGAATCGGTTATTTACTCTTTCAGATAATAGAAGAACTAGGGGGCACTCCATGAAGTTAAAATAAATTGGAGAAAATTCTTTTCACTCAACGCACAATTAAGCTCTGGAATTCATTGCCAGAGAATGTGGTTAAGGCAGCTAGTGTAGCTGGCTTTAAAAAAGATTTTGATAAGTTCCTGGAGGAGAAGTCCAGAAACTGCTATTAATCAAGTTAACTTAGGAAATAGCCATTGCTTATTACCGGCATTAGTAGCATGGGATGTATTTAATTTTTGGTTACTTGCCAGGAACTTGTAACCAGGATTGGCCACTGATGGAGACAGGATGCTGGGTTTGATGGACCCTCGGTTTGATCTAGTATGGCAACTTATTACGTTCCTATGTTCTTAACATTAGGGCCACTCTTATATGCATTGATGTACTTTAAATCATACACGCGCAACTGTACACATGATTTAAAATTCCAGCGTATGTCCGCTTGTTTTAAAGTTATTGTCTAAGTGTTTGTAATTGAAACTTGAGTTGTATATCTAAATGCCTGCAGTGTGCAGTTCAGGTCCTGCTCATATTCTGGTTTAGTAAATAAACTATTATTGTGACATTACTACTGAGTGGATTTATCGCTGCAACATGATACCTATATTTTGTTCTTTTTTTTCTTTCTTTCTTTATAAATGTTTATTAATTGCTTTACAGAGTTCAATAATTCACCCAAAGCGATGTACAGCAATTAAAACATCAAAATACATAGCATAAAACCAAACAAACAAAACTTAAAACTATATTAGCATCAAAAAGTACCCGCTCAATGGGGCAGATTTTTAAAAAGTACGCGCACGCGTACTTTTGTTCCTGCACCCGGCGCAAACAGTACACCAGATTTTAATAGATACGCGCGTAGCTGTGCTTATCTTTTAAAATCCGGGGTCAGCGTGCGCAAGGCTCCACAAAATCGGCAGCCTGTGCGAGCCGAGCCGCGCAGCCTGCCTCCGTTCCCTCCCAGGCCGCTCTGAAATCGGAGCGGCCTGGGAGGGAACTTTCTTTCCGGCGCCCCCCACCTTCCCCTCCCCTCCCCTCCCTTCCCCTACCTAACCCAACCCCCCTACCTTTATTATAAAAGTTACGCCTGTCTGAGGTAGGCGTAACTCGCGCGCGCCAGCTGACTGCCGGCGCGCGATTCCCCGGCCCAGGAGCAATTTCAGAAGCCTCAGCCACGCCCCCAGGCCGGAACCATGCCCGCAGCCCCATCCCCGGAACGCCCCCAATGATGCGCCGCCGCGACACACCCCCGACACTCCCCCCCAGGAAAGTCCCGGGACTTACGTGCGTCCCGGGGCTTGCGCGCGCCGACGAGCCTATTCAACATAGGCTCGGCGCACGCAGGGGGAGTTTGGGGCAAGTTTTCAGGAGGTACACACGTATCCCTTTGAAAATCTGCCCCAATATCTTTATCTTTTTTTCACAATCCACCTACTCATGTACTCTCAAATTTCATGTAGTCAACTTTCAGGGAAAACATTTTGCTCAAATCAAATTTAGATTTTATAAGCTTCTGTAAATTGACCCGAGGACATCTATATCTGCCCTCTTGATCCTTAATATTTGTCAGTAACAAGATTTCTTCCTTACGCTGTTTGCGAATTGATGCCTGCTCTGAATGACCCCATGAATTACCACTTTACTGGTGTCCCATACTGTCAGAACAATACATTCCCCATTATCCATTATTCATTACTAAGAAGTAATATATTCAATCTTCATTAATTTTATTTATGTATTTGTATGCCATCCTTTCAAACGTGATCAGGACAGTTTACATAGTGAGATATACATAATATAAAACAACTTAGAATTGGAGTCCTAAGGAGACTAATGGAAGGGAACCTTCAGTTCTGCACCTTACTAGCATAGTTGCCTCTAATTGTTATGACAACAATAGTTTCAACAGATTATACCTTTGTGTAGTGAAGTCAGTGTAAATACATGTGTTAAGGAGGTGTGACACTTCCTGATAGGAGGGAGTCTTAGTTTTAATAAAACTTCTGCACTCATGATGCAGGAGGGAGTCATGAATTAGGATTCCAGGAGAAGCCAGTTCTGAGGTACCCATCTCTCCACAGAGTGGTGCCAAGGAGCCTAATAGCTTCATAGGGAAAGTTCCAGGAGTGAAAAGAAATGGAATTGTCATGCCCAGGGAAGGTGGTATAACATGCTGCTGACCACAGGCCACTACTCTACGGTTAGTATTTTGTACCTGTACCTGGGATCTGCCGGGGTCGCTCAGCTTGGCTCCTTGTGTTTTGCCCCTCTATTTCCTGCTGCTCTGAGTAGGCCCTGCAGTAACCAGTTTTATAGACCCAGCATCCTTGGCTCCTGGTGGCATGGGTTGATGTCACCACTGCTATAATGGGAAGCCCAGTCTCCTGGGTCAGTGCCTGAGCAATAGGTTCTCTTCCCTTATTCTTGTGCTAGTAGTTGCTATAGTTGCTATTTCCTAGTTTTGACCCTGCCTGACAATGACTCTACTTGTGTTTGCTGCCTGCCCTGACTCTTGCCTGGCGTCAACTCTGCTCCTGTTTTCCGCCTTCCCTGTTTCTTGCCTGATTTCCACCTCTGCACGACTCCGCCTGCCTTGACCTTGTCTACTCAAATTAAGTCTCTGCCTCATGATTTGATACGGTTCCTTAAACTGTCAACATCCTCAGGGTCCACTCTCCAGGCCCATAACAGGTGGCTGGGGCCCAGTGACATGATTGGCCAGGTCTTTCCGGGAGGAAGGAGTCTTAGAGTTCCAAAAGGATATATCCTTGGTAAACTCTTGTGTACCTGAAAAGAAGTATTGGGAGGAGAAATAAAGAAGGATACATCATTCATTTCTGAGAAAATTCTTGGTGAAGAATATTTCAAATAAGATTGATCTTCAGAGGGAGTTCTTGGAAGAAGGAAAGAACCCACTAGAAGAGAGGTCTTATGGGAGTTCTTGCCTGACATAGGAGTTCAGCCAGAAGCTCACCTAAGTGAAAGACATTATTGAAAGAAAAGAGGCTAGCTGCATTATGAAACAGGTACTGGGGAAGACCCAGGAGTACAGGTCCCTTCCCTAGGGAACTGACTTGGAGAGAGAGAAGATGGATTTTGCTAAAAGAGACTGGGTTTGTACTGATTTTTTGGACTTGTTGCATTTTAGTGAACTGTTCTCTGATGTACCCATATTTTGGACTTTGTGTTGCCCATTTCAAATGCAAGTAAAAAAAACCTTCCATTTTTTGAACAACAATCTTGGAGTCTGTGTGGTGTTTTGAGTGTTAAATGGACTTATTGAAGGAGCTCCAGAAAGGAGAAACCTTAAGGGTCTTGAAAAAGATATCTTTTCCCCACTTTGCAGGAATACCCAGGAGGTCATTTGGCGTACTCTAGTCTATGAGCCTCCGCATGAGTCCCTGTGCCTGTGACTGGATTGGGGCAGGAGCTACACTAACATTTAGGGAGTAATTTTGTAAGTGCCTGCATAAGATAATTGGCAAATACCAATTTTCAAAGTGAACTTATGCATGTCTATTTGTTTTGAAAACTACCCCACCAAAATTACTCGCACACAATTATATCTGCTGATTTGTATGCAGGAATTGTTTATGAAATTTACACATAGTCTGTTGAAAATCCAAAAGTATGTGTATAAGTCTAAACCCTTCCCTGTGCCCCGAGAACACCTCTGCTCAGTCTGTGTAAAATTACACGTATATAGGACATACACATTAAGTTTACCCACATATTATGTTCTATTTGCCCAGTGTGTTTATATATTTTCCTTGTTATATTGCCATCCTGTGTTCTATTATGATATTATTTGGCTTAGATATTTTGCAGGGTGTAAGTCTTTTACCCTGATTGGTCATTAATAGCTGCTGTTTGAATGTTTTGAACTATCTAATTGGACTTGTTCTGTTTTGCCTTTCTCTGTAGGCTTCCCTGCGTTCTATTGGTCCTTTGGACCAGTGCAGCCTGGGATAGTTTTTTGCCTGGAGGGATTTTTCAGTTGGGAAAGGCTCTTGGCAAGTTAATACAGTGGTTCTCAACCTTTTTTCTGTTGGGACACACCTGACAGATAATGCTTACATGCATGACACACTGAACACTTGACCCTCACAGGGCTAAATGTAAATATATATTCTGCATCCACAGGAACCCCCTCCCGCCCCCCCCCCCGGTCCCCAAACAATGAATGCAGAGGAAATTTCCCCATACAACTCACCATATTAAAAATATATTCTGATTATGGTGCGCTCTCAGTAACAGAAACACAAACTCCCTTACTACCAGGTGCACTGTAAAATACAAAACCTGAAAAAAAACCCCACTCGGCACATGTATAGCAATCTTGCCATACCATAGCAATGCTAACTCCAAGAACTCAGGCAGCAATATCCCTTCCTATGAAAAGGCAGCAGTGCACTACCACTGCATGTCCTATTGGAAGGAGAAAACCCAACAAATAAGACTGATACAAATCCCTACATACTAGTAAAATACCTCACCTCAGTCACACCAAATACAGAATAAAAGACCACAAATTACAAATGTGGAGACAAAAACTGGAATGAAAACCTAAAAAAGCCATTCTGCATGCCATGTAAAACGAGAACTAGAAACAGAAATACATTTCTTCCTGCACTAAGCAAAGTACAACGATAGAAGAAATGCACATTTCCCAAATTGACCTATGGCTCTTGCACCCCTTCCCTCCATGTCTCCCATCATCCTTCACGTATCCCAATTACTCCCTTTCAATCATCCATTCATACATCCTTGCCCAGCATTCCCGACCCCCTCCCCCACAACCTCTTCCCTGTGCTCCCTCTCTCTCCTGCTTGACTCTCTACTCCCTCCCTGTTTATCTGCCCTGACCCCCTGTTTCCCATCCCTTCCTGCTCAGCAGCCCCCCACACTTCCTCTCCCTTTCTCTTCTATCTGCCCAGCATCTTCAGCCTCCTTTCCCTCACCCTCCACAGGGCGAAGGAGATCATCAGCAGCATCATTCACAGACTCAGCAGGGAAAGATAAAGTTTGTATCCCATTGGGGCCCAGAACAGCAGGAGTGGGCAATGTCTCGCTCTGATTTGGATGAAAGAGGAAACAGCCTCCCACTGAGCCAGAAAGAAGGAAGTGAGAGTAGCCTCCCATCAGGCCCAATATGAGAGAAATCAACCATCTCCCACCCAGGCTGAGAAGGAGACAGCTGGCCCTACGACACACCTCCCAGGACCCTGCGACACACCAGTGTGTCCCAACACACCTCTTGAGAACCACTCAGCAGATACTTCTGAAACCTTTACTCACAAATCTCCCGAGCAAAGCATTGTCTCTCACCAGTTTGAACTCTAGCTTCTATCAGTTGCAGTCTGGCTTCGTATAAACTCAACCTCAGCATCAGAGAAATTCTTCACAGCTGTTACAGCTCCTGAAACCTGTACAGTTACTCTTTACTCCAGTTCATCTCAGTGAGTAATTTATTCTATTTATTGTTTCAATAAATGTTTGGAAGTTAAAGAACTGAGACTATCTGGTATCTGAAGCTGGAACAAAAGGTTAACTAGCTGTTTAGAACACAAGCAAGACTTCGTGTGCGGCAATGTTTTTGCCATTCACGGGGAGAGAGAGAGAGAGAGAGAGAGAGAGAGAGAGAGAGAGAGAGAGAGAGAGAGAGAGAGAGAGAGAGAGAGAGAGAGAGAGAGAGAGAGAGAGAGAGAGAGAGAGAGAACCTTACTATAGTGCCTATGCCCTACATAGGTATTTGAATCCCTATGGGAGGGCTACCTACTAACTCGGGGTGGGGGATTAGGTATGAGCGTCGGGGGTTGGGGGCCACTTTCGCATTCCACATGAGACCTACGGACAGAACAGTGGTCTCTAGTGCAGATTTGCTGGCCGTCGGAGTGAGGACGCTCACTCCAAGAAGTGGTTTGCCCAACGTTCTCTCTACCTAGCTTGATGGAAACTCTACCTGGGCAACAACATGCTAGGTGGAGAGAATGTTGGCCAAATCTCCTCTTGGAGTGCGCGTCCTCACTCCGACGGCCAGCAAATCTGCACTAGAGACCACTGTTCTGTCCGTAGGTCTCATGTGGAATGCGAAAGTGGCCCCCAACCCCCGACGCTCATACCTAATCCCCACCCCGAGTTAGTAGGTAGCCCTCCCATAGGGATTCAAATACCTATGTAGGGCATAGGCACTATAGTAAGTCTCTCTCTCTCTCTCTCTCTCTCTCTCTCTCTCTCTCTCTCTCTCTCTCTCTCTCTCTCTCTCTCTCTCTCTCTCTCTCTCTCTCTCTCTTGATTTGCAAATTTATTGCTGTTAATTATTGCATAACACACCAGAATATAGTCTAGCCTGGCAAACAATTTATTTTGCACAGAAAAAAGTATAGTCTATAGAGTTAGGAGTAGAATAATCTCCAGTTGTCTTTTAAGCCTATGTCCATCTTCTTTTCAATGATAAATTGTCTGGAAAATGAATAATGTTTACCTTCCTCCCCAAACTTGTCAAGCAAGGGATCCAGCACAAGACTGAAGACTCCTACAAGTAATATATTTGTACAAACTAGATTCCCAAGCATTGCAAAGGCATTTCTCAGGGGCTCAATTTAGTTGTAATTTGGACCATAGTATGAAGTGACTAAATATTGCTCCCCAAAAATCATAGACAAAACTGCCATGAAGCAGCTTTTTGAATCAGTAAATGTCTGAGGTACCAGTAAAAGTATCTTTTTCCTAATTAAAAAGGACACACCTTTATTTTTTTCTCTGAAAATAAATTACAGAAAACCTGTCTGACCCGTTTCTATTTTAATTTCTTATGTTTTATACTTGTAAGGTGTGTCTGTTGTAGCAAATCAATATGTACTGACTGTGTAAGTGCAGCGAAATCCTGGACTTTTAGCAGGATCATGATAAGAACATAAGAAATGCCACGCTGGGCCAGATCAAGGCCCATTCAGCCCATTATCCTATCTCCTACAGTGGTGAATCCAGTTCATAAATACCTGGCAGATCCCCCAAAAGTAGATCTATATCATGTTACTCACTCCCAGGGATAGCAATGGCTTTCCTAGCCTACCTGGCTAATAATGCTTTATTGACTTTTCCTCCAGGAACTTGTCCAAACCTCTTTTAAATCTTTCTGTGCTAATTGCCTTGACCATGTCTCGTGGCAACAGATTCCACAGCTTGATTGTGCATTGAGTGAAAAAGTACTTTCTACAATTTTTAAAATCTGCTGGATGTTAGTTTCATAGAGTGTCTGCTTGGTTTAGTACTATTTGAAAGGGTAAATAACTTTTTTATTTATCTATTCAACTCCATTTATGAGTTTATAAACTTCTATCATATCCCCTCTCAGCCATCTCTTTTCCAAGCTGAAGAGTGCAAACCTTTGTAACCTCTCTTCAGAGGAGAACATGTTCCATCCCCTTTATCATTTTGTTGCCCTTCTCTGCACCTTTTCTAGTTCTGCTATGTCTTTTTTGGGATTGAAGTGATCAGAAATATGCGTTCTGTTAGAACTACATTACACGCTGATACTCTTTTAGAATATTGTCGCTATCAATGGATCCCCAGGGGACTCCGGATGTTTAAAGAACCACACCTATATAAAGAGGATCCTGATTTTCTAGCTGACTGGAATGCAATTTTAAATAAATGCAGTCTAGATATCATGATTTTAATCATCAAGACAGCACAGAAAAAAAGATACATTACAAGAGGAGATCGTTGTTAAAAAAAAACTGAAATTTCCACCAATATGATTGACATTAATGCTTATCAGGATGAGATGGAAAAACTCAATGATTCTATAGAGAAGTTTCACACAGATCTTAAACAGATGAAATTGGATAAATTTAATCGAGATGAGAGGGACTACACGAAAGGCTTTGTATATCCGTGGATGTGCGAAGACAAAATTAAAACATGCAATCGTAAAGTCACCTTCGACTCCAACAGTGCTGAATCTTTGGGTGATGAATTAATCAACAAATCCGCAGCCCCTTCTTCTGTAAGTGATTCCTCTGTGGAGGATCGTTTTTTAGAGTCTCGAGGCTGGAGTGGCCGATGTCCGTACAGAACCAGAGCAGGCAACAAATCGTGGTCCGATCGCCCATAGAACACGCAACAAACCCGCTCGCAGAACAACAGAGATCTCTGATTTTGAATTTGTCTAATTTTACGTTGACTCGATTCCATCTCCAGATCCTTGAAAAAGGTCTTTCTTTCATTCCAACTCCCAAAACTAATCTTTTTGATTTAGAGGTAGCTAAATCAAAAAAAGAAAATCTCCCTTCCACCATGGACATTTCCATTCTCAAAACCAAATCCACTTGGTTCCCTCCGGGTGCCCCAGATCCTACAATTAGTACTTTTCATCAGGTTGTGCTCCATCAACTTTGGAATAGCTTTACCACAGATCACAATTTTTCAAATATGACTAAGGATGAATTTAGAGCAATTCAAGAATTGCACGACAATCATGATCTGATTATTAAACCTGCAGACAAGGGCGGTAAAATTGTAGTTATGGACCGCTCTCAATATGTTAATGAAATCGAACGCCAACTACAAGATAATCTTTTCTATCATCCTTTGACACAAGATCCCATCGTCAACATTTGAAAGAAATTGAACAAATTGTGATTTTAGGTACTCAGGCCGGTTTTTTGACTAATAAAGAAGCTGCTTTTTTGACACGACAACATCCTAAAGTACCTCTTTTTTATATTCTGCCCAAAATTCATAAAGATATGACTAATCCACCGGGCAGACCTATAGTCTCTGGCAGGGACTCAGTTCTGGAGCCACTTTCTCAATTTGTTGATTTTTTTCTGGCTCCTTTTGTTCCTCAATTACCTTCCTATGTTAAGGATTCCCAACAAATGATCTCTCTACTTGAAAATATTCACTGTGATACTGCACACATTTTTTTAGTTACTCTAGATGTAGAATCTCTTTACATGCATACCTCAAGATGAAGCTATTGATATTTCTTTTGAATATTTTGAGTTAAGTCCTCGACCGCATCGTATACCATTGGATTTCTTGCGTTCTAAATTAATGATAGCATTACACAAGAATTATTTTGCCTTTGAACAACATTTTTTCCAACAAGTACATGGCACTGCCATGGGGGCTACCATGGCACCTGATTTAGCCACCCTTTATATGGGCCAATTTGAGAAGACCTGGATTGAATGCAGAAACCCTTTTTCATCATATATCAGGTCTTGGCATCGGTATATAGATGATCTATTTATTTTATGGCAGGGGACTAAAAATTATTTTGATGTTTTTTATGATTGGCTTAACTCATGTAATAGTCATTTGAAATTCACAGCTAATTTTTAAAGAGATCAGATTATTTTTTTAGATATTCTCATAACCAAAGTGACCAATGGTTTCACCACTGCTTTCCATAGGAAATCTATAAGCAGCAATACTCTGTTACATTTTACCAGCACCCATCCCAGACACCTTAAAGAAAATTTACCAACTAGCCAATTCTTTAGAGTTTGGAGGCTATGTACTACTATTGAAGATTTCAAACGTCATTCCCGAGACCTGTCAGAGAGATTTCTTAATCGTGGTTATCCAGCTCGTTTTGTGAAACAGGCTTACACTCGTGCCAGATACACACATCGTAACTGGATTTTTTTTACCCCGGTCCAACACAGAAGAAAACCAAGAGACACTAACTTTTGTGATACCTTTTTCTTCAATGGCTTCTAAAGTCAAAACTATCATTTCACAAAATTGTCATATTTTACAATGTCATGAAGAATTCTCTCAAATGCCTCTATGCACTTATACCCGTGGTGTGAACCTCAAAGATCAACTTGTTTTTACAGATTCTACTCCACGAACTGTGCTTAGTGAACATGGCTCTCATCAAGCATGTGGTCAGTGTTCGATCTGTCACGTTATGATGAATGTGTCCTCACTTTATTTTTCATCAATAAATTCCACGATTTCCCTACAAGCTTCCACGACGTGTTTATCGTCAGGTGTGATTTATATGATTCGATGCCTGTGTGAGAAAATATATGTGGAAAAAACAAAGCGGTCTTTAAAGACTAGATTAATTGAGCATCGCTCCTGTTTGGCTCATAATAGGATCAATGCACCACTGTTTAATCATTGCCAAGATTTGCCACATACATTTGATGAGTTACGAGTTTGTGTTCTTGAACTTATTTGTCCGTCTTGGCGTGGAGGTGATCATAACCGCCTTTTACTTCAATCTGAGCAGCGCTGGATACACCGGCTTGATAATGTACAACCTAAGGGGTTGAATGATAATCTGGATTTACAGGTGTTTCTGTGACTGATTTTGGAATCATCGCGAGATGACGTCACTTGTTACCTATTGGTTACGTGAGAGTAAGGTCCACTTGATTTAAACAGAGTTTGTTTTTCCTCTTGTGGTTTCTGTCCATCTTGAAATCAAGTGGTAAGGATTCTGCATTCTGCTCCTTCGGATAAGCTAAGTATTTTACATTGTTGCTAATACCTTTTTTCTGTCTTTATGCCAGTTTAAGAATTGACAGAAAATATTGTGAAAATATTGTGAAAATAAGCCTACAGAAGATAACATCTACAGGCTGCAAATTTTGATTTGCGCACTAGATGGAATTATTTTGAATTTCAACTTGTCGGTGGACAATGTGAATTCTGTTAAGTTTTGGCTCCTGAAGAAGCTGTTGAGCGAAACTTCAGCCGTAGTTGAGCCTATTTTCTTTATAGTGTAAGCCGTGTACATCGCACTGTGGTTTGCTAATCGCCTTCATTGGCGAGTTCAAAAAATATCTGGACAATGAGCCCTACCTTTTGAATTTATTTTGAAACATGAACTGCACATATAAGTGACTGCAAGTGATCGAGAAGACTGAGCGATCTCCAGGCTACAGTAGATACGCTGACTGGCTTGCTGATGCAGTTTACTTTTTCCTTAAAAAAGTTTTTACAAAAATTGATAAATTAAAAAATATAAAATATAAATAATATATTTAAGTGAGCAATTCTTCTAAATAAGTATTTGGTTCTCCCTTTTTCTATTGTAGATATATTCCCAACATTCTTCTCAGTAATGACAAGGCTAAGAATTAATTCAGTTTTTCTGTTATTTCCTTGTCCTCCCTGAGCAAACCTTTCATCCCTCAGTCATCTAGCGGCCCAACTGACTCCGACAAGCTTTTTGCTTCACAGCCTATAAAAACAATCATCCTCTTTCCCTCTGCTGCCATTTTCATGATCATTTTATTATTTTATTGTACTTTACTTTTATATGTTTTACGCTAGATTTTGATACTTCACTCTTTTAAATTATTTTATATTTATATTTAAGAACTTTAAGCCTGAGAATTGTGTGTTTTATTTTCTTAGTTTTAATATTAACCTGACTTTTAGTTTTGTAACCCTGAATTTTATTCTTTCAGATATGTAAACCGTTGTGATAGCATGTCTGAATGACGGTATAGAACATTTGATAAATAAAAAAAAGAAATTTTTAAAATCTATGGCAGGTTTCTTAATTTCTTTCTTGGCCTGTTTTACATCTAACTTGTGCTCTTGCCAATTTTCCTCATTTGGGCCCACTTTCCATGTTTTTTAAAGATGTCCTTTTAGCTTTAACTGTCTATTTCATTTCACTATTAAATCATGCTGGCAGTCATTTGTTCTTCCTTCAACCTTTATTTATTTATTTATTTATTTATTTATTTATAACTTTTAAATACCGACATTCAATTGAATATCACATCGGTTCACATACAACTGGGGAACAAAAAAACTAAACAGAAGGAAAGGAAGGATAAAGTTACAATTAACAGGGAATCGTAAGGAACGGGGTGAGAGTGAGGAACGGTCAAGAGACCAAGTGAGTAGAATAGCAAGGAAGGAGACAGAAATTAGACAACTTTGTTAAGAGCAACTATAAAACATAATATAAAATTACATACTATATAACAGTTAATAAGCAATAGTAAATGCAGTATATTGTAGTTACAATGTATAATTGTTAGGGTTTACCCGATTGGCTATAGGAAAGTTAAATAGCAATAGGAATTACATTGTTACAGTTATGATACCGGGAGTGAGGACATGAAATATATTTTATGTGGGCTTCCAAGATGGTATTTTTAAATAATGTCTATGCCTCATGCAAATTTTTAACCTTTGCAAAATTTCCTTTTAGTATTTTTCTAATTTTCTCATAGTCTCTTTTTTTCTAAGTTATATACTACTGCAGTAGTTTTACTTAATGTCCTCCCTCCAGTTATTATGTCAAATTTGATTTCATTATGGTCACTATTTCTAAGCAACCCCACCCAGTGGCATAGCCACGGTTGGGCCTGGGTGGGCAGCTGCCCACCCAGTTTAGACCCAGGCCCACCCAACTGGCACAGGAACTGCAAGGCTGTCGTGGGATCCCATCCCCGCGACAGTGAAGAGGAGGACCCAGGCCTGGCGTGCCATTACAGCACACATGGGGAAGCAGTCCTGCAGCCATATGGCCGACTGATCTTCCTGTTTGGGGGGGGGGGGAACGGAAGCACCGTGCACAGCTTCCACTTCCTCCCCCCAGAGCAGGAAGATCAGCTGGCCTCTCCTGCTGCCACGGGCCTCCTGCTGTCTTCGGGCCATACGGCCGACCGATCTTCCTGTTTGGGGGAGGGGAGGAGAGCGGAAGCACCGCGCACAGCTTCTGCTCCCCCCCAGCAGGAAGATCGGTTGGCCGAATGGCCCGAAGATAGCAGGAGGCCGGTGGCAGCAGGAGAGACCAGCTGATCTTCCTGCTCTGGGGTGAGGAAGCAGAAACTGTGCACAGGCTTGAATGTGTATGTGTGGATGAGATTGGGAGCCTTGGTGTGTGGGTGTGGGTGAAAAACAGAGCCTGGGTGTGTATGGGAGTGAGAATGGAGTTTTGAATGTGTGTGGGTGAGATTGGAAGCTTGAATATGTGGGTGAGATTGGAAGCTTGAATGTGTGGGTGAGAATGGAAGCTTGAATGTGTGGGTGAGATTGGAAGCTTGAATGTGTGGGTGAGAATGGAAGCTTGAATTTGTGGGTGAGAATGGAAGCTTGAATGTGTGGGTGAGATTGGAAGCTTGAATGTGTTGGTGAGAATGGAAGCATGAATGTGTGGGTGAGAATGGGTGCTTGAATGTGTGTATGTGTGGGTGAGAATGGGACCTTAAATGTGTGTATGTGTGGGTGAGAATGGGAGCTTGAATGTGTGTATGTATGGGTGAGAATGGGAGCTTGAATATGTGTATGTGTGGGTGAGAATGGGAGTCTGGGTTTGTGTGTGTGGGTGAGGATGGGTGCTTGGATGTGCGTCTGTGTGTGCATAAGAATATAAGCCTGGGGAAGGGTGAGAAAGTGAAAGCTTGTATGTATGTCTGCAGAGAATGTGAGCTTGGGGCAGGGGGACAGCATATGAGAGTGAGAGCTTGAGTGTGTGAGGGAGTCTGTGAGAGAAAGTGTGTGTGTGTGGAAGGGAAGAAGACAGTAGTAGAAGAAAGACACTGAAAAGGAATTAGGAAATGAGCGACAAGGGCAAAAAGGGGAAAAAGAGACCAGGACCAACTGATTAAAAAAATACAAAGATCAGACAACAAAGGTTAAAAAAAAAATATATATATATTTTGAGATGTTAGCAATTTAAATATGTCATCTTTAGGAATGTGCATTTCTTATATTTTTGAATTTTGCTCTTTCTTAAGTATTCCACCGTTCAGACATTTTAGTTTCTCAGGCTTTGTATTTTGGCTTTATCTGCATGTTTCTGTTTCTAATTTATAGTCTCTTATTTCTATATTAGGTAAGGATCGGTCTCAGTTTTGCCTGTGTGTGACAGAAATGCAGTATTTCTAGCATATAGTTTCTCTCTAGTAGTAGTCCAGCTTGTTCTGTTATTCCAGTAGGTGATGTATTAATGTTCTAGGGCCTGGTGTAGTATTTGCATTGCTGCTTTTTCATAAGGTTGCTGTTTGAATCCTGAGAGTCAGTGCTGTGATTGTATGGCAAGGTTCTAGATGCCTCTTTCTTTGCAAGAGTTTGTGTTACTTCACAAAATAGCAGTGGAGGGTTATTTTTTGCTAAGATGACACCAGAATTTGAATTTTTTTCCATGTTAGCTGTTGTTATGGAGTCTCTGTTTAGTGGACCCTTGGGCCGGCCTGCCAGAGACTGGGAGAAGATGTTCTAGTATCTCTAATGATAAGCAGGTCGGGAGGCAGATGTCAGGCAGGCTGTGGACAATGCTCTTCACCCTGGAAGCTGGTGCTCCCCCGGGAGGAGCCCGTAGAAGCCCAGCTGCTGGGACTTAGGTGAGGTTTCACCCCTGGAGACTGAAGCCCCCCCCGGGAGGAGCCCGTAGGAGCCCGGCTGCTGGGACTTAGGCGAGTAGTGGAACTGAGACAGGAACAGGCAGGCTGGAGAACTGGAACCAGACTGAAACAGTAGCAGGGCTCGGGAACTGGAACCAGGCAGGAACAGTAGCAGGACTCGGGTACTGGAACCAGGCAGGAACTGTAGCAAGACTCGGGTACAGGAACCAGGCAGGAACTATAGCAAGCAAGCAGGCAGGAACTGTAGCAAGCAGGCAGAAACCAGGCAGGCACTGTAGCAGGAACTGTAGCAAGCAAGCAAGAGCCAGGCAGGTATTGTAGCAAGCAGGCAAGCAGGAACGGAGCGAGTATGAGACAAGGCAACCCACTCCGGGGCACGAAGCAACTGGGAACCGCAAGGTAACCCTGTTGCAAGCCGAAGTCTGGATGTCCGCGGCCGGCTTATCTAGGCCGCGGCGTCTGACGTCAGGAACTGGGCGGAGTCATCAATGGCGGGAACGGGCCTAGAAAAGCGCCCAAGTGGCGCGCGCGCACGCCTAGAGGCAGGGCATCCTTCAGAGGTTTGGCGGTGGTGTTGCTCCCGCGGGGACGCCAGCAAACAGTCCGGGAACCAAGCCAGGAGAAACGGGAATGGGACCAGCAACACGGAGGTAAGGGCCTGGTCGCGGCACTCGTGACCGGAACCGTAACAAGCTGTAATGTGAATTGCCCTAGCTCTGCGCTGCACCTGTTCTGATGATTAATTATATTTTATTGTATTTATGAAGATTTCTGGGTTTCTGCAAAGACGGTTCATGAAAGAATACATTAAGTTTTGTTTTATTACATGATTGGATCTGATTGTTTTCTATACTTGAAATAATTGAAGTAAATTATTTTAAAGTTTCATACATGACACATAATGGCTGTTGCAAATTATTTAAGCCATTCTAGGGTGCAGTATATGGCATTATTTATCAATAAGAAAACAACTAGTAGGTCTCAGACCTGCATGCCTATAGCCCACCCATGTTAACCTTGTGCCCACCCAAAAAATCAATTCTGGCTATGCCACTGACCCCACCAAAGCAACTGCTTGCATCAGATCCTGCATTCCACTGAGAACTAGATCTAATGTAGTACCCTTTCTCCTTGATTCTAGGACCAGCTGCTCCATTAAATAATCATTTATGGCATCAATAAACCTATCCTCTCTAACATGTCCCTATGAGACATTGACCCAATCAATAAGGAGTAACTGAAATCTATTATTATTGTGTTGCCAAATTTATTTGCATTTCTAATTTCTGCTAGTATTTCACAGTCTTTATCTTGGTCAGGTGGAAAGTATTTATTTTATTTAGAAAGTCTTCTATACCGATATTAGTGGGGACATCATATCGGTTTACAGCGAACTTATAGGATGGAAATTACAATGAACAGGGAAAGGGGAAAGGGATACAATTAACTAAAAGCAAGGGAGGAAAAAACAAGAGCAAAATCGCAACAGGCAACATGAGCAGTTATAAAATTGTCATAAAAGAAACGGCTATGTACAAATTAATACAGCTATGGACAATATTTATATATATATATATATACTAGCTGTACCCGGCCACGTGTTGCTGTGGCTCAGTCTGGTTAAATGGAAAAGAAAGAAAAGAGAAAGCGCACGTTTCTAATATGCTTAATTTCACAATGATTGTGGGTATACAATATTTTTTGTTGTTCCATGCGGCGGTGGTGGTAGGAGCTGCAGCAGTGGCCGAGGGGGATCTCGCGAGGCGTAATGGTCCTGCCATCCCAACTCCCTCCCCCCTTCCCCGGTGGGAGAGGGACAGGCTCAGACCCCTTTCACTCTATCCTTACAGGTCCCAACTCCTTTGCTCTCCCATTCCCCTCTACACTCACCCCCTTCCACTCTAACCTATAAGAGGAGAGCTGGGGGGGGGGGGGGGTAGAGAATCTATCTCTCATACAGCCCCCTACATAGGCTTCCTCTCTCTCTCTTGCCCATACACTCTCCCTCTGTCCCTCACACATGCACGCCCAATCCGTCTCACACACATACACAATCCCTCACGTAGTCTCCCTCTCTCTCTGGCACTCACACTCGCCTTCGGCGCACATTACCACACTTCTCTCTCACACAGTTAAAACGGGCGAGATTGTTGTCACCTCTCCACCTAAGTCTATGCTCTGCACTCGCAAGAGCTTGCAAAGTTCCCACGCCTGTTATGTCTGGGAGAGTGAGGAAAACAGTCCGTCCCCCCATCCCCCCCCCCCCCCGCAAAGGGCAGGCGGCAGGCACTGCAACAGATATGGGACATGTTGCCTAGCTTACTTTGCTCTTTCTGGGAGACCTGTGCCTTTAAGAAACCGATCGGGGGCTTGAGAGAGAGGAGGGAGCAGGGCTCTGGTTTTCACTTTCTTCACGGTGCTTTGCTGGGAGTGGGAGTGGGAGTGGAGCGATGCCCATGTAAACTCTTCCCGTGGTGGCTGAGACCCACGGGCGGGTTGACAGCACTGCCTTCCCCCTCCCCCCCCCCCCGCAGTTGCGGGATATTTACTTGGCTTCTCCTTATCTGCGGGACTTGGGGCGGGGGAGGAGGGCGAGCTGTTCTCTGTTCAGCTCTTTGCGCTTTGGCTGCTGCAGGCTGCAGCTACTTGTGATCTCTTCACAGCCAATTTCTACTGCATTTGCTCTGCTCTGGCTGTCCTAACACCGTCCCCCTTTCCTCGGCGGTGGACGGACTGGCTCAGCGACTCTTCTACCCTTTCCTCCTCCTGTGTGTAACTGTCCGGCAGTCCCTACTCCCTCCCCCTTTCCCCAGCGGCGGAGGAATGGGCTGAGCTGTTTCTCGGAGCGGCGGCTCGTCTGCCCTTTCCTCCTCCCCTCTGTGACACCCAGCACGTAGCTCAGAGCTCTATGGTCCGCACATGCGCGGTAGAGCTGCCCTCTACTGCACATTTGCGGGCCGTCAGTCAGAGCCCATTTATATTGTAGATAGCGTGTGTTGCTTTTACGTCCAACAGATGGCGCTGTTTTTCCAAAAAAGTATGTTTTAACCTGTCACAGGTGTGACATCTATATAATATAGGTATATAAAAACACGCGCATATTCAAATGCAACTTTGTGTCAAAATTTCAAAGCAATCGGTGAAGAACGTTCGGAGATTTAAGATTTTGAACAAACAAACATTTACATTTTTATTTATATAGATATATCTGCTGCTACACTCTTACCCATTATATATGGAATTGCTATCCTTAAGGATTCCACAGTGCGTTTTATTTCTTGTAGGATGTTGCATTCGTGGACAGTTGGGCCAAGTCAGAATTGGTGCAATCTGCAGGGAGGAGCCCTGCAGGTTCCCACTGTCAGCGGGCGGACCTGGTCGAAGCAGAGTCAACTGGAGCTTCGCCTATACCAGCCCTCATTCCCTTCGGGTTGAGCGTTTGGGTGCTGCGGCTGGCAGGTCTTAAGTGGGAGTCTCTGCTGATGGTGAAGGAAGTTGTCATAGAGTAACTGCATCAAGACAGGTGGAAGTCAGATGTATCCAGAGGCAGGCATTTGTCAGAGGCTGGCAGCAGTCAAGCATATTTGATGGCAGGCATTGGTTAGAGGCAAGCAGCAGTTAAGTGTATCCGAGATCAGGCCAAGGTCAAATCAGGTATCCGACCAAAGGGAAAGGAGGGACAGATAGGCAGAGCAGGAAGGCGAGAAGAATAGGTGGGCAGCAGAGGAGAAGTTGAAGAACTGAAGATGAGGATGCTGGAACTGAAGACGAGGTCATTAGAACTGAAGACAAGAACGCTGGAGCAACATGCACTACTTCAGGGTATATGGACCTGTTGCTGAAATGCTGAAGTGGAGTTCAAGAGGGCCTTTTATAGGCCTATCCATGGGAGGACTTCAGGAGGCACTGCAGGGCTTTTCCTGCCACAGGCCCTTTAAATGCTGCAGCATCAGATGCATGCATACCTAAGGAGGAGCACGGAAAAAGGTCCAATGTAACATGGAGCCAGATGCATGAAAGGAACCCACAGGAGTAAATGCCATGTGCTCAACCACACTTTTTCTTCAGTGTTAAACTGAGGAGCTGGTTTTCTATGGGCATCTGCAGTTTTCTTAGCTCTGTCAATGGCTTTCTGAATCAGGTGTTTGGTCCATTCCCATATTTGATGCAATTCCTGGGCAAACAGTGGAGCCTCTGGTGAAGGCACTGTCATGGGTAGTGGCAGAGGAGGCAGAGGCTGTTTTCAATAGACCAGTTGGAAAGGGGAAGATTCGGTGACTGCATTGACATGGGTGTTATGAAAGAACTCAGCCCAGGGTAAAAGAGTTGGCCCAGTTGTCCTGGCACTCATTGATGTATGAGCAGAGAAAGTCTTGAGAGTGCGACTGGGGTATTCTGCTTGTCTATTCTTTTGTGGGTGATAGTGTAGTCTAGCGTGATGCCAAACATCTTAAAGAGAGAGCGCCAGTATCATGCAATGAATTCCACTTCTCTGACAATGTGTTTAGGGAGGCTGTCGTACAATGAATTGCACTCCTCTGACAATATGTGCTTAGGCAGGCCATGCAGACAAAAGACATGGAGGGTGAAAAGGTGTGCCAATTCTGGTGCTGAAGGAAGGCCTGCTAGTGGGACAAAGTTTGCTATTTTGGAGAATCTATCTATCACCACCCAAATCACGGTGGTGCCGTCTGAGATAGGGAGGTCCACAATAAAGTCCTTGGACAGATGGGTCCAGGGTTCCCTGGGGGCTGGCAACAGGTATAATAGCCCCCAGAGTCAGCCATGCAGCATTTTTTGCTGTGTGCAAGTAGGGCACGAGTCAATGTAGGTCTTGACGTCTTGCTTTATTTGGGGCTACCAGTAGTGCCGCTGAAGCAATTCAAGGGTTCGTGCCCGTCCAGGGTGACCTCTGACATGGGAGTCATGGCCTATTTCAACACTTTCTCATGTAGTCTGGAAAGCATGACTGTCTTCCCTGGAGGGACGGTTACCATGGTAGCCAGGAGTATCTTAGCAGGATCGATGATGTATCTGGGAGGTTCTGGAACATTCTCAGTCTGGAAGGAGTGAGATAGGGTGTTTGCCTTTTGATTCTTGAGCACTGGGCAGTACCATAATTCGAAGTCGAAGCAAGCAAACAACAAAGACCAATAGACCTGTCTTGCATTTTGCTGCTGAGCTTGATGTAGATGCTTGAAGTTCTTGTGATTTGTGTATATTGTAACACGGTGTTGGGTTCCTTCGAGTAGGTACAGTATTTACTTGTGTATAAGTCAATCTCATGTATAAGTTGAGGGTATTTTTTGGGCCCCAAAATCAAGATTTATCTGTCACCTGTGGATAAGTCGAGGGTAAAACCTAGAAGGCCTATGAAATGGTGAAATCACACTAATAATCACACTAATAAACAAACCAATAACTTAAAAAAAATCACTTTTATTTATTTTTTAAAAGCAGAATAAAGTACCTCATAAGAAAATGTCTCTGAGGTATGACTTTTTGCCTCCCTCCCCCATGGCTGCCCTCTCTGTTTCAGTCCTTCCCTCCCCCATGGCTGCTCTCCCTGTTCCAATCCTTCACTCCCTCCCCCCATGGTTTCTCTCCCTGTTTCAATCCTCCCTCCCTCCATGGCTGCCCTCCCTGTTTCAATCTTTCCCTCCCTCCATGGCTGCCCTCCCTGTTTCAATCTTTCCCTCCCTCCCCCATGGCTGCTCTCCCTGTTTCAATCCTCCCCCTCCCCCCCCCCCCCCCCCATGGCTGCCCTCCCTTTTTCAATCCTTCCCTACCTCCCCCATGTCAAAGTTTTGTGTAAAAAAAAAAAAAGACCCTAAAACCAGCCCCAACCCATCAAAGCTCCCCACCCTCCCAACCCTCTCAAGACTCACCCAAAGTCCGTGGTGATCCAGCGGGGGGCCCAGGAGTGACACATGATAAGGGCAAAGGGCTGCTGGCACCATTTTGATTATTGGCAGCCAATGGCCCTGGAGTGGGAGATACTCTTGTTCAAAGAGACATTTTTCTAACTTGGCTTATAGATTGCTCTCTCGCAGACGTTGCAGAATGGTGGGCATTCTAAATATATATGAAACAGGTCGCAAAAAATTTCGTTGACCATTTTCTGGAAAACTGGGGCATTGCAAAGTCTAAAGGACATAACTAGATACTCATAGTGCCTATCATAAATGATTAATATAGTTTTCCACTCATCACCAGTCTTGATATGAGTAAGGTTATATGCACCCCTGAGGTCCAGTTTTGTGAATATCTTGGCGCCTTGTAAGTGGTCAAAGAATTCAGTTATTAGCGGTTGTGGATAATATTCCTTTTCTGTGATAGAATTCAGGCCGCGGTAGTCTATGCATGGCCTGAGGGAGCCATCTTTCTTTGCGACAAAGAACAACGCAGCCCCAGCTCCAGCTGGGGAAGAAGGATGGATAAATCCACGTTCCAAGTTTTCTCAGATATAATTGGAAATGGCTTGAGTCTTGGAGAGCTACAAAGGGTAAAACAGTCCCACGGAGGCTTGGTCCCTGGGAGGAGCTCAATGCCACAATCATACGTGTGATGAGGTTGCAAGATCTCAGCTTTTTTCTTTGAAAAGATGTCCTTAGATTCCACATACTGCGGGGGAAGCCTGGGAAATAATGCAGCCATAGCCATAGGGCGTGGAGGCTCTTCATAGTCCAGGCAGGAATCCACACACTCACAACCTCAGTGGGTTAGTTATAGGGTAGCCTAGTGAAAGCATGGAGCCACGGTAATCTCAGGATAATGGGGTGGATGGCCCTGGAGATCACATGCAAGCTGAGTCTTTCAAGATGCAGGAGGCTAGTGCATAAGGTTACAGGCATCCTGGTCAGAGTAGCTTGGCCTGGAAGAGGGTCTCCATAGATGGAAGAGATTATCAAGGGTCATGGGAAATAATAGCTGGGAAGCTGGAACAGTAAGGCCTAGGGTCATCTCTGAACTGTGGGAATGAGGAGTTGGTCGATGAGTTCCTTCAGGATAAAGTTTCCTACTGAGCCCAAATCCAGCAAATCTCAGAACGGAACCCTCATCACAGTACTTCAAGAAATCACTAAAAACATGGCTATTCCAAAAAGCCTACCCATCCCCAACAACCAATACCAAACAGAACCTTAATCCCGCACATATCCCACATATCCCAAAATGAAAACTCTCAATAGTCAAATCAAATGTTAGCTGTTATATTGTTAAGATAACAAATCACTTTATTTTACAATGTTATAATTTAAGCATCACAAAACCTCACTTCGCTGTAATTTTACAATGTCTGAATGTAATTTTACAATGTCTCAATGTAAAGATAGTATGACCTGTTATCACACTATCTCACTAGATTTTGTGTAAACTGACGTGATTCCCTTGGCTGAATATTGGTATATAAAAACAAATAAATAAATAAAAACATGTGTAGAGAAGCATGTCGAACCCAACTCCAGGGTTATGGGAAATAATAGCTGGGAAGCTGGAACAGAAAGTCCTAGAATCATCTCCCCACAGGACACTAGGAATTGAGGTTTCCCAACCTTACTGGGCATTGGGCCAAAAGGTGACCCCAGCCAGTGCAGTATAAGCAAAGGCCCTGCTGTTTATGACGGAGCCTCTCCTCTGGGGCTAAACAACTGTGGCCCATCTGCATGGGTTCTTTGGGAAGAGTGGAGGTCGAGGGACTGGAGCCAAAGACAAGAATGGGCTTTGGAACTGGGGTGCCAATGAGATGTTCCTTCATGATGGGTGGATTTTTTTGTGCCCTCTGCTGGAGACAGTGATAAGTTTTTCCCGTTAAAGCAATTAATTCTTCTAAGACGGCAGAGAGATCCCAAGCAGCAAGCTCATCCTTTGATTTTAGAGGAGATGCCCTCAAGAAAAATTGTGACTAGGCCGTCCTCTAGCCAGTTGAGCTCTGCAGCCAGGGTCAAGAACTCTATGGTATACTTTGGAGGTGAAGTAAGTCAGAAGCTCAGGCTCCTCAAAGATGGTTCTGAACTGCTCGGTGAATTGATGCAAATTGTGCAAGAGGGAATCCCCTCACTCCCAAAAGGGAGATGCCCAAGCTAGGGCTCTTCTGTTCAACAGGGAAAGTATGTATGTAGTCTTTGTCTGGTCATCGGAGAACAATGGTGCTTGTAGTTGAAAATGTATATGGCACTGATTCAAAAACCCCCAACATCACTTGGGGTCCCCAGTGTACCCTGGTGGAGCTGGCAATTGAGGTATAGGATGACTGGAGGCTACAGACAGTAGCAGGGTCAGTGTGGGATGAGGTGACACTACCAAGGTAGTTAAAGTATCCAGGCAAGTGGACAACCAGTCCATGGAGGTGCTTAGGAGTTCCAGAATTCTTTGTTGATCATGTAGCCTATCGGCTTCACATGAGGTGGCCTGCAAGGATGTCAAGTCTGCCAGATTCCATGTCCTCAGCAATCTGTTGCGTTCATGGACTTTTGGGCTGAGGCAGGATTCGCACAACCTGAAGGGAGGAGTCCTGCAGATTCCCACCGTCAGCAGGCGTACCCAGACAAAGCAGAGGCCCAGCTGGAGCTTCACCTATACCAGACCTTGTTTCCTCTCGGGTTGAGCCTTTGGTTGCCAGGGCCAGCAGATCTTAGGTGGGGGCCTTTGCTGGTAGTGGATAACATCATCATAGGGTAGCTGGGTCATGGCAGGTGGAGATCAGATGTATCTGGAGACAGGCAGTGGTCAGAGGCAGGCAGCATTCAGAGGCAGGTAGTAGTCAAGTGTATCTGATGACAGGCAGTGGTCAGAGGCAGACAGTGGCCAAGCATATCTGATGGCAGGCAGTGGTCAGAGGCAGGCTGAGGTCAAGTTAGGTATCCATCTGAAGGGAAAGGAGGGACGGGCAGGAAGGCAAGTAGATGAACAGGTGGGCAGCAGAGAAGCTGAAGAACTGAAGACAAGGACACTGGAACTGAAGACAAGAACACTGGAACAAAGAACTGAAGACAAGGACACTGGAGCAACACGCATTACTGCAGGAGTGGGTGGACCTGTTGCTGAGGCGCTGAAGTGGAGTTCAAGAGGGCCTTTTATAGGCCTGATTGTGTGAGGTCATCAGGAGGTGCTGCGGGGCTTTTCCCACTGCGGGCCTTTAAATGCTGCAGCATCGGGCGCTTGTGCACCTAAGGAAGAGCATGGTGGTGGGGAGTCTGTGGCCTCTGACCCCGAGATCAGCCGGTGACATGTCGCTATGAAGAGAAGCATTGCTCTGCCACGAAAAGTACTGGTGTGTCACTACATCTGGGAGCCCGGGAAGAGAGGTGAGGGCAGAAGTTTGTGGGGTTAACCCGTGAGACTGCCGAACTTAACACAGGACTTTTGTCCTGTTTGACTCTATATCAACCTTTATATATAGTGCCACCCATTCACCAATTTGATCCTCCCTGTCATGCCTAGGGGAAGATGCCAGCAAGAACGGAGGACATCAGAGCAGCGATAGAGACGGCAGTCCACAGCCGAGAAAATAATGCGGCATTGGAAGCATCTCTTTTGTGACACGGTAATTCAGTCTACTAGCAAACCAGAGGTTAAAGGTTAAACAAACAAAATGTATTTCGACAATTTATGTATGTTTCCTTAAATATATACAAGGCAAAAAAACAAAGAGACAACCTTATACCGTGGAAAGATTTATTAATCAATGTAATACAGAGCCCGACTCCGGCCGAGTTTCGCCAATTAAGGCTGCATCAGGGGCTAAAAATATAAAATAAAACAATTTTTTAAAAAAACAGTAATCAAATACTTAAAAAAATCTTTTAAAACAGTTTGTTTGTTTTTTTTTTAAATGTTTTCAACTCACATGACTTCTGATGACAAAAGGAACTACATAAGTATACTTAGTATCTGTTTAATCCTTTATCAAAAGTTTTGGGTTCTGTCTAATTTTGCTTAAGAAATGTTTTTTGTACAAGTTTAGTATTTGTGAGTTCTGTTAAATGATTCATCATTTTTTATTCTAGATTGAAATCTGACTTGATAATATTACTACAAAGAGTATACTTATGTAGTTCCTTTTGTCATCAGAAGTCATGTGAGTTTAAAACATTTTTAAAAAAAAACTGTTTTTAAAGATATTTTTAAGTATTTGATTACTGTTTTTTTAAAAAATTGTTTTATTTTATATTTTTAGCCCCTGATGCAGCCTTAATTGGCGAAACTCGGCCGGAGTCGGGCTCTGTATTACATTGATTAATAAATCTTTCCACGGTATAAGGTTGTCTCTGTTTTTTTGCCTTGGCTACGTGGGACTGCCTTCCAATTTGTTTTATTGGACCTTAAATATATACATACATTTTTGTGGATTACATAATGTTACACCCACACTGACCCCCAGGCAGCTCCCATTCATTCTCACACCACTCCCTCCCCACCCCCCAGGCATGCACACATTCATTCTCACACACACAGACCCCCAGGCAGGCACCAATTTATTCTAACACACACACATACACCACACACAGGCAGGCACCTATTCTCACACATACAAACCCCAGGAAGACACCCATTCGTTCTCATACACAGACACACCTTCAGGCAGGCACCCTTACATTCACACATATACACCCCCAGGCAGACTCCTATTCATACACTTGCACACACTGAAGGCAGACTCCTCTCTCTTTCTTATGCCAGCAACCTCAGAGCCTCTCTCATTCCTCTGCTACTGCTGTCACTGCTGCCATGTGGATATTTGGGGAGGTGCTGATTGCTACTACTGGCACTGAAGCCCGTTCTGCTGCCTCCTCTGTGCAGGCCCCACCATATTAAATATTTGCGGGCTTCCACTTCCTCCATGCCAATTTCATACATTGCGAGATCGGCATAGAGAAAGTGCTACTCTTGCACATTCCCAAAGATAACATATGCCAATCACTAAAAAGTAATATTTTTTTTACCTTTGCTGTCTGATCTTAGTTTTGTAATCGGTTGGTCACAGGCTTTTTTTTCCACCTTCCCTTTCTTGTTTTTTTGCCAATTCCTTTTACGGGTTTTTTTTTTCTATTTCTTTTCTCTCCATCTGTCTTCTTCCCTCAAACACACAATCTAGTTTCACATCGGCCCTACTACCGGGTTTCCTCCTTTTCTCGGGCCACCGTGACGTGGGATATGTGGCGGCCCATTAATGCTGCTCTTCTTCTGTACATGGCAGATGCTCTTCCTCCTTCCTGCCCACGCGGCTCCAGCAACGTTTTTCTTCCAGGGCTGCGCAGGCAGGAAGGAGAAGAAGTGAACGAGACCCTTTTCTTCGGGCCGTGGTGAGGTAAGCTCCACCACGGCCCCACCAATCTTCCTGCTGTAGTTCCCTGCTTCCGCCGGCCCTGCTGCTATGTGGACCAGGCGACATACTTTCACACTACAGGCGCCAAACTAACATGTCGCGACACAGTTTGGAAAGCTCTGCTTTAGTGCCTCTTCATTGAGTCACCTCGGCTCTCTGACCTGGCCACACTTACCTCGCCTTGTGGTTTCTGAGCCTCCTGCCTTGCTTTATGATTTATCCAGGCCTCCTGCCATGCCTTGTGACCTCTCTTGCCTCTCACCTTGCTCTGTGGCTTCTCTTGGCCTCTTACCTTGCTCTAAGCCCTTCCAGGCCTTCTGGCCTTGCTCTGCAGCCTTTTAAGCCTCCCTACCATGCTCTGTTCCCTCCTGGGTTTTTCTGTCTTACCTTATGGCCTCCGGGCCTACTAGGATTACCTTGTCCAGTCTCAAGCCCTGTTGGGCTTTCTTGTTCCCTGTTACCTGTCTAGTCCAGTTCTGTCCTTGTCCAGTCCTTGTCCTGCCAAATCCAGTTTAGTCCCTTGTCTATTCTCACATGCCTTGCCCTTTGCCTCAAATCCAGCCCCAGCCAGTAACTGTATCCAGCCCTCAGCTGATACCTATATTCAGTCCTCAGCCTGTACCTTTATCGAGCCCTCAGCCGATACCTGTAACCAGTCCTCAGCCTGCACCTATATCGAGCCTTCAGCCAGTCCCTGTATCCAGCTCTTAGTCTGTGCCTGCCCTCAGCTTCCAGCCTGCCTTGCCTTCTCCAGCCAGCCTCGCCTCATCCAGCCTGACCTGCCTCGTCCAGCCTATGCCTGACCTCTACTCCTAGTCTGTGCCCTGATATTCCCCAGAAGACAAGTACTAGCTGCCTCCAAAACCTGCAGGGGAGAGGGTTGGTTAGACAGAAGACCAGCTCCAGTCTTGTCCTGCATTCCTGTACTGTCTCTAAGGGGGTGATCCCTGACTCCAGCCTGCCAGTCCATGACACAGCACTCACTAACATTCCAGGAAATGTTATAATGGTTCATAATCATATCTTAATGAATGAGGTCAGTAGTATAAGGGATATACTGTGCCTGCAACTGATTGAAGGTGGGGCTGAGTTAATAACAATGCAGACCTCTTTTTTGTCTGCCTACATCTCCATCCCTTACCTCTATCTATGCCTCCACTCCTGCTTATACCATCTGCTTTTGTGTTTCTTGCTGTGCTTGGCCTTGCCCTCCACTGTCATCAATGCAGGTTTAGATCTTGAAAAAGAGGCCTGCTGTGGGGTAATGGGTTGCCGCCAGCAGATCACCCCATAGTGAGCCACGGCAGAGCAGTATTTAAAAGACTTTGCCCCAAATTCTGTATAAGAAGTTGTTTGAGGTGGTTTTTGATTTTGTAATTCGGTATTACGGAAGAATTATTATATTTTAGAATGGGTTCAATTCTTATTTTATTGTGTCTTGAAATTTTGTAATTTTATTTTATGCTATTATTGTAAGATTATTATTAGACCAGATTTACTAAGGCAATTTTCCTATTCTGTGTCTACTGGAAAAAAAGCTTCATAAATTCAGCCCACAGTTTGCTATTTTGTTATGTTATTATTGTTATGCTTATAAGCTACTCCGAAACTTAGAAGAGAAAGGTATAAATTTAATATAGAATAGTTATCAACCTACTGAAACATAAAAGCAAACTAGGGTGCCATACAATGTTCCTTTTGCCAGAACGTGAAACCGTTTCTAAGGGATTACCCTTAATTTCATTACACACCCATACTGCCAAATCACCTTCAAATTTCACATCATCCCAGTTACCACCTGTTGCGACCGTCAGTCTGCAACGGCTTCGCCCCACCTACCTCACTCTTCTTGCGGCTCCTCCCGCTCACCTCGGACTACTGGCTGCCGCGGCGTCTGTCTGCAGACCTCTCTGGCATCCCCAGACCGGCTATGGTGCTGCTTCCCGCCATGCTCCTCCAAGGTACCATAGGGCGCGAGCACGCACGCTGCCCTTATCTTTATTTCCTTGTTGGCGCGAACCTCAGGGGCCATCTCAGGGGCCAACTCAGGGGCCAACCTCAGGGGCATCTCAGGGGCGTCCCCCTGAGATGATGTCACGCTGCCCGGATATTTAAGCCTACAACTTTTGCTAGCTAATCGAGTTAGCAACCTGGAACTCTACGGATGGGATTCGCTCTCCGTACCTAAGCTACTGCGCCACTCCAGCATTATCTGGAACTCTTATTGCTAACGGGGTACCCGCTCCTCGGGGGCCTCTTCTGCTTCTTTCAGGTGCTATAAGGAAACCGGTACTCACTCCTCGAGGCCCATGTTCCCTGAGTCGCTGCCTGCATCTATAACCCTTTCTGCTTGGAAGACTTCACTAACAGTTTCCATCTGTGAGTACAACTACCATCTATTCCACAGTACTGCTTCCCTGGAACCAGGTACTAGCTCCTCGAGGGCCTGCCCTCTGTTCCAGTGCCAAACCTCTCGTCTAGTGGAATCACTGTGTGAGTACAATACCATTGAGTCTCTCTGCTCTAAGGGATCAGGTACTCGCTCCTCGAGGGCCTGCTCTCCCTGTCTCAGAGCTTCTCCTAGTCTACCTGGGACTCTGTATGTTTCTCACTGTGTACTCATAACTCTCAGTCTCTTTCCACTACAGCACAGCTAAGCAGAGGATCCGCTGTTCCAGCGTCCTGTGGGATACTCGCCAGCCAGGCTCAACATCTACTCACTACTGCCACCTCTGGTGGTTTCCAAAACTGTTTAAAAAAAGATTCAAATCTGTATTTGTGTGTCCAGAGTCTAGCCTGACACCGTGGTCCCTAACGGGACTGCTCCCCGTGGGCATGGTCAGCTGCCATAGTGTCCAAGGATCCACCCAAACATCAATAACCATAACACCACCTACCAAGACCTTGCACAGTTATTGGCATGGGGAGCCTGCTCCCACCCCTACCCCCAATCCCCTGCACCTTTGCTCTCCAATCACATTTGTGGCACCATTCATTTTACACAGAGACAATTTTGTATTATTGTGTAGCATTGGCCCTTATAAACTAATCAAAATATAACATATTTAAATTGTCAACATTTTTCTTTAAACAAACACCTAGTTTAAATCAGGGTCTAAGCATCTTTCTACATAATCAAAATTATTGCACCTACTAACTGAGCAATACTCACCCTAGCAGATCCATGTGCAGAATATAACATCCTTGTTATCCTTTCTCTAAAGGCTCTTCAAGAAATCCTTGGACTGTATTATCTCCTTTCATAGGCCCTCAAACAGCTTCTGCTGCTTTGGGAATGCTTCACCTTCAGATACTCCCACAATGGTACTGGGTCTAAGCAATTATGTTTTAAACCATTCCACTCAAATCTCAAAAATATAGGCACAAATCCTGGAATCCAATTTTTATTAATATCTGTTTGGCATTCTGGAGCCTCTTTTTGCTGAACAATTCCATGTGCCAGATCTTGGAAAAAAAAATCTCTTTTTCCCTTGTCACATACTCTGCTCAGGTCTCCTGGCTATTCATAAAATTTCTTCTCACACCAAGGAGTGCAGGAAACACACCATAATTTGACATGGTCTCTCTACTTAGTCAGAAGGTCACCCAGCAAGGCCAAGTTGTAAGCACAGGCATACTACATCTGTGCCTAGGGCGGAAAAATAGAGTGGGCGGCAAAATCCCCCTAAAGCTGCAGGCCTCCAATTATATCCTGTCTGTCATCCACCACCCTAGTTGTTCCTCTGATTCCTTGCAGCTACACCCCCTCCTTCCCCCAACCTTAGATCTCTGTACCTGGCTTTGCTGTTCTAAGAAGATAGCATGTGCATGGGTCTGAGTCAGCCCACAGCCTCGCACTCACAGACCTCACCTCCTGTACTGAAACCCAGAGGGGATAGGGCCAACAAGTCATGGCTGGCTCAGTCCCTGTGCACATGCATATTCTGATGCAAACTGAGTAGAGGCATTCTGGTTTGTGAAGTTGGGGCCAAGCCAGCACTTATGCACATACTTTTTGATTTTAAAAGTATGCATCTTAAGTGTATGCACACAAGTTGTGCCCTCTGAAAAGGAGGTGTAAGATAATGCAAGTGAATCTCTGCACTTACTTGCCACTTACCTGTGACTTTTCAAAGAAAACGTTTGCTCATAAGTTTGCTTTGAAAATGCTTGGTAAAATCTGTATGTACAATATAGACTGTTCCGGTGTGAGGGCTATTTGAAAATTATATATAATCTGGAAGAGGGAACAAGTGAGGTGATCAAATTTGCAGATGACACACAATTATTTCGAGTTGTTAAATCACAAGCGGATTGTAAGAAATTGCAGGTAAGTAGAAGATGACAAAAATGATACAGGAGATGGAACAGTTCTCCTATGAAGAACGGCTAAAGAGGTTAGGGCTGTTTAGCTTGGAGAAGAGATGACTGAGGAGGGATATGACAGAGATCTATAAAATCATGAGTGTTTTAGAAAGGGTAAATGCAAATAGATTGTTTACTCTTTCAACAAAGATTTGGATACATTCCATGATGTTAATAAGTAGCACATTTAAAACAAATCGGAGAAAATATTTTTTCATTCAATACACAATTAAGCTTTACAACTCATTGCTGGAGAATATAGCAAAGGCAGTTAGCATATCTGGGTTTAAAAAAGGTTTGGACAAGTTATTGAAGGAAAAGTCCATAAACCATTATTAACCAGGTAGATTTGGGAAAAGCCACTACTTATTCCTAGGTGTTAGCAGTATCAGATCTATTTACTGTATGGGGGTCCTGGCAGATACTTATGACCTGGATTGGCCAGGCACAGACTTAGGCATAGGTAACATAAGCAACTGCCTTCAGCGCTAAATTTTTATAGGCACTGGAACGTTGCTGCTGCCATGCCTAAACTGGTGCCTTCCGCTGTGGTGCCACGTCTCTCCTCTAGGCTCTGGAAGACAAAGTAAAAATTAGCACAGGGCCTTCAGCGGCCCTGGTGCGTTGACTGACCCTATGGCTCCCCATCCCCTCCTCCTCCACAGGCTTCCTTTTACCATAGAAACTAGTGCGAGGGGTGGGGCATCACAGGGTCAGTCAGTGCGCCATAGCTGCTGAAGGCCCCACATGGATTTTTGCTTCACCTTCCGGCATCTAGAAGAGAGAAGCGGTGCCACTACTTGTAGGTCAGGAGGGATGGAAGGAAGATGTGAGCTGGAGGGATCATCCCCAATGCTGCTTCCCTCTCATCGCAGGGAGAAGGGAACAGATAACTCACCCCTCCCATCATTCTCTATGGGCACCTTAATCTGACTCTGGGATTGGCCACTGTTGGAAACAGGATACTGGGCTTGATGAACCCTTGGTCTGACCCACTATGGCAATTCTTATGTTCTTACCCTCTTGATATCAAATACAGGAAAAAATCACTGGTATGAAAGATAATAGGTAACTATCACATAGAGAAAATTACACTACAGAAAAAACAGTATGGGTGGAAACTTATTTTACCATAGCTTTTTGTTGTTAATCATACTGCCTCCCAGAAAACCTATTCCTATTAGTATATTATTTATAAAGTACCTTCAGCAAAGCTCTTTATAAAATTTAGATTTCACTTGCGGGCGGATTTTAAATGCCCTGCTCGCGTAAATCCGCCCGGATTTACGCGAGCAGGGCAGTCCCGTAAGTCCCGGGGTTTTTTTAAGGGGCGTGTCGGGGCGTGTCGGGGGCGTGCCGGGGGCAGGGCCGAATGACGCGTCATTTCGGGGGCGGGACCGGGGGCGTGGTGCCGGCCCGGGGGCGTGGTCGAGGCCTCCGGACCAGCCCTCGGGCTGCTTCTAGCAGGCGTAAATCGAGGGACAAAGGTAAGGGGGGGGTTTAGATAGGGCCGGGGGGGTGGGTTAGGTAGGGGAAGGGAGGGGAAGGTGAGGGGAGGGCGAAAGAAAGTTCCCTCCGAGGCCGCTCCGATTTCGGAGCGGCCTCGGAGGGAATGGAGGCAGGCTGCACGGCTCGGTGCGCGCAGGCTGCCCAAAATCGGCAGCCTTGCGCGCGTCGATCCAGGATTTTATAAGATACGCGCGGCTATGCGCGTATCTTATAAAATCCAGTGTATTTTTGTTTGCGCCTGCTGCGCGAACAAAAGTACGCGATCGCACTCTTTTTTAAAATCTACTCCTTGATGTTGGTACATTAAGGGGTAGATTTTAAAAAAGAGCACACCGGCGCTACCTTTACCCTCACTATGTCATATGACCCGTATGTCACTATGTCATACGACCCGTATGACATAGTGACATATGACATATGACATAGTGAGGGCAAAAGTAGCGCCGGCACCATTTTAAATATTGGCAATACGGCCCGAGTGCAGGAGGTCGCTCCCGGACCCCCGCTGGACTTTTGGCAAGTCTTGTGGGGGTCAGGAGGCCCCCCCAAGCTGGCCAAAAGTCCCTGGGGGTCCAGCGGGGGTCCGGGAGCGATCTCCTGCACTCGTGACGTTGGATGACAGGAACCAAAATGGCGCCGGCGCTACCTTTGCCCTGTCATATGGTAAGGGCAAAGGGCCACCGGCGCCATGTCTATTAACGCAGCCGTGGCCCGAGAGCGGGAGATCGCGCCGGGACCCCCCCACTGGACCCCAGGTAATTTAAAACATTTGGGGGGGGGTTCAGGAGGGTGGGGGATTTGTTTTAAAGGGTCGGGGTGGGTTTTAGGGTTGTTTTGGTGTGCCAGTTTTCCCGCCCTCCCCCCTCCCCCCTCCCCCGATTTATGATTTTTTGACGATAAATTGGGGGAATTGCTATTGTATCGCGGCTCTAACGATTTTTGATGATTTAAAATATATCTGACGATTGTTTTAAATCGTCAAAAAACGATTCACATCCCTACAGTACTCTGAGCATTGAGTACCCGAGGCCACGATTTCAGGAGATTTATGGAAAGGTCTTAACCATGAAATAGTAACAGTTTTCAAGAATGTTTCAAGAACTATTAAAGCTGACCTTCTGTCGTGCTGATTTTCAAAGGGTGGGAGGAAAGCTTTCCCTGTCTTTCTTTTTTTTTTTTTTAAGACAATAATGACATTTTGGTGCCTGTCATTTATGACGATTGCCATGAAAGCATCAAGAGGCAAATGATGTGGACAAGATGATGAGACTTTTTTTAATGAGGGTGAGTTAGAAGGAGTAAATCCTCCTAGCATTAGGTTATATTTTTTGCCCGATGGGAGATCTGGAGGTCAGGGAGGAGGAGGGGAAGCTGCAACTTTGATTGTGGAGATCCTGGATTGGTCTGGATTTATCAGTGGATGAAATCAACAGAGCTGCTTTGTTGGTTACTTTTGTTTTGCCTCAGGACTAGGTCAGAATGCTGCACCTCTTCTTCCGTAGTAGGTATAATTAGTTATACGGGCAGAAAATTTGGAGTTTTCCAGACCTCTGCAAAACTACTCACGAATGGAGGAAAAAATGAATGCAATGCCCCAGGAAGTTTATTCCCTGGGCACGACGTTTCTGTTGAGGCCCATAAGATGTGGTACTTCATGGTGTCAATACACATAGACCCTGGGATGAGGATCAAGGCCTAACTGGGTCAAGGTGCCAATATGTATGTAACTAGTCAAGCACTATATCAGTCTAGAGATGGTGATCACCAAGTGACTGAAATTTGCATTTAAGTATTTTGATATTTTGTGTTTGACCACAGTGTGGCAATGTAATTCCACAGGAGAAGTGTTCAGTAAGGGTCTGCCAGCTCATCATCCATGACTGCATACAGTTCCAGTTTTCCCTGTGTGTCAAAAAGAGCTTTCACTCTTCAGCGCCTCGTTTCCACTCCTCTCTTATTTCTCCTTTTATCCCTCTTTCCACTGAGTAAATTGCTCTCATCTATGCCCTTCTTCTCCAATACCAATTTCCAACTTTGCAAAAGAGAGACTACACTCACATATGGAGCTAGGATTTTGTGTTTGGGAGGAGTGGACCCTACTTAATGTTGGTTGAGTGACCTAAACAAGCAAGTGTCCACATTTTTAGTGTTAACATTTTTTTATGGATGTATTTAAATAGAAATTTAGTTTTGCAAATAGTTTGCAAGGACAAAAATATTAGTTTTCACATTTTCCTTTTGATATGAAAATGTTTCCATTTCTGTAGTACAATGAGCTAAGTGTCTGTGTTATTGGATGAGCTTATTAAAGTGAAAACTTTGTGTTCAAAATTGCATAGGTGTCAATTCACATGGATTCTCTTGATAGTGCTGAACTCCCTTAAAGAAAAAGAAAGGAGGGAAGCTGGTGTTCTAGTCTTTCATAAACAGCTCCTGTGGTTCAGCAAACTAGAATATGCAGGAGAAAGAGAAAAGCTGGGAAATGTCTTTGGTTCTTGCCTGATCTGTGGACCTTGTAGATGTCCAGTGAATTAATAAATGAGCCACTGCAATTGCTCCAGTTAAACAGGAAGTAACACTGGTAGCAGTGACAGTTATAGCAGGGGATTCAGTCTCGCTCCCTTAGCCCCCTCTACACTCCCATCCTGCTCCCCTCCACATCTCCAGCAGCCTCGCTTCCTCAACCCTCTCTCCTCAAGACACTTGGAACCCAGCCAGAGAAGCTAGGGTTCACTCAGCATCTTTTAAGCTTGGGCAATGAGCAAATTACTTAATTACATTGCCTAGGATACAAACTTAGGACTATATTTACTAAGCTGTGATAAGAGTATAACGTGAAACATTTTCATCATGTGTAAAATGCTATTTATTCCATAATATACCCACATCGTGATGATATCATGCGATATTTGCAAAATTGTACTATATTTGGCCAATAAAAGCCTCCTATTTAAATGAGCTGCTTTGCATGCATCAAATTTTCAAATGTTTGCAAAGCAGCATGACTGCTAACTTTTTCAATTGTAGTTAACTTTTTCAGGAGGCATTGGGATGCTAACACGTATCCCAATGCCAGCGGCCTGTTTCTTAAAGAGCCATGTGGCCTGGAACCCCCCTTCCAATGTGCCAAAACCTCTCCCAGAATCTGGGTAGACCCCCCTGCCCACTCTCTGCCACATCTAGAGATGGTCGAAAAGTAAAAATATTTTTAAAAAGTTATACAATCGAGGGTGGGGGGGAGTGACATCAAGGACTAAAATGGATGCCTGAACCCAACCCATTGCTCCGTCTGGATGATTACTTAATCCATTGAAATCAGCTATTAAAAGGAACATCCAGAGCCCACACCCCCAACATTTTTATTGTTTCCATAGCTGCTCTAAAAATGGCAACAAGAAAAAAAAAGCGGCTGAAATCAAAACTTATTTTGGGGGATGCCAAGCTGGTGGATGGCAGGCCCGAAGACAGTACGGGAGCATTTTCCCTTGTGCTCGGAGGAGGAGGGTGAGCAAGATCCAGCAACTACCACAGAGGGGGAGAACTCGACCCGGGAGGAGATGAGAACATGGTTTAAAGATCTTAAATGGGACATTATTTCTACTAAAAAGGAGATGCTTGAGGTGATAAATGACTTGAGAGGAGAAATGAATGACATTGGGGCCTGGATGGATGAGATTGAACAGCGCCAGAAAGAACAAGTCACACAAGTTGAAACATTGCAAAAAGAGGTTTTGGATTTGAAAGTAGGGAAAGAGGGTCTCTGCTAAAATAGTGGATTTGGAGGATCAAGCATGCAGAAATAATCTGCATATCAGAGGAGTGCCTGAAGTGCAGAGAGGTAATAGTGTGCTTCAGCAATTTATAGCTCAAAGAAAAAGTAATGGTGACTGCATGAGCCAGTAGGGCCTTTCAGTGAGAATCACAGAAAATTGAGTTCTTTGCAGATTTAACTGCCATGCTTGCTAGACGCCAGGAAAGGAAGAAGATAACAGAGGTATTGCAGCGTGGCAATGTGAAATACAAATGGCTGTTTCCATTTGGCATTCTGTTTACTATCGAAGGGGAGGCCCACAGAGTGGAAGCGCTGGATGAAGTGAGAGAGGCTTTGCAGAAGGCGGGATTAATTCAACCACCGGAAGTTCGTACAATGCAAGATGGAGCGACACCATGTCTGGGGACTCCAAGACGGACTGCAAGGTTTTTGCAAAATGGCAATGGATTCTGATAAAAAAAAGGGAAAAATGCAATTATGGAAGACATAGATTGAATAACCAGAGGACACAATGTGGCAAAAGGCAGTCTTCGTGGTCTGCATGACAGCGGCATTTGGGAGCCACTAGGTCTCCCCTTATCAGGAAGATATATATGTGGTGGCAGAAAATGGAGGGGGGGGGGGGTTTAGAAGGGGTTATGGATTGGTATACCATTCATATTTGCTTATTTTGAAATGTTATTATTGGCATGTTAAGAGATGATTTTATGCTATAAGGGGCAAGGGTGGTTTTGGGTGACATCTGGGCGGTAGTTACTCCCCCCAGAACTATCTTTGCTGGGGGTGGTTGGAGCAAAGAGATGGAAGGTTTTTGTGGAATGGATAGAAACAAGGAGGGGGAGGGGGTGTTGGGGGAATTGGAGAGTAGTGGGGGGAGGGATGGGTATATAGAGGGGGTTGGGTCTGTCAGTGATATACTTCGTAATAGTTCCAATGGTACATGAAGGAACGCATTAAATTACTTTCTTATAATTTTAAGGGGTTAAATTCCTATATGAAGAGGAACCTACCTCGAGTTACTAGGTGGGCCTCCCATAGGGATACAAATACCTATCTAGGGAGAGGACATCATGGCTAGGTGCTCTCTCTCTCTCTCTTCCCCCCCCCCCCCCCCCCCAGTGGTTGTATGCAGGAAATACAACAGGTCTGGCATGTATCACAAAGTGTGAAAATGTTATCGCAATTTGTGCTAACATAGCTCTTTGCATAGGTATTAGCACAAATTGCAATAAACTGTCTATTTGCATAAAACACGCCCCTTTTGCTATCGCATGCGATAATTATCGTATTTTGATAAATCCAGGCCTAAATTTGGCTTCCAGAACCTCCCTCCCACATTTTCCTATGTCGTTGGTGCCACATGCTGTTTGCCTTTTGGTCATTTTGCCTAAAGTCATTGCACCCACCAAGTGATCAGTTGATGGTAGACTAAAAATGAATTACCATTATAGAGATAACAAGGAATAAGAGGATGTTATGAACATTGTAATAAGCTCTATAAGGAGACAGGATGGTTGAACACCCCTTGTACAGTACTTTAGTTACAGAATTCCTGTTGAAGGGGTTGTGTATCTTGAAGAGTTAAGATTCTATTAAGATAAAGTGTGATAAACCTGAGCAATCTGCTGATTTACAGGCTACTATTCACCAGTCACCTATTTCCAACAATAAATTCAGCTTGCTCCATTTGGGAGGATATATTATAGCATAAATACCAGTATGGCAGTATGATTAATCTAGTTTTAAGGAAAAATATAGCAAACAATGCTTTGCTGGTCAGGAATATTTTGCATCATATGAATTAGAGGTGTGCAGGGGTTTTATTTTAGTTTTTGCTGTTTCGTTGTTGGGGTATTTTTTCCTTTAAATTTTATTCATTTCATTTTAGTGTGCACTATTGTAAAATAGTGTACACTATAACAAACCTGTGCCACCTGGTAAACACCCCACCAGCTTTCTCCCAGTGCCCAGACCCCTCCACAGCTTATCTACAATGCTTGGATCCAAATGAGCAGGAACAATCCCCAGTTGCTCTTGCTCCACCAGTGTGGTATTGCAAAATGGTGCCAGCTGACCTGAGGCTGGCCACTACGGTAATTCATTTTTCTTTTCTTTCGTTTTTAAAATAAAACAAAATGAAATAAAAAGTGTCATTTACATTTCCAATTTTATTTCAAATGAAAGCTCATCCCTGACGTGAATTTGCCAACACCTTCACTCTCCGTCCTCCATCCGCTCTTCCAAAGAAAATCACCTAATGAATGTGCTAGCTAGGTGAAATTCAAAAGTAGTTTCACTGTACTTCATCACTGAATATATTTTTGTTTTATAAATGTATGCTGTATGCACATGACTATATTCTGTGATTGTAACTTACTTCGGTATCTTTTCTACCCGGTGCCTTTGTGTCGAGAAGCTTCCCCCCCCCCCCCCCCCCCCCCCCATTATTATTAACAAAACTTCAATAAAGAGATTTGAACTAAAAAAAAAAAAAGTATTTCCACTGGCATTCTTAAAGTAGCTTGTAAGGTTTGTTGAACTGTGCAATGACTTTTTGCAAAGTTTGTTGAAACCTTGTCCCCCTTTTTTGGATGAATATTCATGAACAGAAAGGAGTGAATATTGAAATATCTGCATCATTTTGCTTACCACATTTTTGATCTAATGTTATTTCACATAGATATAGTCATCTCTACCATTACCCAAGTTTAATTCTTATCTGATCAATAAGCAAAGAATTCCCAGTAATAGAGGTACATCCCCTTACAATATCAAGAATAGCAATATGGAGATTTTAATTAAAAATAAGGTAAATAGATAATTCCTTCTCAGTCTACTACACCAATCCAGAACAACTGGATTAGATATGTGCCCCTTCCAGCAGATGGAGGCAGAACACATGACTTTTTCTGTTCTGTCATCATTACTTACATGTGGTACAATGACATTTAAAGCCAGTATTCTCTGCCTTCAGCAGGTGGGAAAGTCTGGTGGTACAGGACTTTATTTTCCATTTACACAGTTACTTTAAAGATTAATTAAAACAAATTTAAATTTACAATTAATACTGCACTTTCTCAGCTGGCTGTGGGCCAGGCCCCTGAAATATTTCAGAGTAGCATGCCCTTAACTCATTGCTCTCAGCCCAAGTGGTGTTGCTGGAGTCTAAAAAGGGATTTGAGCTATTACCGTATTTAAGATAGAGGATCCTCTGAGAAATTGCTGATGTTTCTTAAAACTCTCCCCTTGTTTTCTCTCTATACATAATAAAAAGAGTTTTGGTAAAGGAAGTAGATATTCAGAAGGGAGGAGACACTAGCACGGACTTTTAGATCTTAGTTTCTTAACTTACTACCCTCTTAAGCCTTCTTTCCAGCTGTTTAAGCTTCCAAGTTTTGCAGTCCTTGTTAAATGTAACTTTGTTTCTCCTGATTATAATAAGTTGTTTATGTTTTACTGTTTACATCCCTGTTCGATGTAAACCGACCTGATAAGGTATTTAACTTTGAAGGTCGGTATAGAAAAATGCTAAATAAATAAATAAATAAATAAAATATATTACAGAGGCAAATGCTGCCTTGTTTTCCTTAAGAAAGGAGCTGTTTTAAGACGTTCACTATAAATTTAAGAAAGTTTAATGTAGGAGCAAGGCTGCTACTGAGTCACATGTGAGTGCGGACAATCTGCGGCTGCAAACAGCATACAATGCTCTGCTTGCCTCTGTGATGAAATTAGTACAGAGGACTCCTCAAAATCTAAACTACAGGATACTGGGCTTGATGTGTTCTTGTGTTCATTCTGGAGGCAAAACACAAAAAATACATTTTCAGTCATACCCAGAAGCAAAAAAGGAATCAGAGTCAGCTGTTGTATCTGGAATTGCAGCCATTTTGAAAATAGCTTGAGCCATTCACAGCACTACACAGCAGCAAACACTAAAAAAATCTTTATCTGCCAATTTTAATACCAGAAAACAAACATGTTATAGAAGTAGGAAATAATAAATGTTTTCCTAGCACCAGTGAACTTACACCAGTTTTTAAAATTTTTTCACCAGGCATTCTACGTGTTACAGAAACCTTGGGGAGGATTAGAATCTGCAATTTTAAAAGCATAAAAATCACCAACTACTTCAGACCAGATTCTAGAAACTGGTGTTAACAGTTTTTTTCACAATGCAGTGAGCCACCATATATGGACATAGAGGATAAATATAGGAGGAGTAGTTGTGGATCTCTAGAAGGGGAAATGAATTCAGAAAGAGAAGAAGTTTCAGTAATCTGACTCTTTCATAATGATGACAATTCTGATTAATTTCACAGGTAAATTTATCTCGGAGAATTATCTAAAAATAAAATGGAGGGGACCCCTGAATGGGATCAAGTTATCAAAGGAGTTCACAAATCATCAATTGCTTTTCCCTTACATTCTAAAATAGAAAACATGGTATTAGTGGAATCAGAGTCACCACAAGCTGGTCTTAGACAAATAAAGACCTTTTCCAAGCTTTATCCGCTGCCAAATGATGTCCTAGAATATTTATTTCAAATGCTACAAGTTGATGTAGTAGTCTCAACTGTAACCAGAAAGACAACCATTCCCATAGAAGGAGGAGTGATACCAAAGAACCAGCATTATAAGAAAATAAAGAGAATATTAAAACATGTTTTTTTTTTCATCCACAGCTCTTACAGTTCAAATTGTAATGTTGTGAGACTTTTATTTTGCTGGGTGCAACAACTTCCAGAAGGGAATGAGGCAGCACGGTTGGAATCTGGCTCAAGGTGGTGTTGGCGCCACCTGTGGGGGAAACCCCCACTGGTCTCGACCGTCGGGAGGCAAGGCCAGACAGGAAGCAGAGGCCAGCTGGAGCTTCGCTAATACTAGTTCTCGTTCCCTGCAGGTTGAGCCCTTGGGTGCCGGGGCCAGCTGGACTTAGGTGGGCCTCTGCATGGATGATCCCGTAGGTTGGCCAAAGGGTGACACACCAGAGGACAGTGGTTGTCGAAGAAGTCCAGCTGCGGAATAGCAGCTGGTGAGACTGAGAGGCTGAACCAGGAGACTGGTGAGAGGCTGGCAATTTGGAGCGGAGAAGAGTCCAGATGAGAGGGTGGAGGCAAGTGGCAAGGCACAAGGTCGAGTCCAAGCAAGAGGCCAGAGGCAGGCGGCAATGCACGAGGTCAAGTCCAGGCGAGAGGTCAGAACCAAGAGAATCCGTCTGAAGCAGTGGCGTAACCAGAATTGATTTTTTGGGTGGGCACAAGGTTAACATGGGTGGGCTGTAGGCATGCAGGTCTACTAGTTGTTTTTTTACTGATAAATAATGCCAAATTATGCAGCATAGCATTCACATCTACGCCTAAGTATGAGGTTTACTTAATGATACAAACATAATTCACGGTGATTTGTGGTACTTTAGCCTTCTTATTATTACGATTTTATACACGGCTCCTACCTGTGCATAAATTTTGAGAGAGCGGTTGTGTTGCTTATATTTAAATTGCTAACATCTCAAAATATAGATATATATTTTTACCTTTGTTGTCTGATCTTTGTATTTTTCTAATCAGTTGGTCCTGGTCTCTTTTTCCCATTTTTTCCCTTATAGCTCATTTCCTAATTCCTTTTCAGTGTCTTTCTTCTATTACTGTCTTCTTCCCTTCCACACACACACACACACATACATGCTTTCTCTCACAGACTCCCTCTCACACACGCAAGCTGTCACTCTCATATGCTCTCCCCCCCCCCCCCCACAAGCTCACATTCAAGTTCTCACTTTCTCACCCCTCCCCAGGCTTATATTCTTATGCACACACAGACGCACATCCAGGCACCCATTCTCACCCACACACATAAACCCAGACTCCCATTCTCACCCACAAACCCATGCTCCCAGTCTCACCCACACATATTCAAGCTCCCATTCTCATCCATACATATACACATTTAAGGTACTATTCTCACCCACACATACACACATTCAAGCACCCATTCTTATCCCCATATTCAAGCTTCCATTCTCACCCACCCACACAAACCCAGGCTCTCATTCTCACCCATATATACACACATTCAAGCTCCCATTCTCACCCACCCACAAACCCAGGCTCCCTTTCTCAACCACACATACACACATTCGAGCTCCCATTCACCCACATATTCAAGCTTCCATTCTCACCCACATACACACCCAGGCTCCAGTTTTCACCCACACACACTCCCATTCTCATCCACACATACACATTCAAGCACGTGCACAGCTTCCGCTTTCTCCCCCAGAGCAGGAAGATCAGCTGCCTCTCCTGCTGCCACCAGCCTCCTGCTATCTTCGGGCGTCGGGCCGTACTGCCCGCCGAACTTCCTGTCGGGGGGGGGGGGGGGAGCGGAAGCGCAGCGCACAACGTCCGCTTCCTCCCTCCCCCCCCCCAAGCAGGAAGTTCGGCGGGCAGTACGGCCCGACGCCCGAAGATAGCAGGAGGCCGGTGGCAGCAGGAGAGGCAGCTGATCTTCCTGCTTTGGGGGAGAAAGCGGAAGCTGTGGGCGGCGCTTCCGCTCCCCCAAACAGGAAGTTCGGCGGGCCGTTTGGTCCGAAGATAGCAGGAGAACGGGTGGCAGCAGGAGAGGCAGCTGATCTTCCTGCATTGGGGGGAGGAAGCCGAAGCTGCGCGCGGCGCTTCCACTCCCCCCCCCCCGAACAGGAAGACCGGTTGGCCGTACGGCCGCAGCAGCGCTTCCCCATGTGTGCCGTGATGGCGCGCAAGGTGTGAGTTCTCTTGTTCACTGTCGCAGGGATGGGATCGCGCGACAGCCTTGCAGTTCCGGTGCCAGTTGGGTGGGCCTGGGTCTAAGTTGGGTGGGCACCTGCCCACCCAGGCCCACCCGTGGCTACGCCACTGGTCTGAAGGGAAATAGGAGGCAGGAACTGGTACTGGAACTGAAGCAGAAACAGGTACTGAAACTGAAGCAGGAACAGGGACAGATACTGGAACTGAAGCAGGACCAGGAACAGATACCGGAATGAAGCAGGAACAGGAACGCAGGCAACGCAGAACACAGCTGAACAGCTTGGAGATCTGTTGCCAAGGCAAGCTGTGACTGCTAGGGCCTGCCTTATATAGGGAGGTTTGCAGATGTCATCAGAAGGGGCTGCAGGTGGCTTTCCCGCCGTGGTCCCTTTAAATCCAGAAGAGGCGCGTGCGTGCGTGCACCTAAGGCCATCAGGCCGGAGAGGAGATGGTGGCGGCGTCTGACCACATGGCAGAGGAGAGGCCTAGCCGGGCCCGGAGGAACTCCCCACTGTGCGGGGTGGCCTGGGAGGACAGAGAGTGCAGATGCGGGAACTGCTGCCCGCCGCCACCAGAGAGGATGGGCCCAGACCGGGGAGCCGGCTGTGGGGCTGTGGCGGCTGGGGAGTGCAACAGAATCAGTAGCAGCATACCTTTCAGATAGATTATATGACTTCATACAGATTTCATCAAGATCTATGTCTTCATCAATAGGTGCAAGAAGACTTCTATTGCTGCAGCAATAGGTGGCCGACTCATGGTCCAAAGCATACCTATGTAAATTTCCCTTTAAAGGAAATTATTATTCAGAGAGGAATTTGAAAAATTAGTCAAAAAAACAAGAGGAATCAAGGCCACAGAGACTACCAGATGACAAAACTTGAACATTATATCAGTCTAACAGAAGTGGGAACAGTTACACAATTCAAGAAGTTATTGGCCTGAAAAATAATTCTCATCTCAATCTCAGGTATTCAGGGGAAGGATGCAGACCTTTCAAAGAGCAAGAAGAACAAGGCCAGAAACAACTAGGTTATTTGGATCAGCTCATTCCACCCAGTCAGGTCTGCAGGTTCCCTCATTAGTATAGCCAAGAGATGGACCCCATCAGCTATTATACCAAGAGTGGTAGTAGAAATACTCGTACTTTTGATTCTGCATAATGTGGGAATATTTTCAGTTCAGAGCACTCCCCTTTGAGTTAGCTACTGCTCCAAGAATATTCACTGAATTAATGGTGGCGGTAGCAGTTTTTCTGAGAAAAGAAGGGATCATGGTTCATCAATATTTAGACAATTGGTTGATCAGAGCCAAAATGTTTCAAGAAGGAATCAGTGTTACTAACATAGTACAACGCTTAGAAAGTTTAGGGTGGATAATCAATTTTGCAAAAAGCAATCTTCATCCAGCCCTGTCTCTAGAATATTTGGGTGCACAATTCAATACCAAGAAGGCCATAGTATACAGATCTAATGAGGTTACAATTTGATCAACTGCTACAATTTCCAGGGTCTTGAGATGATCTGATATAGGGACCAATTTTAATGGGGGACCCATCTCCATTCTATCGTACAATGTGGCTCTTGAAATGTAAATGTTAAGCAGAAAAGGCTCTCCCTCTGTGATTTCTACTTTTTTGAAAGCAAGAAAGAATTTAATATATTAATGATATGTCTATGTGTGGTGTTTATAAAAAGGTTTAGCACTTTAAAAGTCCAAGTAGCAGCAACTTCTTGTTATAGAGGTAGAATCATAGAGAATATAGTAGCATCCTATCCAGATATCATTTGTTTTCAACATGGGTAAAGTGATAACAATAAGTCTTTGAAAAACATATAAATTATTTGTATTATTTGGAAGACCACGCAAAGATGAAGTGGCATATAAAGCCACTTTAGCAAGATGGATTAAGAAAACAATTACTATAGCAAATGTATTGAGGAGTAGTAAGATTCCATAAATAATTATAGCTCATTTTACAAGAGCACAGTCTTCATCATAGGAAGAGGTGAGGACTGTATATCCTATAGATAATTGTAAAGCAGCCACATGGTCAACTTTGCAGTTTTTTACATAGCATTATGAATTGATGTTCTCGCAAAAGAAGATGTAAGCTTTTGGAACAAACGTACTCAAAATGAGTTTAACATCCACCCTCCCATAATAACTTGGCTTTGGTATTTCCCAATTGTTCTGAACTGGAGTAGTAGGATGAGAAAGAAGGAGAAATTTAAACTTACTTGTTAATTTCCATTCCTTTCCTTCAGTCCTGCTACTCCAGTCCAGAAACACACCTGGGAAGTTAAAACATAAACGAATATAAAGATATTCTATTAAATGAGAAAAAAAAAAAGAAAAATATATTTATTTATTTATTTATTTATTTATTTTTATATACTTACATTTGATCTGACATATCACATCAGTTTACAGTAAATAAATGGAGCTAATAAAGACATTGCTTTCTTATTCAGTTAATATTGATTATAACATTAACTTTGCTTGCTACTGTGAACATAATCATAGAGTATCAAAGGTGCTAGGGAGGACCTAGTCTTCATGTTCTTTCTTATAGAATAACTTAGAGTCAACAATAACTGAAATTAATGTAAAACAAGATGCTACTAAGAGCATTATCAATGAGTATCAATGGAGTGCATTCCTAGGCTTTCTATGGGTGGACAGATATTCTTCTTGGTGTCAGTGGTTGGTAGGCATTAGGATGCTGATGAAAAGGCTTTTTGAAAGAGCCATGTCTTCAGGTTTTTTTTTAATGTGTGAGACGTGGGTTCCATTCTTAGCTGTGCTGGTAGGTTGTTCCAAAGAGCAGGGAATCAGGTGCTTCACTTTCAGAGAGGGGATTGGAAGCAGCCCAGTATTAGTGGAGCGGAGGTTCCTTTGGGGGATGTAAAAGTGTAGAGACACCTTTAGCCAGTCAATCTTGTCATTATTGAGTGTTTTGCGAATGAGAGTTAGAACTTTGTATTGGATTCTAAATGGGATGGGTAGCCAGTGTAGGTCTTTGAGGATTGGTGTAATATGATCTGATCTTTTGCTGTTTGTGAGTGATCTTGCTGCTTCGTTCTGTAACAGCTGCATTGGTCTGAGGGTGGCAGCCGGGAGGCCCAGGAGGAGGGCATTGCAGTAATCGAGTTTTGAGAAAAGTAATGCCTGAAGAACTGTTCGATAGTCTTGGGTATAAAGAAGCAGTTTGAGGTTTTTTAGGACCTGGAGTTTGAAGTATCCATCTTTTATCACTGTGTTAATGTGTTTTTTAAAGCTTAGTTCGCTATCTAGGATGATGCCTAGATCTTTTACTGTAGAGACTATTTGATTCTTCATATGGGATGCTGTGCAATCGTGGCTAAGAGCTGTGTTGGCTTTGTTTGTTATATATAACATTTCAATTTTATTAAGTCCCGCTGTCGCTCCTTGTGACCTTGGGCAAGTCACTTTACCCTACATTGCCTCAGGTACAAAAACTTAGATTGTAAGCCCTCTGGGGATAGAGAAATACCTACAGTACCTGAATGTAAACCGGTGTGATATCTCAATTGAGATGAATGTCGGTATATAAAAAAAAATAATAAATAAATAAAATAAATAAATTAAGGTTGAGTGAAAGAGACATTTGTGAGAGTAGCTGTGTTATTTCTGATAGATAAGTTTCCCAGAGTTGTAGGGTGTTCGAGGGTCTCTTTTAGGGGGAGCAGAATTTGAACGTCGTCCGCATAGACATAAAAGGATAAGCCTAATCCAGACAGAAATTTACAGAGGGGCAGCATGTATATGTTAAAGAGGGTGAATGAAAGGGATGAGCCTTGTGGGATGCTGCTGTGGAAGGGGTATTTGTTTGGATTTTGTTGAGTTTAGTCTTACTTTGTAGGATCTGCCTGATAGGTATGAGTTGAACCATTTGATCATGATGTCGCATAAGCCAATTTCTCTTAATCTATTTAACAGTATTTCGTGGTTAATGGTGTCAAATGCAGTGGAGATGTCAAGCAAAATCAATAGGTAGGAGCAACCGCTGTTGAGTCCTCTGAGGAGTGTGTCAGTGAGGGTGAGTAGTAGCATTTCCATGCTAAAGAACTTCCTGAAGCCATGTTGAGCTGGAAATAATATGTTCTCGTTTTCCAGATGCTCGGAGAGTTGGCAATTGACAATTTTTTCTAGGATCTTGGCTATAAAAAGGAAGATTGGAGATAGGCCTGAAGTTTGCTAGGTCGGATTTGCCAAGTTGTGATTTTTAAGAACTAGCTTAATGATGGCAAATTTAAGGTTATCTGGGAAGATACCCTGTTAAAGTGATAAGTTGACTATATCGGCTATGGGTCTGGCAATGATGTTAGGGGCTTGCTTCAGGATTTTTATTAGGATGGGGTCGAGGGGATGTGCGGCGGGATTTGTTTTTTGGATGATTGCGTCAACTTCAGCTGATGCAATGGTCTCAAATTGTGCCCATGTGGCATTAGGTATGTTTGATGATTTTGTGGTTTCCTTGTTCACATAAGGGTTCTTTGTGATTAAGTTTGATATTTTGTCAATGAGAAATTGGGCTAATTCTTCGCAAGTTCCTGTTTGATTATTTATTTATTTATTTATTTCAAATCTTTTATATACTGACGTATAGCAATCTGCCTTCACTCCGGTTTACATGAAAAACAACTTATTACATCGAGTTAACATTGGAACAGTATATTACAGTAAATTTTACACTTGAACAAGAGACTTCTTAATTGACTAACTATAACATTTTAACAGAATAAATTCTAACAACGAGCTGATTGAATGGTATGTTGGGACTGATATATAAGAGTCCGAGATTCGGTCGGCAGTGGGGACCAGATCTGTAATTAACTAAAAAAGGGGTACGTTAGAAGGAGATCATGGGAGGTAGAGAGATGTGGATAGGTGAGAGGGGAGAGAGGAGAATGATCGACAAGCCTATCAATCAATCAAGCCTACCAAACCTACAAATCGACAAGCCTATCAAACGATCGACAAGCCTATCAATTGTGGGTGAATTGTGAGTTGGTTGTGTAAGGTCTGTGACATATGCAAATAGGGCTCTGGGATTAAATTGATAATCATGTATCTTCTTTGCGTAGAACTCATGTTTGGCTTTCTCGATGTCTGTTCTGTATATGTATAGGATAGTTCTGTATTTGTCTTTTAGGTACGGAGTTGTGTTTCTCCTCCATTTTTTTTTGGCATGTCTTAGTATGCATTTGATATTTTTTAACCATGGGGCTTTATATTTGGTAGATGGCTTAATTTATTTTCTGATAATTGGGCATTTAATCCTTGCTACTTCCAAGTTGATGGTAATACAGGAGTTTACGGTGGAATTTGTGTCTTTCTTGTTTAGAGATTTCAAGGTATCTGGTAGAATTTCTATTAGGTCCTCGTTGGTGCATGGTTTGGTAAATTCAATGTATTTATTGAGATTGTTTGTCTCCGTGTGGGGGTTTTCCAGATGTAATTTGGTTTGTATAAGTTTATGATCTGACCAGGGAATAGTGGATGCTGTGGGTGAGTCGTTGTGCGAAAGTTTTCCATTGATAAATATCAGGTCGAGTGTGTGACCTGATCTCTGGGTGTCTTTTAATATAACAACTGTAAAGAGGATCTTCATCTATCAAAATAAATTGGATAATTTGTTATAAGTTTTAAAATGAGTAACATTATTTATGTAGTTTAAAATCTACTTTGTCATGTGAATACTGGCTATAACTGTCACTGCACATGTAATTGGTGATGATGTGTTATGGACGTGGACCCATGGGTCGGCTGAGACTGATGTTGTAGTACCATGGAGGACCCACAGTGGATGTCGCAGCTGGGAGGCGGCGCTGGAGAGGTACTCCGGAGAAGACTTCACCACTGGAAGCCCGAGGTCCCCCCAGGAGGAGCCCGTAGGGACCCGGGCCTCTTGGTCTTAGGTGTGACCCTCTGCGACCAAGGATCAGAAGAACAGCCCGACGAGGTAATCCAATGACGAGGCGGTGCCCAGAGGTCAGAAGAGACTTCACCCTTGGAAGCCCGCGGCCCCCCCCGGGAGGAGACTGTGAGGACCCGAGCCGCTGGGACTTAGGCGAAATCTCCAGGCGAGTGAAGAATCGGATACCTGCGGAAGCGGAGAGAGTAGAAGCTGGAGTTGATGAACGAAGCAAGGTCAGGAGCCAGAAGTCGGAAGCCAAAACCAGGAAGAGAAGCTGAAGCCAGAGTCGATCAACGAAGCAAGGTCAGGAGCCAGAAGTCAGAAGTCGGAAGCCAAAACTAGGAACAGAAACTGAAGCTGGAGTCGATAAAAGAAGCAAGGTCAGGAGCCAGAAGTCAGAAGCTGAGGACAAACAGGAACCAGGAAGCACAACTAGATACTCAAAAGAGTGAACCTCGTTGCAAGGCAAGGTTTAGCTGTGGCTGCCGGGTTTAAATAACCCGGCAGCGTCTGAAGTCATCGAGGAGGCTGTCCTCCATTTCCCGTGCTGGCCCCTTTAAATCCTGAGCCCCGGCGTGTGCGCCTAAGGGGCAGGGCCAGCGGCGGACAGTCACGGCGTACTCCCTCACAGAGGGAATGCCACAGCAAGCCGCGTTTCAGGCCTGGACGGCCAGAGGTGGGTTCCCTTGGCCCGGTCTGGCCACGAGGTAGGAGAAGGTCCCGGGGCACAGCCCGGGACCGTAACATGATGTCACAGAAAAAGTCATGTGCTCTGCCTCCATCTGCTGGAAGGGGAATAGAACCAAATCATTCTGGACTGGTATAGAAGATTAAAGGAAATTAACTGGTAAATTTAAATTTCTTCATAGGTACTATACAGTTCTGTTTAATATATATAGGGGTAGATTTAAAAAAATTGCGCAATCGTGTACTTTTGTTCGCGCACCAGGCGCGAACAAAAGTACGCTGGGTTTGTGCAACCTGCGCGCACCGAACCCAGCGCTCGCTGCCTGTTCCCTCCGAGGCCGCTCCAATTTCGGAGCGGCCTCGGCAGGGAACTTTCCTTCGCCCTCCCCCCACCTTCCCCTCCCTTCCCCTACCTAACCCACCCCCCCGACCCTATCTAAACCCCCCCTTACCTTTGTTGGCAGATTTACGTCTGCTAAAAGCAGACGTAAATCTGCGCGTGCCAGCGGGCTGCTGGCGCGCCATCACCCAACCCGGGGGCTGGTCCAGAGGCCTCGACCACGCCCCTGGGCCGGCGCCATGCCCCTGGGCCCGCCCCCAAAATGCCACGGCACGCCCCCGAAACGCCGCGTCGTTTCGGGAACACCCCCGACATGCCCCCTCCCCGCCCCTTTTACGAAGCTCCGGGACTTACGCGCGTCCCGGGGCTCTGCGTGCGCCGGCGGCCTATGCAAAATAGGCGCGCCGGCGCGCAGGGCTTTTAAAATCCGCCCCATAATGTATAAATTCAATGATTCTTTGTATGCTAGATACCTTTTATTTGCATACCAGGAAAATTTATATAAAGAAGCTGTATGAGTTTAAGACCATATATGTTCCTTAAGATCCCACTACCTGCGAAGAACCCAATTTTCTCCACAACCAATAGGACTACTAGACTTCTTTTAGACTGACAAGTAAATAAGCAGACCTTAAAATCCCAAACATATAAACTTCTGCACTTTTAAAAAGTTTCCCAAATTGACTATCAACAACTGACAACACAACCTTTGGAGAAATCATTGCCTTTTCCAGTTATATGAGTGGGAAGACTGTTTACAGATTTTTACATGACCGGCTTTGGATGAATATTTTATAAAGGCTCAGTAAAAATCAGAGACATATGAATTTGTGAAACTCCACCCACCACACACATCCTCAACATAAACTGCCAGAAAACAAAGTCAATAAAGTAAATAGAGGTTATATTATCAATTATATGCTGAGAGAGAAATAAGGATTATATGAGAGTGGAGTATGAGATACACACTTAACGTTGCTCGAACAAGCCACAAGGGTCTTTAGAGTGAGTCCAATGGATTTTCCATAGCACTATGCAGAATAAGGAAATGCATATTTGATAGCAAAAACACTTTTCCTTTGCTGGGAGTTCACCTCCCATTTTACCTATTGGCTACTATTATTCAGCATACTTTGAACCAGAAAAAGCACAGCTGACAGCTATTTTTTTCAGTAACTAAAGAGCATTACTTTCCTTTGCAGCTATATGTGCAACTGAACTACTTTTTATCATAAAAATGTAACTTTTTTATGCAAGTACACAGAATTTCCCATGATCCATTCTTTCAACGACGTGCACACAGAAAGACAAGTGTATTTTTTTTATTAAAACTGAAAGCAGACTGCGAATGAAATAAATTTATTAATTTCTAGTTATTTTTCATATGCAATGAGTGTTTATTGTTATTTGTAGGCAGGATAATATTTCTCAGTTTTAGGTGGGTTCAAAGTAAAGCAGCTACAAGCAACTGCAATCAAAATTATTTGCATTTTCGATTGACTGAAACTAGTTACAATAGTCTAACAATGACTAGTAACCAATTGTATTAGTATGATAGTAACCAGTAATTCAAACAGTTAATATTAAAAACTAATTTTTGCCTCACTAGAAAAATCTAGCTGCAATCCCCCAACTCTGAAACACCTCTGAATGCCTCCCTTCTATAAGGTCCAAAATATGCATGTACTGTCAGGTGGCTAAAAATCTACTTACCCAGATGTAGCAGCCCAAAGTGTGTCAATTCTATTTTTACTCTCGTAAAGGGTGCTTTTGCCTTTGACAACTTACCCCAAAGCGTCAAGCATAAAATAAACTAATACACTGTATAGCCTATGCAGTGCTAGTTTGTTTTCTCTTTCATGCCCATGTGCACAGTATCTAAGTATCATCCTGTTTCCAGTGATACAGTCCTACAACCAAAGCTTTGTATATCTTGTTTTGCTAATAGGAGGGGCCATACTAACATTATTAAATAAACACTATACCATATAGTAGAAAGCATTAGATATGGAGGTTTTTATAGGCTATGTAAGCAAAAGCTCCTATCCTGCTGTTTTAAACTTGGGAATGCATATTGGGGTATTAAAGCATGTTTATTTGTGCCACTTGAGATGCTCATGAAGTCTGTAGAGCAAGTGACTTCATCTCACAAGGTTGTCTTCTGATCCTGTGTGCAGTGTATATATTTGTTCACACATCGATAGCCCAAGGAACATAGGATCCAGGTTTATCTCTTGGAATCTAAAAAAAAGAAAAAAAAAAGTAACTCTCAATCTGAATAAGTGTTTTCATTATCCATCCTTCTGGGATCCTGGGAGAATCTATATACACACAGAACATAGGGGGTTATTTTTTCAAAAGTAACAAAAATAAGAAATTCATGAATGTTGGAAAATAATAGCAAACTGGGAAGTAAATATAGCCCTTTCAAAGATAAATGAAAAAATAATATATATTTTGTCCTACAAATTAATTTAAATGTTAATGTGCAATTGAAGAATTTAGCATTTTGTAATACCTTTTATTTAAGATTATGGGTTGGCAAGAATTTTTTTTAACCCTATACTATAGCCTTCATGGCTGTTAAGTTTTAGATTGTTGTGTACATCAGGGCAAGTGCAGATAGCCCTGATAGCAAGTACAGTATAACAGTAATGAATTTGATTGATGAAGTCAGCCAATTTCTTGTATGATTTGTGATGCATTTTTCATGGTTTATTATTTTTTTGAAAAGGGAAAACAAAATGCAACTCTGTTTTCTTAAATGGAGCCAAATCTGTTTACTCAGACATCAGATTATATTGAGGTACAGCACAGTAGACACCTGTGAAGACTGGGTGTCATTCGGAGCACTGAGAGTTGAAAGAAAAGTGGATTTGTACACTGTACTCTCTCTATCTAGCCTGAATGAAGTTAAGTAGAGTGTCAGTCAGGCTAGGCAGAGAGTACAGTGCACAAATCTGCTTTTCTTTCAACTCTCAGTGCTCCGAATGACACCCAATCTTCACAGGTGTCTACTGTACTATATGTACCTGTGATGCTGTATCTTAAACTGCCTCCAAGCCTTCCCCACCCCCGACCCCTCACCCCAAGTTTTAAGTCCTCCCGATTATAGTCCTGTAAATAGCAAAGTGGGTTACTTTAGTACATGTCACTGCTCTCTTTTGCTGGCAGAGAATGGGAACCCCAGCAGCACTCTGTGTTTTCCTATTGGTGCTGATGTTGGCCTGATTGCAGGGTGAGGCGGCTATGGCAGGAAGGTTTCAGAGGGGCAATTTTGCTGCCTCAAATCCTTGTCTCCTCACCCTGCCTCATTATAGAACTGCCCCTGATGAGATGACTTGAAGTCATAGATGAAAGCATTGCCTGGCAATTTTATAATTCTTCAATCCTAGCAGGATTGTGGGCTATAGTGCTATATCTGCTAAGGCTCAGATGTACTAAACAGTTTTTCACATTTTGCCTCTACTTAGTATACCTGGCCCATAAACTGGTAGAAATCTATGCAGATCCACAAACTGGCTACAGCTAGCAAAGGATTTTTACAGGTGCTCCACTGATTTTCAATAGAGCTGCTGCCAACAGATGGTCCAAAGCTGTCAAGTTGCAGCCAGTTATAGCAAGTGACATGGTAACTTACTTTCAGAGTGGCCTTATATTGTGCTGGGAGCATCCATTTTATCCTGCAGCAGCAGAGCAGTTTTCTCATCATGTCCTGCTCCATTGTGAAAAATGGAAGACATACTGACATCAGTAAACTGCTATACTGCTAGTGTCACAAAATGGATGTTTGCAGCTGCAACAGAGATCAAGATCAACTAGCACAGAGGTCTACTGACAATTAAAACTTATTGTCCAGCAAGATAGGCTCTTTTACCTCACTGGACATTAAGCTGACTTGAATTTTGATCACATGGGGGTAGATACTGAAAGATATCCAGCTAAGTAACCCCCTCATTTATCAAAATGCGCTAAGGAGTTTTCGCATGTGATAGCACCATATCATATGGTGCGATGCAAATCTGAAAAAGAGGAGGAGTTGGCTTACCGTTTTGCGAAGCCTTATCACATGGCTTTAACTACAACTTTTTCAGGAGCATTAAGCCGTTCAACGGTAGTTTGAAGCTCCCACCTGGGGGGGGGGGGGGAGAGAGAGAGAAAGAACCTAGCCATAATGGCATCACCCTAGATAGGTATTTATATCGCTATGGGAGGCCCACCTAGTAACTCGAAGTGACGGTTAGGTATTAGTGTAGGGGATTAGGGGCCACTTTGACATTTAATGTGAGACGAATGAACAGAACAGTGCTCTCTTGTGAACATTTGATAACCTTCGGAGTGAGAAAACTCACCCAAAGATGAGATTTGTGCAATGTTTTCTCAATGTAGCTTGATGTTACCCAGGTAGAGAGTCCATCAAGCTAGGTTGAGAGAACATTGCACAAATCTCATCTTTGTAGGTTGAGAGAACATTGCACAAATCTCATCTTTGGGTGAGTTTCCTCACTCTGAGGGTCATCAAATGTTTACAAGAGAGCACTTTTCTGTTTATACGTCTCACATTGAATGTCAAAGTGGCCCCTAACTCCTACCTAAACCTCACCTCAAGTTGCTACGTGGGCCTCCCATAGGGATCTCACTACCTAATTGGGTCAGGGCATTATGGCTAGTCTCTCTCTCTCTCTCTCTCTGTGAAAAAGTGATCGCAATTTGCAGTAACTTAGCCTTTTGCATAGGTATTAGTGCAAATTGCGATAAACTCCATAAAACATGCCCCGGCTCTAGGGGCGATCCGGGAAACTACAGATCGGTTAGCCTGACTTCAGTCCCAGGAAAAATATTGGAAAGTGTTCTAAACATCAAAATCACAGAACATATAGAAAGACATGGTTTAATGGAACAAAGTCAGCATGGCTTTACCCAGGGCAAGTCTTGCCTCACAAATCTGCTTCACTTTTTTGAAGGAGTTAATAAACATGTGGATAAAGGTGAACCGGTAGATGTAGTATACTTGAATTTTCAGAAGGCGTTTGACAAAGTTCCTCATGAGAGGCTTCTAGGAAAAGTAAAAAGTTATGGGATAGGTGGCGATGAACTTTGTGGATTGCAAACCTGCTAAAAGACAGGAAACAGAGAGTAGGATTAAATGGACAATTTTCTCAGTGGAAGGGAGTGGACAGTGGAGTGCCTCAGGGATCTGTATTGGGACCCTTACTTTTCAATATATTTATAAATGATCTGGAAAGAAATACAACGAATGAGATAATCAAATTTGCAGATGACACAAAATTGTTCAGAGTAGTTAAATCACAAGCAGATTGTGATAAATTGCAGGAAGACCTTGTGAGACTGGAAAATTGGGCATCCAAATGTCAGATGAAATTTAATGTGGATAAGTGCAAGGTGATGCATATAGGGAAAAATAACCCATGCTATAATTACACAAAGTTGGGTTCCATACTAGGTGCTCCAACCCAAGAAAGAGATCTAGGTGTCATAGTGGATAACACATTGAAATTGTCGGTTCAGTGTGCTACGGCAGTCAAAAAAGCAAACAGAATGTTGGGAATTATTAGAAAGGGAATGGTGAATAAAACGGAAAATGTCATAATGCCTCTGTGTTGCTCCATGGTGAGACCGCATCTTGAATACTGTGTACAATTCTGGTCGCCGCATCTCAAAAAAGATATAATTGAGATAGAGAAGGTACAGAGAAGGGCTACCAAAATGATAAGGGGAATGGAACAGCTCCCCTATGAGGAAAGACTAAAGAGGTTAGAACATTTCAGCTTGGAGAAGAGACGGCTGAGGGGGGATATGATAGAGATGTTTAAAATCATGAGAGGTCTAGAACGGGTAGATGTGAATCGGTTATTTACTCTTTCAGATAGTAGAAAGACTAGGTGGCACTCCATGAAATTAGCATGGGGCACATTTAAAACTAATCGGAGAAAGTTCTTTTTTACTCAACGCACAATTAAACTCTGGAATTTGTTGCCAGAGGATGTGGTTAGTGCAGTTAGTATAGCTGTATTTAAAAAAGGATTGGATAAGTTCTTGGAGGAGAAGTCCATTACCTGCTATTAAGTTCACTTAGAGAATAGCCACTGCCATTAGCAATGGTAACATGGAATAGACTTAGTTTTTGGGTACTTGCCAGGTTCTTATGGCCTGGATTGGCCACTGTTGGAAACAGGATGCTGGGCTTGATGGACCCTTGGTCTGACCCAGTATGGCATTTTCTTATGTTCTTATGTACTGCATTTTGATAAATCCAGGCCTAAGTTAGCTGGTTAAGACTTATCTGGCTAACTCACACGGGATATTCAACAGCACAGTCATTCTGCTGAATATACTTGGATAAGTTTAAAATTAGCTGGATGTCTTATCTGGCTAACTTTAGACCTGCTATTGAGCAGGTCTATCTTATCTGTCTATCATAGCCAGATAAGTTCGAATATTGCTACTGATCTTCCTAAGTTACATGGATAAGTGGCTCTTCCCTGATCCGCCCTCATTCCACACATCACTTTATCTGGCTAACCGCTTAGCTGGATAAATGGTTATCTGCCTAAGTGGTGGCCACTAAACCAGAGGGGATATTCAGCCAATGCCACTTAGCCGGAGAAGAAGTCGCTACTTATCTGGCTAATTAGTGCTGAATATCAGCTTCAAATACTTTTTAAATTGATAAACATATTCTTATTAGTTTGAGGAACATGAATTTCCACACATTTTTACATTGCTAAGGAGAGCCCTAGTGTGTCGGCCTGCTGCCGGTTAGGAAAAACTTCGCCAAGTTTATCGGCGTCGGTTTCCCTAAATACCGCACAGCCAGGGGGTTCAGGAAATGGATGCATTTCAATTGAGTGCCTGTTTCCTGCACCCGACTGCTGGCGTTTTTTAACTTTTTTATTTTTGTTTAAGATTTGTTTACTTTTTCCTCCTACTTAATATCGCAACGATATTAAGTAGGAGACAGTATAGAAAAACAGTTTTTTCTGCTTTTCTGTACTGGTTTAAGGAGTGCTCAGCAATTAACGCCTGCTCCAGTCGTAAATTTCTGATCGCTAAATGGGGCAGATTTTCAGAGCCCTGCTCGCCTAAATCCGCCCAAAACCGGGCGGATTTAGGCGAGTAGGGCCCTGCGTGCCGGTGAGCCTATTTTACATAGGCCTACCGGCGCGCGCAGGGCCCCGGGACTCGCGTAAGTCCCGGGGTTCTCCGAGGGGGGCGTGTCGGGGGCGGGCCCGGTCGTCGCGGCGTTTAGGGGGCGTGTCGGCAGCATTTTGGGGGCGGGTACGGGGGCGTGGCTACGGCCCGGGGCGGTCCGGGGGCGTGGCCGCGCCCTCCATACCCGCCCCCAGGTCGCGTCCCGGCGCGCAACAGGCCCGCTGGCGCGCGGGGATTTACTTCTCCCTCCGGGAGGCGTAAATCCCCGGAGAAAGGTAAGGGGGGGTGTAGACAGGGCCGGGCGGGTGGGTTAGGTAGAGGAAGGGAGGGGAAGGTGAGGGGAGGGCGTTAGAGGATTCCCTCCAAGGCTGCTCCGATTTCGGAGCGGCCTTGGAGGGAACGGGGGTAGGCTGCGCGGCTCGGCGCGCGCCGGCTATACAGAATTCATAGCCTTGCGCACGCCGATCCTGGATTTTAGTGGATACGCGCGGCTCCGCGCGTATCTACTAAAATCCAGCGTACTTTTGCTTGCGCCTGATGCGCCAGCAAAAGTACGCCTATTCACGTTTTTTGAAAATCTACCCCAATGTGCGCACATATTTTTTTTTTTTTTGCATCGGGATGCCTCAATCATATGCATTTGGATGTGATTGCATAAGGGAATTAATTAGCACCTATACAACCCGCGTCCAACTGCGGGTTATACAGTACGCTCGGCTGAGCGCACTGTATTGCATCGGCTCCTTAGTGCCAGATTCAGGGCCCATGATTGCAGGGTTCTAGAAGGAGCTCTCATGCATGGCTCTGGCCCAGGACCATCACTGCAATGACCAGACTAGGTATGTTGGGGGTGAGAAGGATATAAAATAGGGGGAAAATCCCCAGGTAATTGCAAATGAAAGCTTATGGTGCCAAATTTCACCTTGGTTTAATTTTTGCTGGAAATAGAAAGGAGCAGGAGGAATTGGCCAAGTAAAATTAAAAAAAAAGAGATGGACAAGTTATATATCAGAAGTGCCTTCCAAAAGAGTTCCTGCCCTTGCCTCATAAATTATCAATAAATTTGAGCATCAGTACCAGTTGTAACAAGAACAATTATTACAGAAGAAAGAAAATAGGAACATAAATGGCTTATGCGCCATGTTAAATATATTATTTTTTAATCTGAAATGGAAAAAGATGTTGAAGATGAAGAAAACCTGCAAAAGGAATGGGAGATGGTTTCAAACCTTTATCCCCAAAACCTACCATGCCAGTAAAGTGATCTCCACAAGCCATTCGAATCCGTTCAGGAGTCAGCGGGCTGTTCACCGTGAATTCCCCTGATAGTGCCCTTTCCTTCCGTGCGGCAGTCACTGCATCCTTTATAGCAAAATACATAGAGCAACCTAGGAACAGAGTTGGCTCACCAATACCCTATTAAAAATAAAAAAAAATGTTTTTAATTACAAACCCACTAGCTGAGGAGTTTCTGTTCTTTACTAGGAAAGTTCTACTGTACAATAAAATTCATTGGTTAAAAAGAATTAAGGGTTGAAGGGATGGGAGGAATAAGTCATGATGCAAACAGCAAGATGTACTAGACACAGAAAGTAAAACCCTGAGTCTGTCTGTGAAAAGGACTTAATGCACCAGTCCTTTGCTATATTCCTCCACCTTTAAAAATAGAAAAGTAGTATGGTATATTTCAATTCAGAAATGACAAAGAATTAACAAAAACTCTACACAATCACAGGATTAAATAAGTGAGAGATGTTGAATAATATCCAAATAAACTATATACCCTTCACACATCACATTAGAAAGGATTCCTATTCATGATGTTGACCTTTCAGATGTTGTTAACGTAATGCACCTCCATCTGCCTCAAACATAATAATGTTCTTAGGTCAAACACTTGTTTATAATATAGATAATGAAACATCTCATTTTGCAATCTATCCAAGTTTGACAATCATACATGTCTTAAAACTTGCTCAACACTGTCCATTATTAGAATGCCAACAATGCCCAATATGGGTCCATGTTTTGATCTTAACATTCTTCCTCAGGGAACTTGGTCAACTGGATATATCCTGAAAATAAGTGTTAGGAAGCACTAGGAGAGTAATTCCACTTTCCAGGGGATTGTGTGTTCTTGGACCACGGCTCGACCCCAGAGGAACTCAGAAGAAGTGCCGAGGCAGGCAAGGCATGCCCGAGCATGGGCTGGACAGGAGCAAGGCTGGACTTAAGACAATGATGGGATTCAGAGCAGGAACAAAGCTGGGCTCGGCCTCCACTGGACCTGCATGCACCGATGCAATCCAGCAACACAATGCTGATCTCGAGATTGGTCCTCCAACTACTCAACAGCCCTTTCAGACCCGCCGCTTGGGAACGACAAATGCGTGAGGCCAGTCGGAGGCTGAGGATAGGAACATGAAGACTCAGACGAAGACGTGGATACTTGGACGAAGACTCAGGCAAGGACACTTCGACGAAGACTCAGGCAAGGACACTTGGATGCACAGACGAAGAGTCAGGAGAGAGGTACTGAAGACGAAAAGTCAGGAGTGAGGTACTGAAGATGAGGAGTCAGGATCGAAGAGCTGGGTTGAGACTGATGCAGTGCACCCTACACAGCCCACCCGCGGGGCTGGTCGTGGACCACGCTGGATGCGGGGCAGACTCTAGATGAGATAGTGGAGCGAGTGAGAGAAACATGTCCCAGCAACTGTAGAGGCCTGCACCGGGGTGCGCGCTACACAGCCGCTTGTAGCTGGTCGCGGACCACGCTGGGGTGGCACAGGTTCATGCAGAGACTAAAACATGGACGGAGCACACGCAAGGGACTCCATAGACCAGGAACAAGGCTTCAGGTGGAAGTCTCCTGGAGGCTTGCGCTGTGGCTGTGAGGAAGGCCTTGTCCACGAGGTGCCCTACTCAGCCCACCCGTGGGGCTAGTCACGGACCAAGACATGGCATGCCAGGAAAGGTGGCAATGAGGAACCAGGGAGTCAGGACATCAGGAATGGAGAACAGACATCTGGACTGGATCACGGACTTCAGGAACATGGACATCTGGTCTGGATCACAAACTTCAGGAACATGGACATCAGGAACGGAGAATGGACATCTGGACTGGATCATGGACATCAGGAACAGAAGACGGACATCTGGACTGGATCACGGACATCAGGACAAGACATGGAGCTCCAACGAGGAACAAGAAACATAGGACCTTGAAGAAGTGATGGAACAGCGAAGACTCCTGGAGCAAAGAACAGGAACATCCAGGAGCATCTAACTCCTTGCGAAGACAAAGCAGGACTGACACAGGGTCCCTTTTATAGGGCTGAAGCAAGGCAGGGCGATGACATCACTGATGAGGGCCACGGGACCTTTTCTCGCCACTGGCCCTTTAAATGATGAGCAGGGGCATGCCTCCGCGCCTAAGGAAGGCAGGAGAGAAGCAGGTCCGTCGGTGGTGGCGTCTCAGCCACCTGGAGGACCCAGGAGAGGAGTGGCATTGGCAGCGGCAGCCCTGTCGTGAAGAAGGAACAAGGCAGGCTGCAGAAATGGCAGGCACTGGCAGGGGCGGCACTCCGGTGCCATTCAAAAGTTTCATAGAAACTTTTAAAGAAGTTTTTCCGTACATAGGGCTCCATTACCGATGTCACCCATATGTGAGGACTACATCCTGCTGTCCTGGGATAACACCTATTACAAGGTAAGCAATTTTGCTTTTTCCTGACATTGTCAGCTGCCATACATCCAGGGATGAACCCAGCCTAACCTGGCAGGAATAACAGTCATTGCTAAACCATGTAAAGACCCAACTCAACTCAATGTGGCTCATATAGGCCCATTTCACTCCTTAATATTGATTTAAAACCATTAGCTAAGATACAGTAATATAATTCTGGTCGCCGCATCTCAAAAAAGATATAATTGCGATGGAGAAGGTACAGAGAAGGGCTACCAAAATGATAAGGGGAATGGAACAGCTCCCCTATGAGGAAAGACTAAAGAGGTTAGGACTTTTCAGCTTGGAGAAGAGACGGCTGAGGGGGGAATATGATAGAGGTGTTTAAAATCATGAGAGGTCTAGAACGGGTAGATGTGAATCGGTTTTTTACTCTTTCGGATAACAGAAAGACTAGGGGGCACTCCATGAAGTTAGCATATGGCTCATTTAAAACTAATCGGAGAAAGTTGTTTTTCACTCAACGCACAATTAAACTCTGGAATTTGTTGCCAGAAGATGTGGTTAGTGCAGTTAGTATAGCTGTGTTTAAAAAAGGATTGGATAAGTTCTTAGAGGAGAAGTCCATTACCTGCTATTAATTAAGTTGACTTAGATAATAGCCACTGCTATTACTAGCAACGGTAACATGGAATAGACTTAGTGTTTGGGTACTTGCCAGGTTCTTATGGCCTAGATTTGTTTGCGCCGGGTTGCGCAAACAAATCTACGCCCGCACATAACTTTAAAAATTTACCCCTAGGAGTATTAGAAGCTTCTCACATATAAATATATAAATTTAAAATTAGAAAAGTAAAAGCAAGTGTTTCTTTTGTCAATTAGATGGAATTTCTATACTAGATCACAGCACACAGATGTCTTGACGTAGTGTACTTGAATTTATAAGTAATATTTTTCTGCACATTTATTAGGAACTCACGAGAATAAAGGATTATTATGTTAGCTAGTTACATGCTAATTGTAAATTGTTAAAAGTATACAGCAGAAAAAGGCATATATACCGTACGTTCAAGATATTTGGGGCTGCTGCTGTCCTATTCTGATCACAGCACGCCCTAGGCTTTGGCAAAGAATTTTAACTCTTGGTAAGCATTACTTTGTCATTATTGTTGTTATCAACCGACCTTATCTGATTAATTTGATTTAAACAGACTTATCTGAACTTTTCTGAATTGATGTGACCTAATTAATTAAATTTATTAATTGAATTTAATTGTATATTTTTCTTATGTAAAATAAAAATATATTCTTCTTTAGAGAATATGTCTGACTGAGTGATTCTGATTTCATAATAATTAACTGAGCTCAATAAATGCATTAACTCTTAGGAGCTCTAATGTGTTAACTTATGTGACATGATGTTTCTAAACCAGGAGAGTAACTTTTAATGGGTAATCCATTAATGATGATTCTCCCCTTAGAAATATCTATTGGAACAAGGACCTAGACACTTCCAATACTTTCTCAAACTGATCCCAGAATGTCCTAAAATGGTTGGGCTAAATACTGTTCAAGCATCTGATCTAGACGTTCCAGGTGGGAGGGACTGAGGGAATGGATGGCTTTTTCTAAAGTGTGTTCTATTCAGGGACATGACATCTGGTAGCCAGACCATGGGATCTGCTCCACTAGCATGAAGTTTGCTCGTTTTATTCCTATATTCAAAAAACTGACAACGAACTATATGCAACTGATGAGCGAAAGCATCGGGATCCAATGCTAATAAATCTGCTTGCATTTGTAGTAATTGTGTATAGATCTTCGGGGACAGCATATTTTTATGTAATGTCTCCAATCTAGCCAATTCTTTCCCCAAATCCAATCTTTTTTTATTCTTTTCTCATTTTTTTTAAAGGTAGTTCTCAAGATCAGCTTCCCATGAGTCATTACCTTAAGGCATTCCCACACTATCAGAGGACTCATGTCATCATTATCATTGAATTTTAAGTATTTCCCTGTTTCCTCTCGAAGCTGCTGGTAAAAAAGCTCATCATTCAACAGGCTATCATTTAGTCTCCAGTACTGATGACCCTTGCACAATCCCCAGTTCAATGGAAACATGGTCTGACCTTGTGATATTACCCACATTTACTTTAGAGACTACATCACTATCCACCAAAAAGAAATTGGGAATTGGATACAGACAGCAACCAATGAGGGTCCCAACCTTTATGGTCTGGGGATGACTGGGAAAGAGATGAGATGAGAAGTAAGTTACATAAAACAATGTAATCAGGATGCATCCAACAATATAAAGAGGAGAGTTAAAGTCTTAGGGGCAGATTTTTATTCTTACGTGCGTGGGGTACATTTGTACGTGCTACCCGGAGCGCACAAATGTACACCTAATTTTATAACATGTTTGCATAGGCTCGGTGGCACGCGCAAGCCCCGGGATGTGCGTATGTCCCGGGGCTTTCCAAAATGGACGGCCCGGGGGCGGGGCTGGGGGCGTGGCAGTGGTCCAGGGGTGGTCCGGGGGCGGTCCCGAGTGCTCTGGCACAGCGGCCTGTGCCGGGGCATGGCGCGCCGACAGCTGGCCAGCCCGTGCAAGTTATGCCTGCCTTGGGCAGGCGTAACTTTGACAACAAAAGGTGGGGGGGATTTAGGTAGGGCTAGGGGGAGGGATAGATAGGGGAAGGGAGGGGAAGGTGGGGGGGAGCCGGAAAAAAATTCCTTCCGAGGCTGCTCCGATTTCGGGGGAATGGGGAAAGCCATCGGGCCTCCCCTAGGGCTCAGCGGGCGCAAGGTGCACAAGTGTTAAAAAATTGGGTGTACATTTGTGCGCACAAGAATAAAAATCTGCCCCTTAGACTTTAACTCTCCTCTTTATATTGTTGGATGCATCCTGATTATATTGTTTTATGTAACTTACTTCTCATCTCTTTCCCGGTCATCCTTGCTATCTGTTAATTGTAAACCGATGTGATGTACATAAGAACTTCGGTATATAAGAGCTATAAATAAATAAATAAACACGGCTTATTGGTTAAGAGTAGTAATCCCATGCCTTCTGTAAAGGGTAGTAACTTCTGCTCTGTGCAGGTTACCCCCCAGACCATAAAAGTTGGGGTCCTCGTTGGTTGCTGTCTGAATCCAATTCCCAATTTCTTTTTGGTGGATAGTGATGTAGTCTCTAAAGATACTTCCGTGCCCTCATCAGCTGCCATAGGCCGCGCCTGCATCAGGATCCGAAGGCCACGCTCGCAACGTTCTGCAAACTTATCTTATTGTGAACATGCAGCTAAAATTCTCTGTGGATAACGGGGGGATTGTAACACGTTCTCATATCTTCTTTCCAAGTGTGTCTCTTGAATGAATATTATCATTGCACACTGGTGCATTGCCACCCTGAAAAGTAAAGGAATTTTCTCTTCTGTAGCGTATTTAAGCATTTAAGATTTAAAGAAATAATCAGAAAATCCACCATAATGGCCATGTCAGGTTATGTGCTTGTTGAGCGGCTTTCAAAATTTGTTCCTTCACCACAAATTTGTGATAACGTACATGGATGCCGCATGTCTTGTTAGCTAATTTTGGGCTCTGTGCTCCATGCACTCACTCAAGGAAACACCCTCAAGCCCAGTGCTTGAGTCATCCCCTGACAATACAGCCTTACTTATTATCAAGTACCACTTTCCACGTGTCAGCGAATTCAGGAGTCTCTGACACCCCCCCCCCCAAGCCTCAAATTCACTCTCCTTGAGGGGTTTTTCAAGTCCTCAATTTTATTCAACAGGGCCTGCTTCTCCTTATTTAAATCTAGATCTGCTCTCCTTAGTTGATCTAACTTCTCCATGTCTGTGTCTAATCGCATTTCCAGCTCTTCCACTCGCCTGCCGATTTCCAGCATTTCTTCTTTGAGCTACCAATATTTTTGCTTTTGTTGTTTTCATATCTTGTCATAAGTCACAGAACCAGTCACAGAATTCATCTCTGGATGGTAAATCACCACATGCCACATTAAAAGAATCAACAGCCTCATTCTGGCCTATCTCCAGCAGTTCATAGCCTGTTTCATCCACCGTGGCTGCCTCGTTGCTCTCTCCCACCATGATTTTGGCATAAGAAAATTGTTTGAAATCAATTGATTTCTTTTTAGTCATCATCTCTGTCACTTGTACTTCTAATATCAATCTTCCATATTACCATTGGGCTACAGATGGCAAAGAATTTGGCAGATATTGCTCAGTCAAGTAGGAAGCTCACAAACTAAGCCGCTATTCAGGAGGTGATGGTACTTCCTCTGGGTTATGCGACCTATTAAACAAGTTCCAATTAGGACACAGGCTGTGGAGTTCTGAATTACTTGTAGTGGATGGGTTGTAGAAACTGGGAAGCCAAGATATAAAGAGCTACATTAATCCAGGTTGTTTAGTACCAATGACTGTAGTACTAGACAGAAATTGTTAACTTCAAGGAGTGCCTTTAAATGTTTCAACAGATGTAATTAATGAGGCTTCACTGCCAGAAGCCAGTATCTGTGCAGTTTATTTTGGCAGAGGCTCCAAACAATTTAAATAGACAACTAAAAGGAATCAGCAATACTTTCATTACTTATTCAGGTTTTAACACACAACATTCCTAGCCTCCATTCTGACAAATTGGCAGCAGAGCTCGGCTTTTAAAGCCCTCCCTGAGTAATCACACCCTTCCTGCTAATCAACTTCTACAGCTCACCCGGGCCGAGATTCATTTAGGCTGCAATTCTCACTTAAATAAAGCAGTTCTAGGCAGTTCTTGTACTTTTGGACCTCTCACATGGGAAGAATTTTAATGATTTCCTTCCTGTGAATTATCTGTGTGTGCTTGGGAGAGAGAAGTGATCTGTATACTTCATCATAAATTTGCTTGGTGCAGTGTGGCCTGGCTGCCAATGTGCTGAAATCTCCCAGGCACTAATGCTAGTACTGTAAACTACTAGGGAAGAAACCCTGGTGAATTGTCTTAAATCCACCCCCCCCCCCCTCAAATCTCTTCCCCTAATTTTATGTGGGACTACCCTGATAAATTTCACCTTGTTTAACTCAAGGTCATACGAAATACAACAATAGTAAACTACACTGTTAGGCAGATAAAAGAAATAAAAAGTCACCCAGATTTATTAATAAAGTTTCCTGACAATAAACAAAATATATTTCATAGAAACAGACAAGACATATCATCACACATCATTATAACATTTTAGTGACACCCAGTCTGACTTAAAACCTATCACTGACCAACAACAATTCACTGTACTATAATCTCAGTGACCCCCCCCCCCAGTCTATATCAAACATATGCCTGACACCATAAGGTCATTTTTGGTAGCCTGTTCCTTAAACGTGTGACTGCCTTTTAAATGTGTGATCAGTTCTGTTTTAAAATAGGAAAACAACATTTCCAAATCCCACCCTTCATGGAAATTTCTTACCTACAAACTGGAAATTGGGAATTGCCAGTGGCTATCTGCCTTTTCCTAAAGGTCCTGAAGTTCTCTCATGTGGGTATCTCTCTTTCTGCTTCAGATGATGAGACTGCTACGAATATTGCAGCATTTGTATGTACATTGCTATTAGTCTTGTCACTTCTGCTGTTAATCTCTATTACAGCTGGCTGCATTGTACTGGTATAACATTAACTTGTTACTGCAGTTGGTTGTATGTAAGTGAATTGGTTAGTAAGTAAAAAGGTACCTTTCAAGCATGAGTTCTTTCAGATATGAGTAAGTGTTCTCTCAGCAGCTGTCTCTTAGTTGCTCATATCCTTTTTAAAAAAATCAGCAGAAATCTTGCCGTGACATCATAACAACACTCTTCATGCAAGAAACTGAAATTTTTTCCAGTTCAGCAGAGTTTACTTGCCGTCTGGTAGCTGGTGCTTCCAATGTCCAAGACTTGACACAATTTACTTACTAAAGTCACACATTTTGTAAAACCCACATACTTTTTTTTTTTTTTTTTTTTGCAGTCTTTACAGTTTCAATATACATCTCTGATGAGTTGTTGACCATCGGCATATACTTCTGACATTTTCATAGCCTTTGGTTAATTAACAGTTCAGTTTGTGATTATCTAATTCACTATCTACCTTAAAGAAAACTGGCCTTTCCCTCCTTCCTTATCTCAATAGCAGAAAAGTAGCAGGAAACTTAAAATAATAGACAATAAAAGTAAAAGGTCAGCTGAACAGAGGAAACCAGGACTTCTGCTAGAAGTCAGCAGAATTCAAAGAAAGAAATGAGAAAAGCAAAATTAGATGATCTATCTAATAAAAGGTAATACTAATGTCTACAATAAAAAGAATATATAAAAATTAGGCCAAAAAGGAAATATATGCTGGCCTTTAATATACAAACATACAGTACTTTATCGATCATTCTTCAATATACCATTTTTAGAACATAAAAAAGGACAATGTAAATGAATCTCTATTATTTGGTTCTATTAATGGAACATGGGTGTCTTACCTTTGAAGAATAGATTGTATATGGATTTTGAGATCCCCCAAGCAAGGAAACATTGAATTCCTCAGGGATATCACAGACTGCTGGGATTTTATACTGGTCTGGTCCCCTGGTGTACAGGACTCCTTCTGGAGAATATTTTAGTTCCTCAATGGTATAGTATCCAAGACCTTGAACAAAGGCACCTTCAATCTGAGAAAATAATTTAAGCAATTCACATTTTCATTCATCAAAATATAATGCACATTCAAACATACCTAATTATTTTACTGCAGTGTGGACCAGGCGCTAAATCAAGTCTTATGCTACTAATGGAATTTGCTTTACCTTAATCCCACTTTTGACATTTGGTCTTTATCTTTGGTAGGTAGTGATTTGTGTTGTTATAGAGGGAAATGGGATATTGTTTAGGCTGCCTCTTTAAGAAACGATATGAGAGAGGACCTATCAGGGGAGTGTACACTGTGCAAATATAAGTTCATGATCAGAAAAAAAAGGGGGAATTATTTTGAGAAATTGTCTTTCATTTCCTGCTAGTACACCCAGTAGAGGGGGACCATACCCCTATCAGAGCCAGAGTATTATCTCTCTTCTCCTAGGTTTTGCTCTTGGGCACTTATGAAGACTCATGGACTCCCATCACTTTATAAGACCTGCTACTGAATATGATGGGATGCAAAAGAGGTTGTATTTTTGCGACCTGTCCAAAGATTGTCTAAGATGTTTGGGACTCTAAGAAATATCTAAGAATCTGAGGAAAAAGGGAGAATGCCAATGGGAAAATAGAAGAGAAAGACATTAAAGTTTTCTTTTTTCCTTTTTGCTCTGCTGCATATCTTTATTATTTGATGTTTGTGATTCATCCTTTTTGGTAATTTTATGATTGTAAATGGACTGCTGGTAAACCCAGAAGAATAAAGTTACATGTTTTACAATGTACACACAGGTAGTGAGTTCAAGACTGGTGAGTGGCCATAGGGAGTGAGCAAAGGAAGATTGGAGGGGTGAGATTTGGGGTACAGTCAGATGGTCACAGAGGAGAAAAGGAACATTTTTGGTACTTTCTCTATCCAGTGGAGAAAAATACAGCCCTTGCCTCTGAGCCAGGTCTACTACATCATCATCATCATCGTATTTTGTGATGTGAACCTACAAAGGTTTGTGCTCAGCTCCCAAACCTGCCTCAGATGACCTCTATTATATTAGATAACTAATAGAGGATCGCAGTAGTGTTAAGGGAACTGGAAGAAGTATGTTAAACATGTTTTGATTGCTTTGAATGTTGTTCTTGAGATATTGCAAAGATTTTGTAAGATACAAAAGTGCCCCAAACCTGGAAAGCAACTGCCTGTATGGAGCACTTTCTTTAGAAGTTTTTTTTTTTTTTTATGGTGCAATTTGAGGGATCTTACAAATACAATATGATCCACAAGGAGAGATTAAAGAAGTTGGATTTATTTAGCCTATAGAAGAGAAGACTGAGGTTTAATTTGATAGTATTCAAATACAAAACAGAGGTGTAAAGAAGATGATATTCTTTTGTTCCAGAAAGCAAAAAACTGAAGAGGGAATACAACAAACTGATTTGGATACGGCTAGCCCGGTGACTCTGGGGTAACTGCCACATGCTGCTATGCCGAAGAGCTGGGTTTGTTTCCTCTATCTGGCTTCTGCTTCCTGGGCTGGCGATGCTGTGCAGGCACCATTCATAGCCACTGGGGGGGGGGGGGGGGGGGGGGAAAGTACCAGTCATTGTGCAATGGCATCACCTAATAACCAGACTTAGGGCCTCATTTTCCAATATCGCACGCGATACCAAAAAGGGGTGTTACCTTATGCTAATAAGCATGTGTATCGCAAATTGCAATAACAGCTATTCAACACACTCTTAGTGCAAGTTGCACTATTAACCCAATTTGGGCTACATTGCCAGTATATATCAGAGAGAGAGAGAGAGAGAGAGAGAGAGAGAGAGAGAGAGAGAGAGAGAGAGAGAGAGAGAGAGAGAGAGAGAGAGAGAGAGAGAGAGAGAGAGAGAGAGAGAGACTTGCTATAGTGCCTCTTCCCTAGACAGGTATTTGTATCCCTATGGGAGGCCCACCTAGTAACTCGAGGTGGGGATTAGGTATGAGTGTAGGGGGTTGGGGCCACTTTCACATTCAACATGAGACGTACGAACAGAACAGTGGTCTCTTGTGAAGATTTGATGGCCTTCGGAGTGAGGAAACTCACTCCAAGATGAGATTTGGGCAATGTTCTCTCCCACTGCGCACAAATGGAAAGTTCCAAAAAAGGGCAGGCATGGGTGAGTTCAATATCAAATTAGCACGTAAATACTTACATGCAGAGGCATGTGCCGGGATCCCCTGCTGCATAACTTTACTTCTGCTATGGAGGACGTATAAGTAATAAAATAAAGAGAAATAGATCGGCAGGGTTTTAAGGGTCGGGGCGAACAGGGGAGAAGGGAGGCTTTTAAACTAGGGGTGCTTGGAAGTCCTATTCCTTACCTGGGCGAACTGGAAAAACAGAATGGCGTCGGTGCGTGTGTCTATTAAAATCCCCCCACTTATGCAGTAGAAGTGGCATTTGCGTGCACAGGCACGCATCCACTTAAAATTGCATGCACGTGTGTGCGTGTTCAGGCTATTTTATAACATGCGCACATATATGCGTGTATGTTATAAAATGGTCATGTCTCTGGGCATGGGCCGATGCACGCACAATGGGGGTAATTTTCAAAAGGAGTTACATGCGTAAATGTAGCTACTATTGTAGCAATTTTCAAAAGCCATTTACTCAAGTAAAGTGCACTTATGTGAGTAAATCCTATAGACAAGTCAATGGCATATATTGTAGCAATTTTCAAAAACCCACTTACTCAAGTAAAGTGAATTTACTCCAGTAAACCTGGTTTTTACTCGAGTAAATGCTTTTTAAAATCAGGCCCATGGTGCCTGCGCACCGGTTTAAAAGTTACCATCATAAAGCCCATGCTAGCCGGGTTCTGGAGGGAGACATGGGAATGTCACTGCAATGGCTGTGTTAAGTACGTAAAGGGATATAAAAACGAGAGGAGAAAACTGGGGGTGCTGTAGCCCAATAGAGACAAGCTCCAATTGAGCTGGAAGCCCAAAGAAGCAGGCAACAGCTGGGCCCCTCCCCCCCCCAAAAAAAAACCCAACAACAAACCATGAAACTCTAGCTGAAAGGCTTACCTGTCCAACATCTACACCAGGATTTATGCTGCGGCCAATGTCTATGACCATGTCTACTCTGACATTCTGTAAATAAAGTACATGTTAGATAGTACAATGCAAAACAGACATTTTCATAGGTTCTTCTAGAAATGTGTAATTGTGCTTTGCTGGCAAACATATACAGTATAACATAAGACCCTACTTTGAAAGCACCAGTACTTTTTAGTCGGTATAAAGCTCACAGGTCTGAACTATTGGGGAGTTAAAAACATTTAGATAACCTTTGCATACATTTTGCTACTGGACACGGGTAAATGTATCCCAGTTGTGATTCATGTTCTTTCAGCCCTGCAAGTTTGCACACATCTGTTGTCTATTTCAAGCAGGTTCATTAAAACTAAGAAGTGGGAAAAATAAATTATTTGGCACATTTCCTAAAACAAAAAAAATAATTTTCCATAGGCTTTAATGGGAGAATTTCAGAGCAAAATGGACTAGTTTCACAGGATTTTGTTGGTTTAATAAAAAAAAATACATAAATAAAAATGTGATGGTTTGTGAAGGTAGTAAAAGAGGCAAAATTTCCATTAAATTCTCTGGCAATATATTTCTTTTTTTGCATCAGTAGATGCTTTGTGATGATTTTTACATAGAGGCTAATGGCCGTAGGATTTTATTTTTTTTTTTACATTTGCTGCAAAGATGTTCACACATCTAGGCTTTAAACACTAGCTCAGATGACCCAAGATGGCGGCATAGCAAGACGGACTGACGCGTCGTTCCTGCCTTGTCTGATTACCTCAAGAGCCCTATGCTGCACTTAGCCCGGAAGCGCAGAGCCAGGGAGCGCTTAACCTTGGAAGTACTCCCAGCATTTTCTTTGGTAGGACCTATGGATGCTCATGTCCAGCATGGATCCATAGCCAGAGAGGGAAGCTCACAGACCGGCAGACGGGGAGAAGCAGAGCCCGAAGCCGGTATTGAGCTGCTGATATCTTTGTCCCCAGCAGAGAGGATGCCGCCCGCTAACCCCACTAAGATAAGAACACTCCAAACACAAGGAGACCAGGGGAAGCCTGAATGGCTAAGCCCCGGTGTGTCCTTGCTGGAGCCCGTGCAGTTGGGGTGGGAAGACTTGGCTCAATGTGAGATCCTTGGGGCTGGCGGTGGAAGGCCTGCTGGAGCTGCAGAACTGGAGGCTGGAGTGAGACCTCGATGCTTCAAGTAGCTGATCTGGTAAGGCCTCAACTCTATTCTCTAGAAATGCTATGGGAAGCAATAAATACTATTAACAAAGAGTATGATAACACAACTGCATACCATCACAGATAATGTTAAAAAGCTTGAACAACAGATGAATGATGTGGAAAATGAAGTTTTGAAATCGAAAGAGAAGGTGGATTCTTGTTAAAGTGAATTTCGAAAGCAATGTAAATACTCAACAAATGTTTATTAATGAAAATCAACAATTGCAGATGAAGTTGGAAAATCAGATGAGAGGGAGACATTTGAGATGTATAAATTTTCCTAAAGTGGCATTTATTTCACCGAAAGATATTTGGAGAAGATATTTAATGGAGATCTTGAAAATTCCAGAAGGTGCTTTACCTATTATGGCAAAAGTATACTATATGCCTCCATTAAGGAGGAGAGAATCGGATGAAGATAATATACAAGTCTTAACACCAAATGAATCGCCAAAATTGAATATTTCTGCAGTACTAGAGCGAACAGAAGAAAGTATGGCAACACCTGCTACGTTAATAGTAACTTTCTTATTAGAATCTGATAAAGAATGGATTTTTAAGAAATATTTCTCTCATAGATCTGAGGTTTTCTTGAATCAAAATATCCAAATATTTCCAGATATATCTAGACAGACACAAAAGAGGAGACGACAATTTTTATTGTTGAAGCCTAGAATTCTTGAATTAGGCTCATTATTTGCCTTAACATTTCCATACAAATGTTTAATAAAACATCAAGGGGTATCCTATTTGTTTTATCAACCATCACAGTTGACTGTTTTCTTGGTTAATAAAATAGGTTCTCAGTTTGGTTCCTCACTGGCCACTGGCTAAGAGCTCAGATCAGGTTGAGACCTCTAAAAAGTATAATGAATCCACAGCTTGCTTATTACCTCATGTTTTTTCTTATTCTAAATGTAAAATTGCATTTATATTCTTAGAAATACTTTATTCCTATTGAAATGTAAATTTTCTTTGGATTGTGTAACTCTTGGGTCATATAGTGGGCTTGATAGACATGTGATATAATTCTGTAATATCTAATGAGTGTTTCATTTCCTTATTAACGTGTATCTATCACATGTGTTTCCTTTTTCAAGTGTATTTACTTGGAAAATAATGTGTAAAAGTGATAAATAGAAAATAAAAACAAACCCCCCCCACTAGCTCAGCCTGTAAACATGTAGCTTGGGAACATAAGGCAACTAAAGATGGATTTGGATTTGCTCAAGTTTATAGCTGGGCACCTGCAGTATTGCTGTGACTATGCCATAGTAACTCATTGCAACGCCACTATCGTCAATAGCATTAGTCATCGACAGAAGTCTTTTCTATATTATTTTTAGCTCCACCCTGCAAAGTGGTAATATTATTTTATTTTCAAATTACACTGTAATGCACTACAATTATAATTACATCAAACCAAATATTGTGCAGCCTCCCCTCTCCCTAAATCCATCCTGGGGCATGGGGGACTTGCTACCCAGTTTGAGAACCACTGGCCCATGGCATATCCATGGAGTGCCATGCATTACTGAAAGTTCAAGGAGCCAGTGCTCTGTGCAAAGCCTTTCACTTCTGGGGCAATGTTTCAAGCCCAGCTTTGTTCAGCAGTGACTCATAGGTATTACCATACGATGACCTGTATAAAATAAGTTGATGTTTTTAGTCTGGTTTCCAGTGAACAGGTCTGCAAATCTCTAAAAATAGAAAAAACATGTATCAGGAAATCAGACAGCATAAACTACCAGTTCATACTCAGATGAATTTTCTCAGCGTTTTGCCGGGGTTGTGTGCATAAAAACAGCATATACAGGCATAAGTAGCATGTATGTGTATATATGATATTTTCTAAACCTCATGAGTACACGCATACTTGCAGAATTGCATGTAAATTTTGCCAGGGATAAAAAAGGGCAGTCTACGGGACATTACGGGGTGGGATTCATGTGCTCAAGTTGCTATTTTGTAAGAGGCATACACAAATGCGTCACCAAACTTGTCCAAATGGAAAATGTCATAATGCATCTGTATCACTCCATGGTGAGACCGCACCTTGAATACTGTGTACAATTCTGGTCGCTGCATCTCAAAAAAGATATTGTTGTGATGGAGAAGGTACAGAGAAGGGCGACCAAAATGATAAAGGGGATGGAACAGCTCCCCTATGAGGAAAGACTAAAGAGATTAGGACTGTTCAGCTTGGAGAAGAGAAGGCTGAGGGGGGATATGATAGAGGTGTTTAAAGTCATGAGAGGTCTAGAATGGGTAAATGTGAATCAGTTATTTATTCTTTCAGATAATAGAAGGACTATGGGGCACTCCATGAAGTTAGCATGTGGCACATTTAAAACTAATCGGAGAAAGTTCTTTTTCACTCAACGCACAATTAAACTCTGGAATTTGTTGCCAGAGGATGTGGTTAGTGCAGTTAGTGTAGCTGGGTTTAAAAAAGGTTTGGATAAGTTCTTGGAGAAGTACATTAACTGCTATTAATCAAGTTGACTTAGGGAATGGCCTCTGCTATTACTGGCCTCAGTAGCATAGGATCTTCTTAGTTTTTGGGTACTTGCCAGGTACTTGTGACTTGGATTGGCCACTATTGGAAACAGGATGCTGGTCTTGATGGACCCTTGGTTTGATCCAGTATGGCATGTTCTTATGTGATATGCTATCACATGCAATGCCCAATTAAACTCTGGAATTTGTTGCCAGATGATGTGGTTAGTGCAGTTAGTGTAGCTGTATTTAAAAAAGGATTGGATAAGTTCTTGGAGGAGAAGTCCATTAACTGCTATTAATTAAGTTGACTTAGAAAATAACCACTGCTATTACTAGCAGCGGTAACATGGAATAGACTTAGTTTTTGGGTACTTGCCAGGTTCTTGTGGCCTGAATTGACCACTGTTGGAAACAGGATGCTGGGCTTGATGGACCCTTGGTCTGACCCAGTATGGCATGTTCTTATGTAATGCTAGAGACTATAAAAACTCAGAGGTAGCTGAAAACAAGAGACTTTCAAAATAATAAACATTCAGCTGTCAACAGGAACTCAAGAAGAGGTGTATATTCTTGCAACCGTCATATATGGCCACAGTTTGCTTATGGCTTATAATGTGAAGCCCGTGAAGCACTGGGCTTATCTAATCATAGGTTGCAGTGAATAAACAAGTGCAGGCACTGAGCAAACCTTACTAATGCTTGCACTTATCTTATTCCACCAGAGAAGCAAGTGAATACTTATGTACTGTGTTGTTCGTACCTCTGACTGCATGTAAAATTGTACCCCAAAACCTAGACCACCACCAAAACCTCATCCCGAGTTAACAATGCCACCTCTTACAGTTGTATAAAAAGTTAACTTATATGTGAGCCTCCCTAGAGGCTATCTCTCTCTCTTCCTCTCCCTCTTCCTCCCTCCCTGCCCAAAATAGGACTTGCAAAAAATATCCCATTTCGGTCATAACACACAGCTATCGCGGGCATAACGCTGGGAAAAAAGGTCTCGTCATATCCCACGATAGATGGCATTACGCTATCGTACACAGTGTTAAGCACCCTTCATTTTCATTTACTCCGCCCAAAAATCTCTGCCTGCGTTAAGGCCCTAACGTGATGTGATGACTGACCCCTCCCCCCCTTAGATAGCCATAACGCACTTCAGTATGTAGATCCCTCTATGAACTGGTAAGTTATATTCTATGATTTCCTGATATTGTTTTTTTTTTTCTATTTTTGATGAAGCATCATCAAGGTTTTTAGTAGAGTGCCATGGGGGCCGCCCCTCTGAATGCTCACAGTGCCACAGAGGAAGGTTTCTCTCAGTTATGACATTAACATGAAGGCGTTCCCTTCCACATAGAGCCATTGCTGCACAGGGATAGGGTGTTCCAAATTCTCATGCTGCCATTGGGATCCTAACTTTATCCAGCATGCCGGTCCCCTACTTGTTTAAATGTAGGCAGTGGGCACCAGTTGGGGATTGATATACCGGATGGAGTGCATTTGGGCATGTGTTCCAGGGACTGCTGACCCCTAGCCTATTCTTTCCAATCAAAGCCTAAGTGTATATGGAATATTAAACTATAATTCTTTATAATGTACTTTTTCTTTTTCTCTGTCTCTTCACATATACAATATATACACAACATAGAAGACATATATGGGGACTGAGTGGGAAATGGTTGCCTGAAACAGACTGCATGTAAAGTAGTTTGCCACATATCCCGCAAACAAATAATAACTTTACAACAACAGTAGTATCAGAGTTGTGTTTTTTCAGCTCCTTCTGTTACCAGCTATCAGTACTTAACATCAGAATCTTTCAGATCTCAATTAGGAATATTTCCAAAGGTTTAGGTGACTAACTTTGGGGAGTTGGGTTCCTAAATGTACCCCTTTGAAAATTCAGAGGGTTGGTACCTAAATTTAGATCCTTAAAAAGTGAACATGGCTGGGTTGGGATAGGTTAAGGGAAAGGAACTTAGGTACCAAGCACTAATTTTCAGTGTTAGACACCTAATTTTGGTGGCCATATCTAGGTGCTGCTAGACTATAGCAACCCTAAATCTGGCTGCTTAGATCCTTCCAACCACCTGCCTGAGTCAAAAAGAAATCGCAGAGCAACACCTGAATAAAAATTAAATCACAGGCCTGATGGGCATCCAGTAACCTCCCTCTCACCTCCCAGCTGCCTATGCTCAGAATATATGTAGTCGGCCAGGGGAACCCTGCCCCTTTCACCCACTCAGAAGGGCATAGGCTTACAGTCCTCCCATCTTTATTTTATTTATTTATTTAGATTTATATTCCACTTTTTGCACTTTTTTCAGCGCTTCAAAGTGGATTACATTCAGGTACTGTAGGTATTTAGGGTCTATTGTTGCTCTGACAGCAATGCCACTAGCTACTAGCAGAGCAATGGTAGATACCAAGCTGGGAGAAATTTTAGGGGTGGGAATCTGCTGGCCAGGGAGCATTAGAAGGGAGTTCTGGGGTGCGCTCAGGCCTGTAATTTAATTTTTACTCGGGCATGTGGGAGGCAGGGATGGGGGTCCTTTCACTCCATGATTTCAGCACTAGCCAGCTAAGTTTAGGCACTCAAAGGCTGAACATGGCTAAGTTTCAGCTGTTTAGATTTAGGTTGATTATTAGTCACAAAATCTAGACAACTATAGACAAAAATATTTAACTGAAAATCAGCTTAAATCAAGCGCTCAGCCTTTTTTCTGAAAACTGACAGGACTGTGAAAATAAGTAAACACTCAATAGTGACATAGCTTACAATTTTTCAATAAAATCTGAAAATGATGGGCCATAATTATTGTCCTGTCAGGTGGTGAAAGGAATAGAGCAGGGGTCATGACCCATACCAATGGCGGCTCCCCTCTTGCTTGCAATAAAAAGAATACCTTCGGCAGCAGAAAAACCCTCTCTCTCAGGAAAGCTAGTGAGAGATGGGATGAGGTCTAAAATTTAGTGTCCAACCAGATGAGAACGTTCATTTGGCTGGAGAGCATGCCACTCTGTTCTTAGGGGGACAGTGTTCCTTTATATGCAATTCTCACTGAGGGCCTCATTTTCTAAAGTATTGCAGGCCTGCGATACTTTAGGAAATGAGGGGCGGGGGGCCGAAACGCGGTGCGATCGCTGCCAGTTTCGCACCCAATAGCACCACCATAGTAGGTGTAGCTATTGGGAGCGAAATAGGACGTGAAAAGGGCCTTACCTTTTCGCTGTCCGCAGCGTTGGCGCAGAGTCGGCCCCGGTGACACCCCGACTCCTCCTCTTCCGGGGCCGACTCCGCCCCCATCCTGGTATCGCGTGCGAGCCGCTTAGGAAAAATGAGGCCCTGAATAGACAGGATGATGAGTGCTTCCCTGTGGACAGTGAACAGGTGAAACAGAGGAGGATTCTAGTGATCTAGCCTTTACCTTGTGTGCTCCAGTCAGACAGTCAACTTCAACCTCTGAACATGCAGCGCCAAAAACATAATAGGGGCTTGTTTGGCCTTCCCCTTTCTCCCAGTCCATCTCTGTGTCGTAGCCTCTGAGAGAAGCAAAAACATCCTTTAAGCGTCATGTGAAGGGGAAGACTTACTAACACTTATTTATTTAAAGAAATTTCACACTTATACTGCAGTAAAACGTATAAATCTATTTGGAAGGTGAAAGGAATCCGTCCCATGTAGTAAATGGAAAAGACCAGCTATTCATCGGTTCTAAATAGCAGATTGCAGAATGGAATTCTTTTTTTGTATAGCATCCCATACTAGCCTCCAAATCTCTGAACCATTGTCCAGTAGTGTTGCTCAATCTGTGCATCCCATCTACCCCATCAGGGCATTTGTAGAATGGGATTACTTTATGGAAATGCTATTTATTTAAACAAGTAAACAAATTACATACCGACTAGGGGGTAAAAATAACAAATTCATATTCGTTGTTAGGGGGGGGGGGTGCAATTTAATATTTTTCCTTTCCTTTTTATTTTTGTTTTGTTTCTTTTATTTAAAATGAAATAAACTAAAAAAAAAAAAAAAGAATTGAAAAGAAAAACAAAACAACTGAGTCTAGGCCCTTCCTCCCCCACCTACCAAAAAAATTTACTGCTGCAAAAATTAAAAAAAACTTCAAGGCTACCCGGGGCCTGCCCTTATTCCTTCTCTAGGTCACTAAAGTCCAAAGGGAGAATGAGGGCTCTCCAGTCAAATATGAACTTGTAGATCTGTTATTAGTAATCTATGACCTATCATTAAAAGCAGCCACTGAACCTGAAGAGTAGAGGATGGTCAGCGTAAGGACTGTAACCCAATGGGGCAGAAACGTTTAGGGATTGTTCCTGCCCTTTAGACTTTGCCGATCTCAGGGAGGGTAAGAAGCATCCAGAGGAGAGGGGAGGTAGGAGTGTAGGCAGACCCTAGGGGGGAGGGGGGGTCTTGAACTTTTTATTTTTTGCAGCAGTAGGATTTTTTTGATCGGGGGAAGAGGGTCAGAAGGGGGATTGGGCTAATGCTAGTGGCTGCTTTGAGGACAACACAACAAAATGAAAAAACAAACCTGATGTTGTTCATTTTCCATACAAAATGAAACGGGGAAAAAAAAGCACATCCTTTAAAGCTATTTTCCCCTAATTTCCAGCAGGCTTTTGACCAAAACTGGATATTGCCCATATTCTCCTGAAGATAGTAGGTTTGCCTATGACAAAAATCTTTTGGATAAAGGACCCAGTGTTACTGTTGAAATTTCAGTGGTGTCACTTGTATGATTCCATCTCAGGAAGTTTTAACCATTTTTTGTGCTTAAGTAAATTAAAATTATTTATTAATCAATAACAGATAGAATCAGTAATTTTGGAATGGATTATTTTCCAAAAGGAATATTTAGCAATCACATGCCTACTTCCCACTGCAATCAGTTCCAGCACCTAACTTGAAGCTGGAATGGCTATTGTGGTAAATAGCTATGTTAGAAAGCCATTGAAAAAAAAGTGTTATTCAAACCCTGAACAGAGGCTGCATGGGTGGTCAAACAGCTGCATATTGGGTGATAAGAAGCATATAGTGAATAATTTGGAGCCCATTCAATTCTGAGCCATGGAATGTGCTATCAGCGTCATTACTGTTGCGATCCTGCCCGCGAGGAGCGCGGGCAGGCTCTTACCTTGCAGCCAGTCAGGCCGCCGATTCGCCCCCACGGATCTCCAGCTGTTTGGCGTGGCGGGCCGCTGCTGTCACCGTCCTCCGCGGCGCAGAGACCGCGTTCTTTCTTGCCCTGCATGGTGGGGTCGACCCGCCGCAAGCTCTCCTTCGCGGCCGGGACCCTCATTCTGCTCCTGCCTCTCCCCGACGTGCTGCAGCCCTTCCAGCTTCAGTCTTCGCGGCATGGAGCCACTCCTGCAGCCTGCCTACCTTCAGCTCCGTGGCAGGGTTGCTCCGCTGCCTGCCTGCTTCTCTTTGGGCCTTCCATGTGGCTGGGAATGCCACCAGCGGATCCTGCCTCTCTTCATCCAGCTTCCTAAGGCGCGGGCGCACGCCTCTCTCCTCCTCTTCAAGGGCCAGCCAGGTGTGGCCCCCTGCTGACCCCCTCCCTGTGCGTTGTCCTCCTCAGCCCTACAAAAGGGCTCAGCGTCCATTCCAGCTTTGCCTTTGCAAGGAGTTGGTCACTCCTGGGATCCTGCTGTCCTTCGCTCCAGGAGTTGTCCTTGTTCCAGCGCTTCTTCAAGGTCCTGTGTTTCCTGTTCTTCGTTGGAGCTCCTCGTCTAGTCCTTTTGTCTACGTTCCAGTCCTGATGTTCACCTGCTGTTCCAGATGTCTGTGTGCCAGCCCTAAGGTCTGCCTCCTGATCCAGTATCTGTGTTCCAGTCCAGATGTTTGTTCCTGATATCCGTGATCCAGCCTGATGTTGCTTCTCCTGATCCTGAAGTCCGTGAGTCTGTCCAGCTGTCCTGAACCCTGGTTCCTCGTGCCACGCTTCCTGGTGTGCCATGTCATGGTCCGCGACCAGCCCCATGGGCGGGCTTTGTAGGGCGCCTCATGGTACGATGCCTGCCTCTCCTTCTGCAGCACTAGCCTCCGGGAGACTTCCGCTTCTGTACTTGTCCCTGGTCTACGGAGTCCCTGGTGCTTGCTCCGTCCGTGCCAAAGACTCTGCCAGAACCTGTACTTTCAGCATGGTCCGCGACCAGCCACTGGCGGCTGAGTAGGGCACGCCTCGGTGCAGGCCTCTACAGTTTCTGAGACATACTTCATTCATTGCTCCATTTCTCGAATAGAGGCTCCTCGAGTCCAGCGTGGACCGTGACCACGGGTGGACTGTGTAGGGTGCGCTGCGTTGCAGTCTCACCCCAGTGCTTTACCTGAATCTTCTGATTACCTTGAGCCTTGCCTGAATCTTCTGATTACCGTGAGTCTTGCCTGAATCTTCTGAAAGCCTTGTACCTTGTTCCTGAATTTTCTGTACACTTGGTACCTCGCGGCAAGCCATGTCGTGGTCCGCGCCCAGCTCCACGGGCGGGCTGAGTAGGGCGCTTCATGATGCAAGCCTTGTACCTTGTTCCTGAGTCTTCTGAAAGCCTAGTACCTCGTTCCTGAGTCTTCGTCTATGCCTGAGTCTTCGTCTGTGCATCCCAGAACCTCGTTCCCAAGTCTACGCCTGTGCCTGAGTCTACGTCTGTGTATCCAAGTACCTCGTCCCTGAGTCTCGTCTGAATCTCCATGTTCCAGTCTCCGCTGCCCTGGCCTCCATCCGGCCTGCTGTTTCTTGCCGTACCCTGCGGCAGGTCCGAAAGGGCTTGGAACGGTCGGAGGACTGTTCATAAGACCATCATTGCGTTGTTGGTCTTCCGAAGCGTGCAGGTCCGGAGGAGGGTCAGTATCTCCAGTCTTCAATCCAGCCTCGCTCCTGTCCAGTCCATGCTCATGCATGCCTCGCCTACCGCGGCATCTCTCCAGAGTTCCTCTGGGGTCGAGCCGTGGCCCAAGAACACACATCTCCTGGTAAGTGGGACCGCTCTCCTAGCGCTCCACAACATTTACATTGTGCATGACTCTCATTATCACTAGTCTGACACATAAAGTTGCTTGAGTAATATCAAAGACAGGGAAACCAAACTGAACATTCATGGCACATGACAGCATAATGAACTAAGGGCAAAGAGCCTAAAACACCTGCCTAGGTTTCAAAACTCCACACTGCTTTATTTGGATATTCTTTCCAGCACTTATTTGCACTGTACGGATATAATGGGGAAACCCCCAGCACTCACACAACGTACTAAACCACTTATTACAATAAGAAGCTACAATGAGGAGTGTTCACACCTGAAAGCTAGTCAAAAAATGTATTTGGTCCAATGAAAAGATATCACCTTATGCTATTTTATTTTGTTTGTTAACCATTATTTCTGTGCATTCAAGTGGACTAACATGCTAAGTACACGACTTTATAAAATAGTAAGAAAACCCAGCAATGCCTTAACAAGCTGCAGTGTTAGAGAAATTACTGCCATGCCAGGCTATCATGTGTCCAAATGGCAAACACATTCTTTATTCTTCATCCTTTACTTACAATTGTTTGTCCACAAAGAAACAGTAGCCACACACCTTTCCCTCACTCACACCTTTCCTTACTCCAATCCTTAACCCATGTATTGCTTTCATGGCCTCATAATCCCATATGTCAACACAGGGCAGCAAGGAAAGGGGTATTAGGCATTGGAGCCTCATCTGTCACACTGCTTTATCCACTTTGCATCCCCAGCAATCATGGTGCAATAGAGGGAATTCTGCCTTTATGCAAGCTCCCTGCTACCTTCTACAGTACATTCATCAAACATATTAGGTGCTATTTTGGATAGGATGCTCTGCACACTCACTGCCTGTTGTCTATGCCCTGAACAGGGATGTAGCCATTACATATGGAGGTAACCATGTCATGTGCACACAAATTAACACATCTAGAGTCATTCATTCTTCTTACCTCTTCTCTAAAAGTTGCTATTTATTATTACCATCGGAGCATTAAGAATGCCTGTTAGTTGTAAATGCATCATGTGGTGTAGTTCAGGGCCATATTTAAGATTTTGGCACCCATAGGCAGAGTGTCACATAGGTGCCCCTTTAAAGTTGTGCCGGCACGCAGGGCTCCCCATACTCCATCCAAGAGGGCTGCAACACAGTCGAGTTTTCAGGATTTCACAATGAATATGGATGAGATCTATTTGCAAAACTGCCTCCATTGTATGTAAATACGGTAGATCTCATGCATCTTCATTGTGGGAATCCCGAACCCCTGACTGGGCTGCAGCCTTCAAGGACCGAGTTTGGGGACCTCTGCCCTAAAGCAAGTGGAATCAGGCTTCACTTTGGAGCCTTCAAAATTTGGCGACCTAGGCAGTTGCCTTTGTTGCCTATGCCTAGTGTGATGTGGGATGGCGCTTTCTTTATGAGACTAGTTAGAGCATCACATAAGACCTGTAGCTGGCTGAACTGCTTACAGGAGGGGATCTAAAGTCCTCTCTAGCTCCACATATTGTACATGCAGCTAATATCCAGCTTTCTGGTACTAGATGTCACTATTTTATTTATTTACATACTTGTAGAATCCAGTAGCTGAAAGACTGATTCTCTGCTGAAAAGCTGCCCCAGCCTATAAAACAAAAATGCATCTCAGAATTAAAAGAAAAAGGATCAAAGTCTTTTCTGGTTTATCCATCCACTGGCACATGAAAAGAAATAACTAGAAATAGCAACCAGACGCACAATGCTAATGGACTCCGGTTTCTTTTGTCATGTACAAGGGAACAGTATTGCAGTATGGAATGCAGAGACACTCACTAGCTTAGCATTAGTTTGGGGAATGGTAGTGATTAGCTCTGTGCGGCAAGGATGTGGAAAAAGTCCATTGTTTTGTTAAAGTTTCACAAAAAATTGACATGTCATGAAAATTTGACCTTAAACCCTCTAGTGAAAGTTATTTATTATTAATATTTATTTATTTATTTTTTTTACTAGGCTTTAGATCCCTATGGTAGGCTGTTTTGAAAAAAAATGCTTATGAAAAATAAGATAAATGCTAATGGACATAATATTTTCGGTATGGGAATCATTTGAAATGGTGAAGATGCTAGTTATCGCATGATTTGCTTTGGAGGAGTAAACATTTTCATGGAGGCATAGGAAAAGCAGCTGCTATAGGTCAAGGCACTGAGAATTTCAGTGGGTAACTAAGTTCCTAGGAATATCTGTAGGGAAGTTTGTAAATATTAACGAAAGTGTTTCCCAAACCTCTGGAAAATCCAGGGGAAATTAGTGCAAAATAATGTCATGGTCAGGAAAACTGCCATCTGTTAATCCGATGGCTAAGTAACAATTGCTTGGATTACATCCAGGTGATAGAAAATTATGTATTTAAAATCAGTCCTCTTTTGGCATTTACTGTATTGCTAAGTGGTTGGGCATGGATAACCTCAACTGGCAGGTTTTGTTTTGACTTCCAAAAGCTGGATAAATAGTTTAAAAAAAAAATGATGAAAGTACAGTAATTCACTCACAACCTAGTTTTTTTTACCCCATTGCATGCACAAACTTGTAATACTGCTTATTGTAGAGAAATTAGCACTTCAAGTCTCGGCATGCAAGCAGTAAAGGCAGGGCTTTGTCAGTTTGTCCTGAAAATGTGGAACCAAATGATATGCCTGTAATATAAATCTCTGGCATGAGAGAGGCTGTAGTGGAAGTCATATTGTGTTTCTATCTGCCATCGCTAGAACATCTGTAATTAGGGTGCAGAAGTGAGGAATAAAATAGAGCTAAAATTATTGTCAAACATAGAAATACTTTTCAGGGACTAAATAGTCATAAGAGAAAAGATAATTTAGGAGGCAAAAACAAATACACACAGATGCATTGAGACAAACACACATAAAGGGTTTTTTTTCCCATTTTGGGCCTGGTTCATTAAGAGGTTGATTTTTAAATCTCTGCTTTTAAAACTATTTCTCCACTAACTTCTTAAATATAACCACCTAAATTCAGAAAAAGGGCAAAATTTAGCCATGCAAAAAAAAAAAAAAAATAGGGGCAGCTCGAGGGGCATTTCCAAGGCAGACTTATGATTTAGCTGGTGAGTTCTGATTTCCAGTGCTATCTGGCTAAATTTAGGTAGTAGCCAACTCCAGTCACACAAACAGCTATCCTAAATCTTGTCTGATTGACAAACTGAAGAGTAGTAAATCACCTGGACTGGATGGTATACACCCCAGGGTTCTGAAGGAAATAAAATGAAATTTCAGATCTATTAGTTAAAATTTGTAAGCTATCATTAAAATCATCCATTGTACCTGAAGACTGGAGGGTGGCTAATATAACCCCAGTATTTAAAAAGGGTTCCAGAGGCAATCCAAGAAACTACAGACCAGTTAGCCTGACTTCAGTGCAAGGAAAAATAGTGGAAAGTGTTCTAAATATCAAAATCACAGAACATATAGAAAGACATGGTTTAATGGAATAAGGTCAGCATGGCTTTACCCAGGGCAAGTCTTGCCTCACAAATCTGCTTCACTTTTTTTGAAGGAGTTAATAAACATGTGGATAAAGGTGAACCGGTAGATATAGTATACTTGGATTTTCAGAAGGCGTTTGACAAAGTTCCTCATGTGAGGCTTCTAGGAAAAGTAAAAAGTCATGGGGTAGGTGGTGATGTCCTTTCATGGATTGCAAACTGGCTAAAAGACAGGAAACAGAGAGTAGGATTAAATGGTCAATTTTCTCAGTGGAAGGGAGTGGGCAGTGGAGTGCCTCAGGGATCTGTATTGGGACCCTTACTTTTCAATATATTTATAAATGATCTGGAAAGAATTATGACAAGTGAGGTAATCAAATTTGCAGATGATACAAATTGTTCAGAGTAGTTAAATCACAAGCAGATTGTGATAAATTGCAGGAAGACCTTGTGAGACTGGAAAATTGGGCATCCAAATGGCAGATGAAATTTAATGTGGATAAGTGCAAGGTGATGCATATAGGGAAAAATAACCTATGCTGTAGTTACACAATGTTAGGTTCCATATTAGGAGCTACCACCCAGGAAAGAGATGAAGGGGTCATAGTGGATACTAAATTGAAGTCGTCGGCTCAGTGTGCTGCGGCAGTCAAAAAAGCAAACAGAATGTTGGGAATTATTAGAAAGGGAATGGTGAATAAAACGGAAAATGTCATAATGCCTCTGTTTCGCTCCATGGTGAGACCACACCTGAATACTGTGTACAATTCTGGTCGCCGCATCTCAAAAAAGATATAGTTGCGATGGAGAAGATACAGAGAAGGGCGACCAAAATGATAAAGGGGATAGAACAGCTCCCCTATGAGGAAAGACTAAAGAGGTTAGGACTTTTCAGCTTGGAGAAGAGACGGCTGAGGGGGGATATGATAGAGGTGTTTAAAATCATGAGAGGTCTAGAATGGGTAAATGTGAATCGGTTATTTACTCTTTCGGATAATAGAAGGACTAGGGGGCACTCCATGAAGTTATCATGTAGCACATTTAAAACTAATTGGAGAAAGTTCTTTTTCACTCAACGCACAATTAAACTCTGGAATGTGTTGCCAGGGGATGTGGTTAATGCAGTTAGTGTAGCTAGGTTTAAAAAAGGTTTGGATACGTTCTTGGAGGAGAAGTCCATTACCTTCTATTAATTAAGTTGACTTAGAAAATAGCCACTGCTATTACTAGCATCAGTAGCATGGGATAGACTTAGTTTTTGGGTACTTGCCAGGTTCTTATGGCCTGGATTGTCCACTTTTGGAAACAGAATGCTGGGCTTGATGGACCCTTGGTTTGACCCAGTATGGCACGTTCTTATGTTCTTATCTGTGGTTCTGGAGTGCTACAAACAGGTCTGGTTTTCAGGCTATCCATAATGAATCTGCATGAGATAGATTTGCATGCACTGTCTCTATTGTATGTAAATATATCTCTTGCAGATTCATTGTGGATAGCCTGAAAGCCAGACTTGTTTGTGGAACTCCAGGACCTGAGTTGCTTACCCCTCAATCCAGCCCATCAAATTTTGACTGGCTAGACTGAGGACATTTTCAACTAAAAGTCTAGTTGGTTAGATTTGGCTGAAAATTCACCTAAAGATAACTGGCTATAACTGACCCAGTTCTCCTACCTACTCAGTGGATCTTTGATAACTGGCCCCTAAGGCTGTTACGCATTTATGGCAAAAGACCTTGAGAAATCAGATCCTTTTTGTGTTTATGGGAAAAATGCAGGGGTAGGCAACTCCAGTTCTCGAGTGCCGCAAGCCGGTCAGATTTTCAGGATATCCACAATGACAATGCATGAGATGTATTGCATATAATGAAGGCTTGCGGCAACTCCAGTTCTCGAGTGCCGCAAGCCGGTCAGATTTTCAGGATATCCACAATGACAATGCATGAGATGTATTTGCATATAATGAAGGCAGTGCACTGCGAATGCATCTCATGAATAGTCAGGGTGGATATCCTGAAAATCTGACCGGCTTGCGGCACTCGAGGCCAAGAGTTGCCTACCCCTCGCTTAGTACGTTTGGCCCAAAGTGCTGTAGAATTTTGCTATAAGAGGAAACATTAATTTTGGGCTCAATTTAAACCTATGCTGGAAGGAAATACCTCCCACACGGATATCAGATTGTCAGGTTGAATATCTATTTTATGTAGAAGATACATAAGTTGATAGAGAAGATTTGAAACAGAACCTATTATTATGGTTTTTTTGTTTTTTTTGCATGTGCCTTTCTCTGTGAGAATGGCTTTATTGCAAATAGTTGAAACAGTTCTTACGCAAAGTAGAGTTATGAGCAGAGCGAGGATAATGACCTAGCAGGACGGGAAGCATGGGGCACATTTCCAAAAATGTCCATGTTTCTGCAGGAGACACTGCTTTACAGCTTGCAGGCTTCATACAGCGTTCAGGAAAACAGGAATATTCATGAGGAGCATGTGCATGCACCACCTTCACTGCATGCAAATGTATCTCATGCATGTCCATTGTGGATAGCCTGACAATCTGACTGGTTTGTGGCACATGAGGTCCAGAGTTGCCTACCCCTGGTTTAGCAGTTGGTAATGCAATACTAGAACTGAGTTTCATCACATCGGCAAAGAGCTCATCACTAGTATTAAGCAATGCAGTCGACGTCACCATTTTGTACCTCTTCCTAATGTGGAAGAGCAATGCTTTAGGTTAGCTGACTTTTTCACCCCACACACTGCACGCATAATGTGGTTCTTACCCAGTCTCTCATTGTTCCCCCAGGGTTCTCCTTAATGAAGGGTTCAAGGCGTTGCAGCAGAGTTTGACAAGCACGCTGGGGATAGTAACACAATAAAAACACTATTAATAGGCAGGTCCCATGGCTCAGGCAATAGAACTGCACACTGATGTGCAGGAATCTCAGCAGGGTTCATTCGTATCATGTAGACAAGGCGATTGAGGTATGGGGACAAAGGGAACATGAGACACTTCAGCAAAAGGGTAGCAATGGAGGAGACATCCCCTTCAGCCCTGGGTCAGCAAAATAAGCTGAAAATACTTGGGTAGAACATCTTTAAAGTTGGGAGATTACAAATGAGGTATAAAATTGGAAAAAATAAAAAATATGAATGCAATAAAAGCAATATAATGCAAAATCTGCTTCTGCAGCATTTTACAGCAAATGGACTTATCCAGGCCATCGAGAAAGACAGATGACAAGGAAGGCAGTTCCTGAATTTAAAGAGATTTTAAATCTAACACATTATTCCCTGAGCTGATGCGATTTGTCTCAGGTGGGTAAGGGCAGGGAGATCACAGACTATAATCGATGGGGCTGGGAAGAATTTTAGAGCAAATATATACTGATAAAGTTACATTTTGAAATTTGCACTCTCTCTTTTATGAGATATTAATAGCATTACACCTTATGGTAACATAAAAGATTCAAAAGTGGAGAGATACAAAGAAGAAGCTATAATAATTTGGATCTCTGCAATGTTCGGTAGGGATGTACAATCGTTTTTGCCGAATTGGAAAATTTCAAAGAAATAGTCCAATTCGGCATGGGTCGGAGGACCTGAATCCCGAGATGGATTTTCCACAAACTTCAGGGAAAATTTGTTGTTTGGGGTTAGCGTGGGGGGAGGGGCATCTTTATAAAAAAAAACAAAAAACACCCCAACCCTTAAAATTTAGTTAATTACAACCCCCCCACCCTCCTGACCCCCCCAAAACTTGCCTAAAGTCCCTGGTGGTCCATCGGGGGTCCCGGGAGCAATCTCCCGCTCTCGGGCTGTCCGTTGCTCCTACCATGTGACAGGGGCTGACCAATGGCACTGGTAGCCCCTGTCAGATGGTAAGGGCAAAGGGCCATTGGCGCCATTTTGTTTACTGGCAGCCGATGGCCCGAGAGCCGGAGATCGCTCCCAGGACCCCTGCTGGACCACCACAAATTTTAGGCAAGTTTTGGGGGGGGGGGGGGGGGGTTTCCACAGGTTGCCCGACCCATTGCCTGACCCGGCATAAAAAAACGAAGCACATCATTAATGTTTGGTTCAACTTGCTAGTAGGATGCCTGAAACAAATCTAATTCAGGGTGCAGAATCTTCTACCTTCTTTTCTTTTCCTCCTTCCCTTTCTTCATCTATTCCACATTTCTCTTTTTTCTATCCTTTCTGCCTTTTCCCATTACTTTGCTCTGTTCCTTTCCTCCCTTTTCCCTTTCTTCTCCTTTCCCTTTATCTTGTCCCTCCCTTTATTCTTCACTTCTCACCATGCCTTCCTTTGCACTGCAGTTCTTTCCTCTCCTCTTCCATTTATCCCTTTCCCGTTACTCTTTCTAGTTCATTCTTTCAGTCCCTTTGGCAGTTCAGTGGCGGTGCTGGGTATTTGCCACACGGAAGTCCTGGGTTCAACTCTTAAGCCTGGTTTCTGCTCCCTAGGCTGGCTAGAACTGGTGTGGATACAGCACTTATGGCCCTAACGTGGGAGGGAGTCCTAGCTATTGTACAATGGCAGCAACTTCTGGTTATATTTGGGGTGCACAGTTTCCAGAAGAAGCCACAGTCTGTGGCTCCTGGCCAATGCTTCCTCCAAGGAGTGACTAGGTGCGCGCACATTTTTTTTCATTGAGCAACAATTTTTTTAAACCAACAATTTTTGAGCGCCAGTATTAGCGCTGAATTTCTGTATACAGCACAAAGAAAAATCTATGAGAGCGACCATGTAAAACCTGTGAGCGATGCTCCAAAATGTATGAGCAATTGCTCACATGCTCAGCTTAGAGGGAACTTTGCCCCTGCCCAAGAACGGTCATTACAAAGGTTGGGCTGGAGAGAAGGAGGGTTTAAAATAGGGAAAACATTGGAAGTAATTGTGAGTGAAGACTCGTAGCACCAATTCAATTTGCACCCAGCTTCAACTGAGCTGGAAACCAAAGGAGCAGGAGGAAACTGCCAGGCCAAAATAAATGAATTTCAGCCTTTTGTTAATGACCCTGCCTTCCTTCCCTGCATCCTTTTCCTACCTTTCTGTCTTCACAATTCTTACTACATTATTTCTTTGTGCAACACTTTCTCCTTTCTCCTCCCTATCATGTCCCTCCCTGTGCCCATTCTTTCCCTCCTCTATTTCTTTCTCCCCTTGACTACCTTCTCCCCACACTCTTTCCTCTCTCTCTCTCTCTCTCTTCTGCACATTGCTTTTCTCTTGAAATCCTTCACACCTCTTCTTTATGCCTCTAGCTGTTAGCTTTCTAATTAGTAATTCTGTAGGGTTATTTTTGCAATAAATCAAATGTTCATATGAAGCTGCATGTGCTCCTTAAGGCTATTCTAAAATGTAGGAAATCCTTGTAGATTAAAATTTTTAACCAAATTATTATGCTGGGCACTTGCTAACTTTCCTATTCAGAACAGCATTTCCCCACAACTAAAGAACAGATTCAAGTTTCTTACAAATCTCTGCAATTAGATAAATGTTATTTAGCTCTATAAATGTAAGCAGTACATATGTAATGTAGAAGAGATATAAGATGTATAAGGGGGTTTTAAACATGCAACCTGCACTGCTATTCCATTGATGTCAGTGCCTACAGACCCTCCTGTAGGGGTCATGTTGGGGACTGCCGTGGTACTGTTTTCACAGATGTAGACATCCGACATTGGTATCTTCAGTTCCCGGCTAGCAACCTGTCAATTTTTCATGCAGAAAAATATAGAATTAATTGGAGTATTTTGCAGTTACACTGGCCTAGTTTTGGTTTGATCTGCATAATGTACACCAGTAGTATATAATGATATATCCTTATGGTAACATAAATACATATAGCGTTCTTAATAATGCACAAGGACATGCAGACTATATTATACAGTTTAAAACAAATGAACCCAATCAGCAGTTTCTGCTCATGAAATCCTACCCATTCAGTGGTACGTGTTTCTCATTGTGATGAGAAAACAAACAAGAGGAAGATAAACCCAACAATTTTGCATTGTAGCAAAGTTTTTAATTCAAAATTAATAATATCAACAGATTTTGCATGCAGATTTTTAAAAATAGATCTAGTTTTATGAAGTGTATTTGTGAAAATTGCTTATGTTATTGCAATACCTGAATAATTTTGGTGTTCAAACCTTGGCCCAGCTCAACCCCATTGTGATACACCAGCACAGAGCCATCCTTGTAGATATGAACCAGTGCGCCAGCCTAAGGTCAAACAGCAGGACGCGGTTAGAACACAGAAACTGCTTTTTACGTTATGTAAATTCTAACACCTTGTCTTGGCCAAACATGCATTCCATATACTAATTCTGACAGTTGTTATGGCTGCCATGACTGGATTATCCATAGATTTTAAACTGCTCTATTTTTAAAAACCTATTTTTTTTGTGTTATAATTACGCATTATATCTTGTCAGTGGAGATGGTGATGGGAGTTGTTCATGTCCTTGGAAAAGCATTTCTGGTATCTTTGGGAAGGAGGAAGCAGCTCTAGGCCTCAGTTGAAGTGGTGTTAACAGAACAAGAGCTTTCTAGGACACAGGCATATGCTGCCATGCTTCAGGCTCTGTTTTATACATATATCAGGCATGGACTGGATATAGAGTAATCTTCATTTTCCCACTGAATGTATAGCACTAAGCAATTATGTTATTGGAAGTTGCAGAATATAAGAATTTGAAACTAAATAAAATGGTGATGGGCGAACTCTGAACAAGAGATACAGTATCACCGATAGCTGGACACTGGATAAACTAACCATGAGTTAAACATGTATAACCATGGACGCAGGAGTCAACTTTAATCTCCACCTCTCCTGGACTGTGCCTGCTTGCCGTGAACTCTGCACTGGATGCCCAGTCTGAGCTCCTCTAACACCATCAGAGCTGCCGCCTCTGTGGCTCGAGTCCACACTGCCCCAATTACATCATCAAAGGCCGACGGCCCTATTTGAACGGGCCCTGGATGCCAGAGGCACCTGCGCCAGCGGGGCACGTGCATTTGACACATGCATGAAGGAGCGCGAACAAAAGGAGCATGCTCCTTTGTGCGCTCCTTCGTGCACGCCTTCTTGTGCCCACCCAACTTAATTTGATATGTTCAGCACTCTTCCTGATCATTATGCAAATCTCGACAGATAATGGTCAAGGTCACTATGGTGCTCTGCCTCCACCTGTTCATCGCCCTAGACCTTGTAGCAATTTGATCTCTATTCTTTTACTCCCTTCTCATTGTACTGTCTCTCCTGTTAATACGTCTAATTCTCTCTCCATTGCACTAATCAATATTAGATCTATATCTAAAAAAGTATCTATTGTTAAGGATTTATTAGCCCCTTCTGATTTGGATTGCCTGTGCATAACCAAATCTTGGACTTCAGACAGCAATACCTCTGTACTCAACCTTTGTTGCCCTACTAATTACACCTATTATCACTGCCCACGTCCCTATGGCAGAGGAGGTGTCTTATTATCTTCTATAAATGTGACTTTTATTTTTCTCTCTCTCAGCTTAGTTTCCCTGTCCCTTTTGAACTGATTCTTCTGACCTTGGACAATATTAACCTGTGCCTAGTCTATTGCCCTCCTGGTCTTTTAACACACAACCTCTCCCCTATGATTGAATTTTTTGCCATATCCTTACCCCACCCAGAAAATACCGTCATCCTAGGTGATTTTAACTTACAAGTGGATCAAGATCCTCTGTCCCATACAACCTATAATTTTATTAGCGCCATGGATGCACTTGCCTGCAACAATTCATTAAATCACCTACCCACACTACAGACCACACTTTAGATTTCATATTTATTAATCCTTTTGTCTTCTCGTTCAATGCATCATCATTAGTGGTCACTCCAGTCCCATGGTCAGACCACTGTTTAATCCGCTGCAATATTGACTACATAACTCCAGACAAAATCTGTCTCTTCCACTGAAGACAAGAATAACCTTGCTCACCAACATAAAACAATTGATTCCCAGTCATTCAAAGACTCTTTTCTGCCATTAATTCTGAATCTCCCCAATAATAACACTACAGACATGATTATGGCTTGGGACAATGCTGTCCTATGAGCCTCTGGTAACATCTCAGTTTCCCAGAAATCTTTCCAGTCTAGAACCAACTTTATTCCTTGGTTCTCTCAATCCTTGATCATCCAAAAAAGACATGTCAGTGTACTAGAAACTAAATGGCAAAAAGATAAATCTCAATACAATTTAAAGTTATACTAAAGCGAAATAAGTAACTATCACATGTCTATTAATACAGCCAAGAAAGCATACTTTTCCAAACACATCTTTTAAGCGAATAATAATCCCAAAATTCTATTTAATATGGTTAAATCCTTAACCAAAGAAAATAATTCACAGCACTCTATTCCAAAACCGCTTCCAAATCTTAGCTTATGCGAAGCGTTCATGAACTTTTTCCATGATAAAATCCGGGACATTGTGAATACATTTCCAACATCTATCCCCACCACCCTTGATCTAAAACCATCTCATACATAGGAATCATTTGAATTTATTGCTAGCACTGAAATAATCCAAATTATATCCAAAATGAATCCTTCTACCTACCCTCTCTCTCCCTGTTCCACTGCCTTATTTAAATTGATTAAAGAAAATATTGCATTGCCTATAGCAAACATTGTTAACTCCTCGTTATCCTCTGGTTCTCTTCCATGTTGATTAAAAAAATCCACTATAACTCCAATACTGAAGAATCAGAGCAATGCGTCTCACGATTATAGCGCCTTTCGTCCAATATCTACCTTACCTTTCATCACAAAAATCATTGAATCTGCCATTTTAAAACAATTCTCAGATTACCTGGACCAACATTCCATTTTAGATCAATATCAGTTTGGCTTTTGAACATACCACAGCACTGAAACACTTCTTCTGTCCTCCACTGATATTCTTCACCGAGGCTTTGACTCTGGAACATCATACTTATATATCTTCCTAGATCTGTCCTCAGCCTTCTATCCAATATTGGCATCACTAACAATGATTTAAATCCTATCTCTCTAATAGAACTCAATCAGTCATCATCAGTGCTGATTCCTCTACTTGGTACCATTAAGTACTGGTGATCCTCAGGGATCTGTGATCTCTGCTACCCTGTTTAATATTTATCTCTCTCCATTATGTCAGCTTCTGTCTACCCTTGGTGTCTCATACCGCATATATGCTGCCGACATACAATTTTTCTTCCCCACACGTCTTGACTGGGGATCTACAGTACAATTTCTCACTCTTTGTTTATCTTACATCAAAACATGGCTGTTTCACCATAAACTTAGCTTAAACTTATCCAAAAACAGAAATCATGATTCTTGGCAGTCCTCCTTTCAATAATTTACCAATACACATTTCTGTCGATAATATTAATATCAATTTCACCAACAAATCCAGGAATCTTGGCGTTTATTTCGACCTTAAACATAACATGCAATCTCATATTCAGTCTGTCATTAAAACCTCATATTACAAAATTCGCCTATTAAAATATATTAAACCTCTTCTAGAACCTGAAGCTTTTCAGACAGTTTTACAATCTACTGTACTCACTGGTTTAGGCTACTGTAATGCTCTTTATGCAGGCCTTCTGACTACATCACTTCGACCGCTTCAACTTGTACAAAACACTGCCGACGGTAATGTGGACCCTTGACCTGTGTTGGGATTGACACTACCTGGGAGGAAGACCTGCTGCAGGTTCCCAACAACAGGAGGCGAGGCTGACAGGAGATAGAGGCCGGCTGGAGCTTCACCAATACCAATCCCGTTCCCTGTGGGTTGAGCCTTTGGGTGCTGGGACCGGCTGGACTTAGGTGGGCCCCTGTATGGAAGTTCCGACGAAATACTAGAGGCAGGTTCCACGGTGGCGTGGCCAGGTGGGAGGACGTCCTGGTCTGAGGTCCTGGGAAAGCAGCAAGCAAACAGCGAGAGGTCCGATCCAAAGTCCTGGGCAGGCGGCAAGCAAGCAGAGAGAAGTCCAATTTGAAGTCTTGGGCAGGCAGCAAGCAAGCAGAGAGAGGTCCGGTCAGAGGTCAAAAGTCAAAAGGTCCGTCCGAGGGGAGAAGGAGCGACGGGAGAGGAGCCGGGAGCTGGAAGGCGGAAGTAGGAGCAGAAGGCAGGAACAGGAGCGGATCCAGGAGCGGAGAGCAGGAACTGACTAGAGAAGGCACCAGAACCACCACACAAGGCAGGAGACTCGTTGCCAAGACAGAGAGAAGCAGTGGAAGCTGGCCTAAGTAGGCCAAGGGGGTGACCTCATCTGGAAGGGCCCTTGGGAATTTCCCACCGCTGGCTCTTTAAATGGAGATCAAAGATGTGCACATGCACCTAGAGGCTGAGCCTGACTGTCCGGGAGACTGGCGGCGTCTGCCCTGAGAGGAAGACCCGGTGCTGAGGAAGAGGAGGCCGGGCATCGGGGAAGCGGCACGGGAGGTCTGGCGGTGAGCCGGCTGACAGTATGACGTCGGGAACCGTTGGGGGGCCAGACTGGAGCGGCTGGCGCAGTCTGCGGTTGCAAGAGTTACTCTCTGGAATCAAATCATTTGTCTATATCATCCCAGTTTTATATAATCTGCAATGGCTACCCATTAACTGTACAAACGTCTAACGATTATTTATAACTTAATTCAAAATAAAAACTGCTGGCTTTCCTCCACTTTACACTTATACACCCCTTCTTGTGCTCTAAGATCTCAAAATCAAATCTTATTACAGGTACCTTCTTCAAAATCCACCAGGCTTGTTATTACCCGTGAAAGATCTTTTTCTATTGCAAGAACACTCTTCCTGCTCACATTTGGCTTATCATTGATACCAAAGAATTCAAAAAAGCAGTCAAAACACACCTTTTCAAATCTGCTTTCTCTGACTTTTCTAGCCCTTAACCTCCCTAACGTGCTTCCTTTGGATTTTTTGCTTCCTTATTTTCTCTGTCAACTAACTGCCCATTTCTGTCTAGCCAATATTGTTTCTAGTTTTATGTATTTTTATTTTATCTCTATTTTTATATGGTTTTTATTGGTTTATTCTATTTTATTGTTTTTTAGAATTTCATGTACGTATTTTTTGTAAACTGCTCCAAACTTCAGAGGAAGCGGTATATAAGAACTTTTAAATAAATAAATAAATAAAATAAATAAATTCAGTATATTCTCCATCTATTTAAAACATTATTATTAATGATCTGACTTTTAGGACATATAAAAAAACTGACCTGATGAAAAACCTTTTCAACATATCCCACGGAATATTTAAGAGGAATAATGGCGATCCCTTTCTTTTTCCAGCAGTTCAGCTTGTTATATTCCTCAATGCTGGTTTTTCTGCTGTGATAAGAAGACTTCTCCAGACATTCATTCCAGCATCTACACAAATTTGTTGCATCAAATTTTTGTTTGTAGTGTGTTTCGCTAATTCCTTTGTACATATTTATCTCCCTAATCTGAAAAAAAAGAGTGTAGAACATCTCAGGTTCTATAGCAATACAATTCATATATCGGTTTGACAAATTATATATTAGCTGAATATTTCACCAGTGGTATAGTAAAATTAGTTGTGTTATTAACTCATTGATGGATTCCACCATCGTATGCAGTATAAGAGCATGAGAACGTAAGTAGTAAGAAAACAGAACCAAGGTATATTGCTTGTTACAGTTACTGGATATGTTAAACCAATATTGATTTTACTCCACTGCATCTGTGGATGTGTAGTTCACAATTTTCTATGAAAAGCAGGACTAAAAAACATAGATCCAATAGCGGTAAAACTAGTGCTAACTAAGGGTCATTCATCAAATTGCATTATGGCATTATCGTGGGCGTTAGGGTCTTAACGACCGTGATAACACCATAATGTATGCGATAAATAACGCATCACAAGATGCTTATGCAAATTTTAAAAATGTAGTCAAAAGGGAAGTGTTTATGAAAATGAGTTTATGAAAATGCTTTACATTGCATGCAATAGCTAACACATGGTATCGTGGGATTTAACACTGGAAATAACTACACCTTTTTCCTGGCATTAAGTCTGTAATAGCTGTGCGTTACGGCCGAAATGGGATTTTAAATAAATAGATTTGTGATATTTATAGCAAATCCCATTTCAGGAAGAGGGAGAGGGAGGGGGGGAGAGAGAGGGAGAGAGAGAGAATGAGAAAGCACCTCTGGGAAGGCACACATTAGTCAACTTTTTATACCACTGTGAGAGGGGCCATTCTGAACTTGGGATGAGGTTTTGGTTGTGGCCTAGGTTTTGGGGGGCAGTTTTACATGCACAGTCAGAGGTACAAAAAGCACAATAGACATCAGTTCGGGGGTTATTTTCACTTTTGAATAATAGTAGGACTAGGGGGCATTCCATGAAGTTAGCAAGTAGCACATTTAAGACTAATCGGAGAAAATTCTTTTTCACTCAACGCACAATAAAGCTCTGGAATTTGTTGCCAGAGGATGTGGTTAGTGCAGTTAGTGTAGCTGGGTTCAAAAAAGGTTTGGATAAGTTCTTGGAGGAGAAGTCTATTAATGGCTATTAATCAATTTTACTTAGGGAATAGCCACTGCTATTAATTGCATCAGTAGCATGGGATCTTCTTAGTGTTTGGGTAATTGCCAGGTTCTTGTGGCCTGGTTTTGGCCTCTGTTGGAAACAGGTTGTTGGGCTTGATGGACCCTTGGTCTGACCCAGCATGGCAATTTCTTATGTTCTTATCAGTGAAGATTTTATGTGATTTGGAGTGATGAAAGGTACACAAAGATGAGAATTGTACATTGTACTCAGCGCCATTTTGAAGATTGGCAATACGGCCCCATATTGCCAATGGCACCGACGCCATTTTGAAGATTGGCAATACGGCCCGCGTGCAGGAGGTTGCTCCTGGACCCCCGCTGGACTTTTGGCAAGTCTTGTGGGGGTCAGGAGGCCCCCCAAGCTGGCCAAAAGTCCCTGGGGGTCCAGCGGGGGTCCGGGGGCGATCTCCTGCATGTGTGACGTCGGGAGCCAGGAACCAAAATGGCGCCGGCGCTACCTTTGCCCTGTCACATGATAAGGGCAAAGGGCCACCGGCGCCATTTCTCTTAACGCAGTCTTGGCCAGAGAGAGGGAGATCGCGTCGGGACCCCCCCACTGGACCCCAGGTAATTTAAAACATTTTGGGGGGGTTCGGGAGGGTGGGGGATTTGTTTTAAAGGTTCGGGGTGGGTTTTAGGGTTTTTTGGTGTGCCGGTTTTCCCGCCCTCCGCCGATTTATGATTTTTAACGATTTAAAAAAAAACAAAAAAAACCCACGACGATCAGATTTCCCTCCCCCCCCAGCCAAAATCGATCGTTAAGATGATCGATCACACGATTCACACCCCTACTTCTCTGTACCTTCTCTATCGCAATTATATCTTTTTTGAGATGCGGCGACCAGAATTGTACACAGTATTCAAGGTGCGGTCTCACCATGGAGCGATACAGAGGCATTATGACATTTTTTGTTTTATTCACCATTCCCTTTCTAATAATTCCTAGGACCATTCCTTTTCTAATAATTCCCTTTCTAATAATTCCTAGGACCTGCTACTGAGAAAGTTCACTTTCTTATCTCACATATAGAAACAGCTTTTAATATAGGAATCTCAAGTAAGTTCTTACCTTGAGAATGAAGCGTTAAAATGTTAGCATGTACTAACCCGACATTCGGGTCCCCCGAATTTCAAAGGCCTGAACCGCAGGAAATACGATATTTCCCATGGCGGGCCAAAAATGGAGCCCGAACCAAAAGGTTCGGGCTTTGCACATCCCTATTCTGTACCACTTATGCGCACCCTACAAAATCGCATTGTTCAACTCCACAAAACTACAAATTTGTCTGGTCTACTGCCCCCCCCCTGGATCACTAGACCACAACTGCTCTCCATTACTTGAATTTCTTATGACCAATATCGCATTAAACAAACTTATTATCATCCTAGGTGACTTCAACATCCACATGGATACCATCCCCCACTCAACTACATGCCAAACAATCACAGATGCGCTTTCAACTCTGCAACTAAAACAAATCATCAATGCCCAACTCACAAAGCTGGACACACCCTAGACCTCATCTTCATTAACACCAAAACATGGTTAACCTACGACACAAACATAACCAAAATCCCCTGGTCAGACCACCACCTCATTCAAACCAACATAACCTATAAATCCAACCTCGCAACAACACAAAACACACCTACGACAATGACCTATCGGCCCCTCTTCAACACAGAAACCCTCCAAGAAAAACTACAAACCGAACTAACAAATATAGATCTATCCAACTCTGAAAATGCCACAAAATCATGGCTCAGCATTACCAAAACAGTTGCTGACATCATAAACCCCACTATCACAAAGACAATAAAAAACCCCATATCATCTGAATCAATGGTACAATGACAACATCAGATCTGCCAAATGTAGGCTCCGGAAAAAAAGAAAAGCATGGCGCAAGAACAAACCAACAGCACTACTTACCACCTATTGAAGCTACCTAGCTCACTACAAAAATCTCATTAATAACACCAAAAAAGAATTTTTCTAAAAAAAAATCAACAATTTCCAACACAACACCAAAATGCTATTCTCCATAGTACAAAACCTCACAAAAACCTCAAACAACCAGAAAACACCTTGCACCAAAAATGGAAGTGTTATGGTTTTGAGGTGTTTGGTGGATTCTTAGGGTCTGCAGTGATGGCCACTCCCATGGGGAGGAGCCCCGCGGGGAACTGCAGTACCAGGCTAGACTCAGTTGCACAAACACAGAGATAGTTTTATTATACAACTTGTGGAGTCCACCAGAGGTGGCAGTAGAGAGTAGATTCCTGCAGCAGCAGTCTTGGGTCTTCAGCTGAGGAGATCCGTCCCACAATGGTGGTGTAAGGAGCTCCGATGCAGGTTTCCAATGAGCAGCTGTAGGTGAGACAGACTGGTAGATGTTAGATTACTTACAACTCTTGTAGCTGTAATGGTAGAGTTCCCAGCAGATAGAGGTAATGGTAGCAGGCACCAAGGTAGACAACTCAGGCCCTCAAGGAGTGAGTACCTGGATACTGGATAGGCACCTGAAAGGAAGAATAGGGCCCCCAAGTTAGTAGAACCCCGGAGGGGAGAGAGAGAGAGAAAGAGAGCTTCCAGCAGCAGCAGGAAGCGGCAGAGCAGCTAGACCGGAGAAGTCCAATCATTGCTAACTCAAAGTTAGTTAGCAAATGGGCAGTCTAAATACCCAGACAGAGGTGGGGAACTTCCGGGGCCGTCCTGAGTAATTCCCATCCTGGCTCCTTTAAAACGACAGCTGACGTCGCCGCGCGTGTCTAGGCAACGTCAGGGTGCGGGGCTTTGGCAGTGGTAGCATCTCAGCTGCGAGGGAAGGCCTCTCAGCCCTGGAGCAGACCCGAGGGAAACCAGCAGCATCCTCCAACCCCGCCTCGGCAGCCCTGAGACCAATGAACCACCTCGGAGGTGGGTGAGTAGGCTCGACCCCAGCCTCCAGGGTCAAGAAGCATAACAGGAAGCAATGAATTCGCCGAATTCTTTAATAAGAAAGTTATGAATCTAATCAGCAATAATCTCAACACTAACACCCAAAACATAAAGATGCAAATAAAAGAAATCCCAACCTGGTCGATCTTTGACCCAGCCTCCCCTTTGAAATCCAAACAATCATCAAAAAATTGAACCCAGCCATCCACCCCCTCGACAGCATTCCGATAACAACCCCCAAAATAATTGAAACCGCCATAACATAAACTCTAACCGATATCTTAAACCTATCTCTTACAGAAGGAAACTACCCCAACTGCCTCAAATCAGCTATAATTAAGCCCATCCTAAAAAAGAACAATCTAGACCCTGACAACCCTCTAAACTACCGCCCTATTTCAAATCTACCACTCATAGCCAAGATCATAGAAATAGTTGCTCACTCCCAACTCACCGACCACTTAGAAAAGAACAATATCCTATATCCGATGCAATTTGGCTTCAGAAAAAACCGCAGCACTGAAACACTGCTACTCTTACTGAACAACACTGTGCTCAGAGGCTTTGACAATGGTCAAAAATACCTACTCATCCTATTAGACCTATCGGCAGCATTCGACATGGTAAACCACTTTGTTAAACTGTAAACCGATCCGATATGGTAATCTACTATGAAGGTCGGTATATAAAATTGTTAAATAAATAAATAAATAAATCCTCCTGGACTGCCTTACAGAAATAGGACTATCTGATACAACCCTACGATGGTTCTCATCATACTTATCTAACAGAAGCTACCAAGTAACAATCAACAATACCTTATCCAAAAAAATTGACCTAAACACAGGAGTACCCCAAGGTTCTGCCCTATCCGCAACCCTCTTCATCATATACTTACTGCCATTATGTCATCTCCTAAGTGAACTCAACCTGACCCGCTTCCTTTACGCCGACGACATACAATTACTTATACCAATTCAAAATTCACTGGAAGAAACCTACAAAAAAACAGCCTCATACCTATCCACAACCAAACAACTGCTAACCTGCATGAAACTCATAATAAACATCGAAAAAAATGAAATAATAATCATGGAATGGAAACCCAGCCCCTCACCACCACCTCCCATCTTGCTCGAGAATCAAATGGCACCTATTTCCCCAATTACACATGCACATTGCACGCAACTAAGGAGTCATCATCAACAACGAACTATCCTTCAAGAATCACATAACAACTAAAATTAAGGAGGGATATCACAAGCTACTCACACTAAGACATCTAAAACTATTTCTAAAACCAGAAGACTTCAGAACTGTACTTCAACTGCTCATATTCTCCAACATCGACTACTGTAATTCCCTACTACTTGGCCTACCATTCTCCAACACCAGACCACTCCAAATCCTACAAAACACAGCTGCCAGAATTCTAACAGGCACAAAAAAACAAGAACATATAACACCTATCCTTATATCACTACACTGGCTCCCTATAAAATTCCAAATCAAATCAAGACACTGACCATCACACACAGACTAATACATAATGAGCATTCAAACTGGACAGCCTTAAACATCAGCCTTCACAATCCCCAACGAAACCTAAGATCAAACCACAAAGGCCTCCTGAAAATTCCCTCCGTCCGCACAGCACAACTCATAACAATCCGAGAAAGAGCATACTCCCTCGCCAGCCCCAAAATATGGAACACACTTCCGACCAAACTAAGGATGCTACCCAACCTAAAAGCATTCAAGAAAGATCTAAAAACCTGGTTGTTCACCAAAGCATACAAAGACACCCAAGGTCAACACAACAGCCCAACCACAACAGACCTCCTAACCAGACATAAACAGGATCACATCCCTCAGACAACATAACTACCTGAACACTTAATTTTGCTAACTGTAAACATAACCACCCCACTTAATTGTTATCTGCTACCTTAATGTTACCTTGCTCTGTATCATTACCTGACTTTACTTTTTCCCATCGATAGCAGGGCTGAATTAGCCATGCTGTCATGGGATCTGTCAACCAGGCCCGGGAGGCGGAGCTTGTCAAAGCAGAGATTAGATTTTAGCTCTCTGCAGCTGCGCGTGTGTTCCCGCGCAGGAAAGTAACAGATTCTCCTCAGTCTGCTTTTTCCGCGAGCAGGATCGCACGTGGGGCTGACTTCTCCTCAGCGTTTTCTTATTTTCTTGAAATGTCAAAAAAGCCGGGGTTTAAACCCTGTGCCTGTGGCAAGGTAATGTCGGTCATAGATGGCCATGACCGATGTTACTGATGCCTGGGACCAGAGCATAACTTACAAAAATGTGATTTTTGTGCTCGGATGTCCCCAAGAGCCCAAAAACAATGGGCCTACAAGATGTTTGAACTTTTTACTTTTTCTGAGCCATCGGAGGCTCATTCTTCACCGGGTCCCTCGTTGACAGCGTTTCAGTCACAAAAAAGAGCATCGTCATGGGATCCTCAATCCTCCAGGCTTGGAGGTAAGGACTTACCGAGCCAACATAGGCCTTCGGATCTGAGAGCACCGAAAGAGCCTCGGCGATCGGCGCAGGAAACAACGGCGCCTGAAAACTTGGCGCTGACGACTTATGCGCCTGACGCACCTTTTGCATCCAAATCACCATTGGCGCATAACATCGGCGCACAAGATACTGGCACATACAGTGCAGAAAGCATATGCGCATAAGGCACCGAAGACATCTGCACGCATGGCGCCAAAGACTTCTGTGCGTACAGTGCTGGAACTGTCTGAACGCACATCGCCAGAGACTTCTGCGTGCTCGGCGCCGAAAACAACGGCGCGATACTGTCGACGCGCATAACGTCGATGACTTATGCGCACAAGTCGGTATATGCGCACAACTTACAACAAACATCGGCACACATGGCGCCAAAGACATTGTTGCACTCGACAGCATACAGATCGACGCATAGTGGACTACAAAAGTCCAAACAAACACATGGGGTAAAACAAAGACATCAGTCTCCAGATGTACCTCATTCCACCTCTTCAGACTCTAATCCTTCAGAGGTGAAGTCAAGATGAATCAGACAATCACTGTCAGGAGATTGAACCCACACAGGATCATCTTCATACCATCACCATAGATGATCACGTCACTCACATCAAAAACCGACGAAGACGAGAAATACATGGGCAATGAGCCCTTCCACTTCTAGGTCATCTCACCCACGAAGTGTGGATTCCTTATCTCGTCGACAATTAATAAAAATCACTTCCTCTGCTGCATCTATATCCTCAGATAATTCTGTTAAAACCACAGAGGGCAAGATGAGGAACAAGTATGATGTACCAACTGTTTCCGCTCAAATTCCTACAGTACCACCTAAAACAGGTGAATTACCAAAACAATCTGGTCGTTCAACAATGCCTCCTCAAACGAAAGAGGCATTTCTTCAGTTATCCCAATCATTGGCAGGGTTTTATGAAACTCTTCAATCATCTTTTAAGATGTCTAACGAACTATCTGTGAGTTCTTCGGAACACAATATACATACCTCTAGAGAACCGTTGGTGGAGCCTCCAGCATCCCCAATAGCAAAACGATCAATTTCACCAATTCAGCAGCAAGATACCCCTATAGATTCTCTGTCACTACAAACGTCCCCATCGTCATCTATCCACAGGAACAACCACAGGAACCAAATTCTCCTCCAGAGGACCTTACCCAAAATGTTTAGGAAAATTGGGCACAATACTACATCTAGAGGTCCAAAAAGAGACAGACCCTAGGTCAGAAACCTTTGGTCTTCTAAAATTTTTCAATGCTCCGGGAGAACCAACATCTCTCCCACCACACAAATTATTACACACTGTCTTAAAGAAGTCGTGGGAAATGCCTTATTCTCTATCAGCGGTTTCCAAGAAAACGGATATAAAATTCCGTATTCGGAAAACATCATCTTACTCTATCCCACAACTACCACATGCTTCACTTGTGGTATAGTTGGCAATGCAAAGATTCAAAAAAGCAAAGTTGCATGCCTCTTATCCAGTGTTAAGATGACTTTGGCAGGAAGATGTATCATAACTCAATGTTGAATGCCCGCATTATGCACATCAATTCTATATGGTACAATATCTATATGAGTGCATACAAGCCATGAAAGGTATACTTTTCTCGACGGCAGATCAGATACCACCGCCTCTTCATGACATGGAGGAGTGTTCTCGACACCTTCTGCGGTCGATCTATGAGGCATTTGAAACATCTTCTAGGGCTTCTGCGACAGCCATCGCAGCTTGTAGGATGGCTTGGTTATGATCTAGTACGATACGAGAAGATTTGCACGAGAAGCTGATGAACCTCCCCCGTGTACAGGAGACAACCTGTTGGGGGAACGGTTTCAAGAAACAGTTGGAAAACTAAAGGAGGAAGCTTTAGCAGTCCAATCCTTAACGTCACAATCTCACTACTCGACCATGCGTCGTTATATGGGATCTACACGTAGACAATCCTATAACCGTAGGCCTTACAGGTCTTATCAATCCTTTCGTACACAGACATATACATCTTACCAGCGTCCTCTGCCGCAACAAAACAACCCAACTCAACGTAGGGGTAAGCCACATAACCAAAGACAGCAGACACAACAACCAGCTGCTGCAGTGAAATCAACGCCGTCTTTTTAATAACCCAGCCACCACCACTATATCAAGCACCACCGGGCAGAATTCATTCTTGCCTGGCAGCCTGGGAGAAAATAACAACCGATCAATGGGTTTTAGAGATAGTACGACACGGGTACCAGTTCCAGTTTACCACAAAACCCATACTAGCTCACTTTTACACTCTAAAGAGTCAAAGTTTCCAACCACAACTGGGGGATGAGATTGCTTTGCTTCGACAAATTTTCCCGAAAACCCAAAAAACAGGGTTTTATTCCCCATACTTCCTCATACCCAAGAAGTTGGGTGGGCTTCATCCCATATTGGATCTATGGGAATTGAACAAATTCCTGACCAAAGAGAAATTCAAGACGGTTTCATTGAAATCGATCTTACCTCTGATTCAACCCAATGACTGGATGTGTTCCATCAATCTGAAGGATGCATACACACATATTCCAATACATTCATCCTCTTGGCGTTACCTATGCTTTCGCTACGGCCATCAACACTACCAATACAAGGTTCTTCCTTTTGGACTATCGGCTGCACCCAGGGTTTTCACCAAATGCATGGTGGTAGTAGTGGCTCATCTCAGACAACAGGGTATGACCATCTTTCCATATCTGGACGACTGGCTAATAATAGCATCGACCCCAGACATCTTACTCAATCACCTCCGACGAGTGATACAGTGCTTACAGGAATTGGGGCTAGTGATCAATTTTCAGAAATCACATCTCCAACCAACGCTACAGTTTATAGGAGCAGTCCTGGACACTGTTCGCAACCGGGCATATCTCCCAACAGAAAGAATAATACAAATACGTCAACTTCTCTACTCCTTGAACAACACTCAGAGGCCGTCGGCAAGACAAATTCTGGTAGTCCTCAGCCACATGGCGGCGGCTAATTTTCACAGTGCCCAACACCAGGCTACATATGAGACGCCTGCAATGGGGACTAAACGTCAATGGAAACAACATTCACAACCATTGACACAGAAGCTATCGTTGACCTCCGAGATGAAACAGGACATAACATGGTGGCTCCTACACTCCACCCTGTCCAAAGGAGCAGTATTCAGTCCTCCAACTCACAATGCAGTCTTAACCACAGATGCATCTCGCAAGGGATGGGGAGCACATCTCGAGATTTATGAAACACAAGGGTTATAGACAATCTACGAGCAGACCCTGCAGATACATTTATTAGAGCTCAGAGCAATTCAAAATGCATTACAAGTGTTTCAAGATCACTGAAAGGGCCGCAGGATCATGATCTACACAGATAATCAAGTGGCAATGTTTTATATCAACAAGCAAGGAGGGTCCAGTTCATGGCCTATCCTTCCAACGTGAACCGCCCTCCTGAAACCACCTAATCATATTTAGTACTCCTCCTTGTTCAACCTGTACATATTGCTGCTACATCCTTTTAGTAGCAACACTGTTCTTTTCTTCCTCTCCCCCTCTTTGCCCCCCCCCACTCTCTGATTTTAACGCTTTTTACTACCTAACGCTTGTCAAATACTTTGTAAATTTCCGTCTCTGTTTTTCCAGTTACCGAATCGCACATCTTGTACGATTTACCTCCTTGCCTTCCTAGTTTTCCTATCTGTATTTCAACAATTTGTCCCCGACCATTGTAAATATTATTAATCTGTTCATTTAGAAGTTTGCTGTTCCTTAGTTCAGAGTTACCGTTCCATGTAATGGCAATGCCTAAAAGTTTTAAAGTTATCTGTAAACCGATACGATGTGCAAACGGTTGTCGGTATATAAAAGTTTCTAAATAAATAAATAAATAAATGGCCCCTTTGCAAGGAGACCCTGACAATCTTCAAACATGCTCACCAACATTGCATACATCTGCAAGCAACTTATCTACCAGGAGTAAAAAATACAAGAGCGGACAGGCTCAGTCGTATCTTTCACCCTCACGAATGGACACTCAATTCAGAAATTGCCCAAGGCATCTTCAGGCAATGGGGGATGCCAGCGATAGATCTATTTGCAACAGAGATCAACGCTCAGGTTCCCAAATTCTGCGCCATATGACCAAGTCAGTTCAGGATCGCCCAGGATGCCTTCCTCATTTCCTGGATGACAGGCCTCCTGTATGCCTTTCCTCCCATACCACTCATAACAAGAACAATTCAAAAGTGCATAACAGACAAGGCTCAATTGATACTGATAGCTCCAGCCTGCAAGACAACCGTGGTACAGTTTCCTTCTCCAACTGTCCATCATGGACCCCATCCGATTACCGAATCGCCCAGATCTTCTCTTCCAAGATCAAGGAACACTTCTACACCCACTACATGCATCTCTCCATTTGACAGCGTGGAGATTGAGAGGCTCCTTTTAATAGAACAGGGAGTTTCCACTTCGGCACAATCCATTTTGTTAGAATCCAGTAAACTCTCAACAAGGAAAAACTATAGTTATAAATGGAAACGATACTCCACCTGGTGCACTTCTAACAGTGTTCCACCATTAGACTGTTCACCTGAGTTACTCATGGATTTATCTACATACACTGTACACAGCTGGGCTTGCAATCTCATCCATTAGAGTTCATCTCAGTGCCATAGGGGCATATCATAGAACAGTTAACAATATTCCTATATCCAATCACCCCTTACTATCTCGTTTCATCAAGGGGTTAACTCACCTTTGCCCTCCGATCTCCAAACCTCCAGTTCCGTGGAACCTCAACATAGTTCTTGAACAGCTTATGCTTTCCCCGTTTGAGCCCATGGACTCATCACATATTAAATACTTCACATGGAAGGTGGTGTTACTAGTTGCACTAACATCAGCATGATGAGTCAGTGAATTACAGGCCTTGGACCATTACTCTCTGTATTTAGTTTCATCACCAAAAGGTGGTTCTCCGAACTCACCCGTCCTTCCTACCAAAAGTGGTTTCTCAATTTCATCTCAACCAGACCATAGAATTACCCATCTTTTTCCCTAAACCTCATGCAAATGACAGGGAATAATTAATGCATACGCTAGACTGCAAAGAGTGTTAGCATACTACAAAGAACAAACTCGGACTCCCGTTTTTCTCAACTTTTTGTCTCTTTCGACCCAAAGGCACCTGGACTACCGGTGGCTAAATGCACCATCTCCAGCTGGATAGCACAGTGCATCAAGCTCTGCTACGACAAACAGAACCTACAAGTACATTCTGTTCCCAAAGCTCATCAAGATAGAGCAGTGGCGGCCTCCTTGGCACATCTTAAACATGTACAACCCATAGACATTTGTAAGGCAGCTACATGGTCATCGCTCCATACCTTCACATCTCACTACTGCCTTGATCAACAAGCAGCCACTGATGCGAAGATAGGGCACGCAATCCTGCAATCTCTATCCTCTTGTACACGGTAAATGCCACACCTTTCAAGATCACATACAAACATATATATATCATAAACAACGTGATCGGGAGCTTGGGACTTCCATGACAGCATGGTTAATTCAGCCCTGCTATCGACGGGAAAAAGCAAGTTTGCTTATCGTAAACGGTGTTTCCATAGATAGTAGGATGAATTAGCCATGCTGACCCACCCTCCTCCCTGGCAGTCACCGTCTCTTCAACTACACTACAGCTTAATCACATACTGAGGAGAATCTGTTACTTTCCTGCGTGGGAACACATGCGCAGCCGCAGAGAGCTAAAATCTAATCTCTGCTTTGACAAGCTCCGCCTCCTGGGCCTGATTGACAGATCCCATGACAACATGGCTAATTCATCCTGCTATCTACGGAAACACCGTTTACAGTAAGCAAACTTGCTTTTATCCAACCGTACCTGTACCTGTTCCCATCTGTACGTTTACCTGACTTTAATCATGATCATTGTACTTCCCATTTGAATTTTCTTTCTCCGATCGAAATTTGTAAACCGTTGTGATGGCAAAACCGAATGACGGTTTATAAAACTCGATAAATAAATAAATAAATAAATAAAATAAATATTGTCATTATAGGTAGCCCTATATAGACTACATTACAATAACTGAACCCAGAGATGAACAAAGTTTGCAGATCTATCATCGAAAAATTTCTAAGCCTCCTTAATAACTGGAGCTTTTAAAAAGCACCTTCACTACCACATTCACTTGGGGCTTTAGGGACAGAGTGGTGTGAAACACTACCCCTGAGTTATGGATCTGGTTGGAAATAGGAATGTGGCAGACTCCTAGCTGGGATGTCAGGGATGTCAGGTTTAGCAACTCCTGACTGAATAAAAATCTTCAGTCTTCACTACGTTTAGCTTTAACCTGTGTATATACAATTGGCTACTTTTTGCAGTACATTCTAAATTGGATGTTGTCAGCAAAGATCCAGTAAATCACACAGTAAGGATGAATGCTGTTGATCAGCAATGTGCTTCTGACTACTACTTTATCCACTCAATCCATAATGAAAGATTGGAACCAAGTTAAGTCTTGCATATACTTTCATTTCCAGTTTAAACCAAATTTTACCCATAAATTCCCAGATTTTTGCAAAGGTGACAATCTTTGCAAAAATCTGTATTCACCCTAGTTTTAGGCTGATTAAAAAGCTGCTCCAGTGCTGCAAATGCAGCATTTCAAGACCTCCAGCCACTGCTGGAAGCCAGCGCGGGCCAAAGTGCATGCTGTTTCAAGGTCTCCCCCCACCACCAGTGAAAGTGCTCGCCATCCAATGCCACCCATGCCATGTTTCATGTCCCACCTCCTCATCCTTTAAGTAGGCAAAATGCCTGCTGTCTGTTGCTGCAAATGCATTTGAACCAGGCTCTGTCCACTAGAAGCACTTTCTGGCCCTGGCCAAAGGAAGAAGTGCAGTGCTGCAGAGCGTGGAAGTAAGCATGCTGCTGAAGGAGAGAGGAAAAGCCTGGCGCTATCACCGGTAAGGATGAATGCTGTAGCAGTGCAAGGGCATGGGGGGAGGGGAAGGGAGATTCTCAGCAGGATGGGGGTGGGGGGAGAGAGGGACATGCTAGGCAGAGGATGGGGGTAGAGAAGGGGATACTGCTGAGTAGATGGATGGGAGAATCGGCTTAATATTGTTTTATGGTCCTGGCTTCTGTCCACCAAAATAAACTCCGATGTTTACCCAGAAAAATAAGGAGTCTGATTTTTTTCCTGTTTTTCTTCTTGTCATTATAAACCCTGATAAATTCCAAGGAAAAATAAAGAACAATAAAACAAAAAGAAAAATAAATCTAAATCAGAATGCCAAGAGAGAAGCCATACATGATTAAGTGTATCAAAAGCTGAATATATGTTCATAAAACCTAACAAAACTCCCTGGCCAGATGAAATACTGTCATCGAGCTAGCAAATAGTGTCTTTGTGCTGTGATCAGCTCTAAAGCTGAATTATTAGTAATCAAGCACTTCATGATCTTCTTAAGACCATACCCTCAATAACCTTTGAAAGAAAGGATAGAGAGGGGTCTGGTCTATAATCTGCAGAATCATTTTGGCATTCCATGATACCACAGCATTCATTTATACATACCTTCTCTGGTGACAGTCCACATTTGGCTGCTACAGCATCTATCCACGATTCTGTAATAAATCCTATTTGAGGGAAACCAAATCCTCGGAAGGCAGTGTTGGATGGCAGATTTGTTTTGCAGGCTATGGCACTGCATGTAAGGTTGGGAATATTGTAGGCATTGTCCAATTTTACGAGCGCTATCACAAGTACCTTGAAGAAGTAGGGGGAATCAGATAATTGTTAAATATATATAATGTTTACACTGATTGTGCTGTTTGCAGAAACAGTAGGGTGACAGTTCCAGTCATTTGCATGGAAGCTAATATACGTCTCCCATAGCAATCACTCTTTCAGCACACTGTCCTATATATAAAAAGTTCAGTTGAATATACAACACGATAGACTACTGAATGAATAATTCTAAACTGATTTCATAAATAGGGAGTTGATGATCACTGTGTAAGAGACTTACAAGTATAGATTCATCGAGGGTACATCCAGAATTGGTGTAATGTATGACATCCGCAGCTATGATTCTCCCATCGTTCATGAACCCCACCTAGAACAGGAAAGAATGTTCTTGCAGAATTTTTCAGCTACCATCAATTACTATTACTACTATTGTCATTTCTAAAGTGCTGTACAGATGCAAATAAGAGATAGTCCCTATTCCTTGGAGCTTATAAACTAGTCAAGACAAACACACAAGACAAACGAGTCAAAGAGAAGTGTATTTATTATAAAGAAGTGATAGCTAAACGCAATCTCAAAAAGGTGAGTTTTTAGATTGGATTTGAATGTGGCTAAAGAGGGAGCATGATATACCAACTAAGGAGTCTATTCCAGGTATACAGCTCAGCAAGGTGGAAAGCACAAAGTTGGAAATTGGAAGGAGAGGAGAAGAGCAAGATAATAGCAACTTGCTGGATGAGCAGAGTTTACAAGGAAGGTGTAAGGAGAGAGAAGTTAAGATAGATGAGGAGCTTCAGAATGAATGCATTTGTAGGCAAGTGTGAGAAGCTTGAAATTTTTGAGGAAGCAGGCAGGGATCCAATACAGCAACTTGAGAAAAGGGGTTACATGATCATAGTGACAGTGAAGGAAGATAAGTCACATAGCTGAAATCTGAACAGATTGCAGTGGAAAAAGGATGTTCAGCAGGAGGCCCAGAAAGAATAAGTTGCAGTAGTCTAAATGGGAGGTGATAAGAGAGCGGATGAGGGTTTTGGTAGCATGTTCAGAATGGAAGAGATACATTTTAGTTTTGTTATACAGGAAGAAGTAACATGCTTTAGCAGTGTTTTGGATGTATGAAGAGAAGAGAGAGGCATCAAAAATAGCCCTAAGGTTACGGGCCAAGGGAATTGGAGGATGACAGTGTCATCCATAGAGATAGAAAAAGGGGGAAGAGGGGAAGCAGGATTGGAAAAAAAAAAAGAAATTCCGGCTTGGCATATTAAGTTTAAGGTGGAGGTGGGGCATCCAGTTGGCAAATGTCCCACAAGCAGGCTGAGATTTGGGTCTGGATTCTCAGTGAAATTTCTGGTGTAGAGAGGTAGATTTGGGAGTTAGCAGCATAAAAGTGGTACTAAAAGCCATGGGAGGAGATCAGAGCACTGAAGGAAGGTGTGTAGAGAGAAAAGTGAAATGGGCTCAGGACAGAAGAACAACCAGAGGATACAGTAAAAGTATGATGGGAGAAGTAAGGAGAAAACCAGGACAGAGCAGAATCCTGAAATCCAATTGAGTAGAGCATGTCAAGGAGTAGATGGTGATCAAAAGCAGTAGATTGGTGGAGGAGAGTGAGGATCGAGCAAAGGACCTTGGCTTGGCTATGAAGAGGTCACTGGAAACTTTGGTGAGAGCAGTTTCTGACCCCCCCAAGCGGAACCAGCTTGGGGGGGTCAGGAGCACGTGACGGCCGCGTCACTCGTGACGCGGCCGTCACATGGTCCACCGCGGTTCCGCTCCCAGACCCCTTGTTGGACACAAACGGAACTTTTGGCCAGCTTGGGGGGGCCTCCTGACCCCCCCAAGCTGGCCAAAAGTTCCGTTTGTGTCCAACGAGGGGTCCGGGAGCGGAATTAGCTTGGGGGGGTCAGGAGCACGTGACGGCTGCGTCACTCCGACGTGACGCAGACGTCACGTGCTCCTCGCAAAGGAATAGAGGAATGGCTTCCTGACTCCCCGCTGGACCACCAGGGAGTTTTGGTAAGTCTTGGGGGGGATTAAGGAGGGTGAGGGGTTTAAATTTTTATTTAGGATCAACGATCGCGATTTCCAACGTATTCAACATAGCTATGTTGAATAAGTTGGAAATCCGATCGTTTTCGCCTCATCACTTTTTTAAGTTAAAAAAAAAGTAGCGTTTTACATATAAGTTCAAAACGAATGCACACCCCTACTAAGCTCTGCATTGGTGGCAACAAGAAAAAGGTAGAGAAGCTGACACGGTGCACATACAGGCCAATTTTAAAAGAAGCGCTCGGGTGCCTATGCATGAGTATATCGGCTCGCAAGCAGAGATATGCCGGAGTTTTAAATCATGTGCACTTTTATGCACATAAAGGTGAATTTTGAAAGGAATGCACGCACTAAAATTGAGAGATGTGCACACGTGGAGGGCATGCACGTGTCCACCAATTTTAAAAGACACGTGTGCACATCTCCTGATAGGTGAATATCTAATCTCGAACTAAAAAGGGGGCATGGCGTGGACAGGGCACGGCCAGGAGATGTGAGCGCACCCAGGTCCCGTGCCACGTAACTTTACCTCTGCCATGGAGGAGGTGCAAGTTTAAAAAAAAGAAAAAACAAAGCATCCCTGGGAGGTTTAAGGGGTCTGGGGGAATTGGGGGGGAGGGGAGTGCAGACTAAAGAGCATGGGGAGTTTGGAGGTCCTAGCTCTACACTTGGTGAACTTGGGGGGGGGGGGGGGGGGGGGGGTGAACCGGTGAAACTGGTCATGGCATAGACACGCGCTTGATATGAAATTCTTCCACTTGCACGGCACACACCTGTTCTAGTTTTCAAGCTAAACTGCTCTCTATTTGTTTGGGCTTTTAAAGCAAGAATGTGTGCCAGAGAAGAAAGATGGAAAGTTTTGCCTGGCATTTATGTGGTAAAAGAAGGTCTGCTTTAGGTCCAGCATATAGAGGTGATAAACTGCGTAAGCCAGAGAGGTCAGCACTGGTGAATTAGATTCACTGAGCTAGTCTTTAAGCAGGTATAGCAACTGATACCTCTCTGTCCATCTATTGGTGTGAACATGTGTCTCTGATGGGAATTCTCCAGAGCAGAGCATGGTGCTGAACAGCAGCGAAACATGCTGTAATAAACCCCTTAGTTTATTAGTCATCCTTGTTTCTAATATATTGAAGAGTTTAGCTTCACTAGAAAAAGAGGCTAATTTTGGCAGTTTTATCGATTCATGAATATTCATTAAATCAGGGTAACTTTCACCCAGGAAACTTCATTTGGAATTTTATCATCTATAAGTATAGTATAACTGCAGTTTTTGTCCAAGCAAGCTTTAAATCAGAATAGACTATTTTTTATGTGCAGCTTTTTAATTGTAATCGTTATGATCAAAACAAGTTCTTTTTAACCATTTTCGACCTTAAATATAATTACGTTATGAAGAGGGTAGCATGCTGGCCAACATACAAAACAATGCAGCAGCTATTTGTCTTATTCCCACCACCAACACTTTTTCGCCACTCACTTTATATTTGCCGAGGAACGGGTGTCTCCCAGCAGTTATGAGGATGTCATCTCCGCGCTCCAGAACACAGCGAACCGCACGGCCAGTCCTGAGGGAAGAAGGCTCTTAGTTGCCTCATGCGCTGATTCTGGGCCTAAGCTTATACAGTTGCTTACAAATGGAGGGAGTCTATTGGATGTTCATGCATAGGATCAAATCTTTAAAAAAAAAAAAAGTTTACATCTCTTTTCCATACCATCCTCTTCACTTAGCATTTCCGAATAATCTCTCCTCTACTTCCATTGTCCTTTCTTTTTTTTTTTGCCTTTAGTCTTCTCATCCTTAATGAAGACAGGACCAATCCATTACTAATCCATTCAATGGTTATGAACCAAAACATCAAATGGATTAATAACTAATACTTCTTCAAAACATTTTACTGCCTGCTCCTACCTTATTTATTTTATTTATTTAGAAGATTTTATATACCGATGAACGTTGGGAACATCTCATCGGTTTACATTAAACAAAATTATAGCTAACCGAGCTTTACAGTGAAAACTGGAACCAGATTGCATAAAGGAACAGAACACATAATATTACTCAACAGAGAGAATCATCACTTAACTTACAAGAGGGGAATCAACTGGAAACAGGAGGAAGAAATAAAGATTTACAAGATAAGGGAAAAAAGGAAGGAGCTATTTACAGTAAAAATGTGTGATTAAATAATTAGATAAGGAATTAAATTACAATTTGCAAAGTAAGGGGATCAAGGTGAAAGTGAAACAGAAAGCTGTTAAGCGAATGCTTGTTTGAAGAGGCAGATTTTCAGATTGTGCTTGAATTTTTTTGGGCAGGGTTCCTGCCGCAGGAAGGGAGGGAGTTTGTTCCAAAGGACGGGCCCAGCTAAAGATAGTGCCCGAGCTTTCTTTCAGGGGTCTATTTACTAAAGTATGCTATTGCATTAACGCATGTTATTAGTGAAATTTAGTAAATAGGTCCCATTCTTTAAAATATACCACATGTTAAAAATCAGCAAAAAATAGATATTAAAAACATGTACTATCATGGTCAATTCTGCAATTTATATGCCTTTGTGAGCTTTGGCATTTGTTGATTGGATGCACTTATTTTTTTAATGTTTTTCCCAAAACTGTTTATGATGAGGACAGTGGCACCCTTCTCTTTTGCCTGTTTGATCTTTGTCTGGAATATCTTCTTTCTTGGTTACTGCATCATGGCTGTTATGCTCCGCGGTCGCAGATGGCTACGACCGCTGTTGCTCACCTCCTTCTTTTCTGCCTTGGCTCTGTTGGGCGAACTCACGGCCTCTGCCAGCCACTGCCGGCCTTCTTGACTCTGTTCCCAAGCCCTCCTGAGCAGCGTGGATGCTTCCGAACCGCCATCTTATCCTCGGGGTCCCCTAGGCGCGCACGCGCACTCTCGGGCTAGCTTTAACAAGTCATGGCGGGAACCTCAGGGGCGTCCCCCTCAGATGACATCACTCATCCTGGATATTTAAACCTGCTGGTCCAAACAACCTATGACTTGGCAATGAGTTCTTCGTACTGAATCCACCTACTCTCGCTTCAAACTCGTTCCGGATCCTGCTCCAAGACATGAGACTACTGGGTATCCGCTCCTCAGGGGCCCTTCCTCATTTCTCGGCTATTTGCTCCTCGGGGGGCCATTTGCCCGGACTCCTGCCTGCCTCGTATCCCGAGACTTCCTTCGGAACTACTCTTTTGTCTTCAGCCACTGTGAGTAACCACGCTGTGGATACTGCTGTGATATCTACTGTGGAATCCTCTCCGGTGTACCCCGCTCCGCGGGCCATTGCCATGATATCGCTAGAGGAGCCTCTCCGGTGTACCCCGCTCTGCGGACCATTGCCGTGACATCACTAGAAGTGCCCTCTCCGGGTCCACCCCGCTCTGCGGACCTTTTCTGTGCTACCGCTAGAAGAACCTCGCCGGTGTATCCCGCTCAGCTGACCAGTGCTGTGATATCCTAGAGGAACCTTCACCGGTGTACCCTGCTCTGTGGACCACTACCATGATCTCCCATCGAGGAACCCTCTTGTGTACCATCTCTATGGACCCTGTGTACCACAGTGACTGTTCTATCTCTCGGGACCCCCACTCCTCGGGTAGTGCCGCTCCTATTGCCTAAGGCTCAAGCCGTCACTAGCTGAGTCTGATGTCAGCACCTGCACTGTCGCTCCGTGGCCCGCCTCCTGGAGTCACTCTTTCTCTCTTCTTCGCTACCTCTGCTGTATACCATCCCACAGCCGAGACCTTGCCTCCTGATGAGGCTCAGTGGGGCTCCTCCCATGGGTGGTACCATCCCTCACCTTGGCCAAAGGGCCCACACACCCACAAATCCTAACAATGGCTCTGTCCTGTTAGTACTTGATTAAAATGGAACCACAAACAGCAAATTAAATTAATCCAAACTTTGCACTGAACTACGCCTAAAAGGTGTTAATTTGCAAATTGATTTGCTTGCATATGTTTTTCTACTTCAAGAGGAAAGAAAAATAGCAGCTTTTTAATTACAGATGCTGCACAATATATTAGAATAACCTGTGTGCAACCAGGTAGGAATGGTAATTCTGTCAACAAAGTTTGCAACTAACTCTTTGCATTTGAGATGCAAACTCTTGCTTATGGCTTAAAATATACTTTTTTTTTTTTGCTATTTTATCTTTCCACAATATTTCCTCACATCAAAACTTTCATTGGAAGATTGGCATTTTTCTCCCCTTGAAATGTCCTTCTTATTGATTTTTTAACAGTTGATGTAGGTTGCAAGCTGGTAGAGGACTAGCATCAGGTTCTATGGAGATACTCATCTGCACTGTCTTTTGAAATTAGGACAGTTTGTGGCACAGCATAGTGCAAAAGGTGTAAGGAATTGTTCACATCCTGAAAGGAGCATGCAAACTGATTCATATTCACCTCCTGGCCATGTTCTTAACACGTTCTACTATAAATCACAAAATGTGAGTCTTGTAAAGCCAATGTCAAGCTGTACATGTAAATATGAATAGCCATGTATATATCCAAAGTGCATAAATGGTCAACAAAGCTTCCTATTAACGGCATTCTAGATTTAATAGAAAATAGATGCTAATTAGGTCTTTCTTCCTTTAGTAGAAAGGCCTCTCAAAGTGCCATAAAGACTTCTGTCTGATCCTGAATCCCATTATCCCAGAGTTTACACTGTTTTCAACTAAAAACAACAACAACCATTTTATTTGTTTATTTAGCTCATGCTTTTTTTACTAGTAGCTCAAAGGAGAAACAGATAATTTGCTTGCTCTAGATATAAATAAAGTGGCTGATGAGTCTGTCATCAAGGCTGTCCAGATCAACTCAGTGAGAAAGCACAGCAATGATTTGCGAAGGGCTGGTAGGCTGTACTGCACCACTACTAGACACATTCAATCAACACAACCTTTTTCTGTTTCAAATACAAAAAAACCTGGCATGCTTACAAAAGAGCAAACCCATCTTGCCTCCATTATGAAAGATTGCATCCCTTTTGTACAGCCGCCCATCAGTAGTTTCCTGACACTGCATGCAGACACTGGGAAATTCCAGTTGGGAACACACCGATCCCCTTTGCTACTTCAAAAGAAATTTGCATCCCATAGATGCATCACTGTATGATGGTCAACGGCAGGGAAGTTTTTGAAACCTGGAACTTCAGAGATCTTCCAACAGTAAGACAAAATATTTTGGTATTATACATATAGCAATATAGCTGGAAAGGTTGGGTGCGGGGTGGACTATGACTTAGAGACTCATCTTACAGTAGTAATGGGAGCAAAGAGGGGCGGGTGTTACGTTCTTCCATCTATTGCTGTCCCATGAAAACAGCAGGAATTTCACCGAATAAGAAAAAGGAGAAGCTTTATTAATGTAGGGTCAAAGGAATTAATAAATATGTGGCTGCATTGCAACAACTATTAATGCATTTGCTTGAACTTTGCACTCATGAGGAGACTAATGCAAGACTGCTTCTGTATGCTTTTCTTACCCTTTGTCAACGAATAAACCAGTTACTCATACATATAATTGATGGTGATGTTTTGGTGATAGCTATGACCATATTTTTTGTTCTCTGTAGCAAGCTGGGCTACAAACTTTATGGGTCATGATGACAGTGGGGAAAGATGATACGATTTTTTCCTATTCATGAATTGGCAAATACTCTTGAAGTTGAGAAGTTTGAGGTGCTTAATATTCTTCCATGCTTTCACTGGCTGTGATAAAGTGTCATTACAGGAGGAATAGTGCATGGGATGTATGGAACATTTCCCCATTTTAACATCTGTGTTCTTTGAACTAGGAAGGATTCCTAACAATATGGTGCCAGCCAAATGGAAGTGACTGAATGCTTTGTGACACTAGTTTATGATCAAACAAGCGAGCGTGCCACTGTCAACGAAGCAAGGTGACATCTGGTTACTCAGAACGGACAATCAATGGAGAAGATTTCTCCTACTGCAGAATCTGGCTTCAACATACAAAGAGAGCAGCATTTGCTGCTGGTCAAACATGGGAACAAGCTTTGAACTCACATCATCTACCTTCCCCTAGTAACTGGGGAGTCATGCTGCCAGTCAATACTCAGTGGGAGCCACTGTGGATGGCAGCAACCAGAAATCTCTAAGTCGTGCAGAGAGTTCACCTGCTGCTCTTGCAAGGCAGAAAAGTGAGCACGTGGTGCAAGTGTGCTTGTTCTGAATGGCCTTATATACTGGATTGTGTGCATGTGATGTGATCCAAAGTGCTAACATGCACTGTTTCAATGTTACTTTTCTATATTTTCTATACTTTTTAGCTATAAGCATGCAGTCTATATTCAGCATGATAATACATGCTACAGAAGTATAATTAAAGTAATATAAAGGAACAATTCACTCATATCTCTTTCATATCTGTTTAGTTATCACTCATGTACTAGCATTTTGTAATAAATTTGTTTTTGGCCACTGAATTTGGCCTTACTACATCTTTTACTATGAGGGTAGACATTGAATCTTGTACTTCCCAAACAGAAGCACGTGACAAACATGTAAATATGAGTGGTTATGCATGTATATTTCCAAGGTGTATAACTGGACAACAAAGCATCCTAAAGACTTTGTTTTACATTAAACCCTCCAATACTGTTCAAGATGTGGTTCTATAGCCTACATTATTCGGCAAATAAAACTGCACAAATCAATAATATTTCATGCCTTTCTCACAGCTTGAACAATTTTTGTGTTATGCTCTTCCAATACATCCCATGATTGTCTTTTTTTTAATGTGGAAATAATACACTTACTTGTTTGCTGCCACTGCCACAGCACCTCCCATGTAAGCTGGCTTCGTTATCTTTCCCCCAAAAGCTCCGCCAACTCTTGTCACATGACACCTTATCCTATTAGATGGGACACCCAGAGCAGCAGTTATCACCTCCTGAAAAATCAAGTTCCGAATTTTAGAATTGTGCAGTTTTAAGCAGCTTAGTTATAATATAATATTCCTTTTTTTTTCTTCTGGTACCTTGTGTACTAATATGAATAGGACAACATTATACTGAGCTTTTATGGCATTTTAATACTAATACTTACCATTTCTACAGTGCTACAAGACACACACAGTGCTTTACAGATGCATGTAAGAGGTCATAAGTGCCACAGATCGTGGTCTATCTAGTTAAGACACACAGACTAGACAAAAGGTTTCAGGAAATGTATTTATTGCAAAAACGTGGTTAAAATCGACAAAGTTATGATCAGGAAAAGTCAAGAAAATCTCAGTGTTTTATTATCATTCAAGTTACCAGATTTCTAGAGGGGACTTTAGGTTACTCCTGACTTTTTGGTCTTCTTTTCCAGTCTATTTTGGTATCTGTTGTGCTGATTTCAAATAAAAAAAAAAAAGCAGGACCATAAATGATGCAAAGCATTTGAGAATTAAAAAATATGGGAATGGTCAAAAGTCTCCCCCTGGGAACTGGGTCAGCTTGGAGCTCTTCAGAAGCCATGCCTGGATGGAATAACTATTCCGCTTTTTCAGCATGTGCATCCAGCATGAACTGAGGTACCTTCCAATTAAACTTGTAAGCCGATAGCAGAACTTCATGAATGTGCCAAACTGTGACACATGTGCATAGAAATCGGTTTTGATGCACTGTTTTAAATTGGACTGATGGAATAGTTTGATTGTGCCCATATAATATTTGGTGTCTATAAAATGAGTGGGAGTACAAGGTGTATTGTAGCTCTAACGTATACCGAAGACATGTAAAGCTACCTTCCTTTACTTACAGTGAACTTACACCTAAAACCTACCTTCCATGCTTTTTAATTTAAAATCTGTTTTTCACCTATTGTAATTTTAAAATGTTTCTCAACTATTGTAAGCCACTTTAAAGAGGCTGTTCAGCCACAAAAAGCAGAGTAGAAATCCAAACTCTAAATTAAACCTAAAAACATATAAGGTGTCATCAAATAAGGACCACTTGGCCCTGCCAATCTGCTGACTGCTATGCTGTCACTTAATCGGTGGTTGTTTTCTTCCTGTCTCCAAGTGTTTATTCAATGTTTGGTTGACATCTGCCACTGATTTGGATGCTATAATCAGCTGGAATTATGTTCCTGGTGTCCATCACCCATTTAGCAAAAACATTTTATCACATTTTCAGGTTCGATACAATACGGACACACTAAAACTGTGCGTCTAAACTGGGCGCCCCTGTCCTAACACATGCCCATCCACCTCTCCAGTAGGCAAATTAGTTGCTGCATTACAAAGGAGGTGCTAGGGGAAACTGTGCGTCCCTAGAGCCTCCCCATTATCGGGCGTCCAGGAGAAGGGGTTGTGAGCAGGTTAGGAAAACGGACGCTCAATTTAAGAGCATCTTTTTTCCTAACCTGTGCACAGCCAGGTTGAGTGTCTGTTTTCCTAACCTGACTGCCGCAAGTATTTTCTGCTTTTCTGTTAACTTTAGGGCTCCTCAAGGATTTAATGCCTGCTCCGAGGCAGGCGTTAATTTTTGAGAGTATAAATGTGCACATCGGCTGCATATTTATTTTTTACATAAGTGGGTAATAGCTAATAGCCTCATCAACATGAATTTACATGTGATGAATGCTATTAGCTACGTGTTGCGGTCTCGGTCGCCACCGTGGCGTCCGAGGCCTTACCTCCTCTTTGGGTCCCGGAGAGCTGCCGCGTTCCGCGGACTCGGGACCTCAGCCGCTGCTTCCTCCCGCGGTCCGCGGACTCGGGACCTCAGCCGCTGCTTCCTCCTGCCGCTCCGACCCCCCGCGGCCCTACTGGGCCTTCAGACGCCATGCGCCAGCTCCCTCACTGCCGCCGGCGTTCTCTCGCGGCTAGCCCCGCCCCCAGGCGCGCGTGCGCGGCTGATCTCCGGTTTTAAGGGGACCAGCGCGGGAAAACTCGGCTCCTCCCGTTTCTGACGTCAGACGCTGCAGGGCTATTTAAGCCCTGCAGTTCCTAGCCTTCCTTGCCTTGCAACGAGGTTCACTACTACTGGTAGCTCTGAGTTGCGTTCCTGGATTGCCTGTTTCCTGCCTGACTCCGCTTTGCCTGACTCAGCTTGCCGGTCTCCTGCCTTGACCTCGGATAGCTTGACCACGCTTGTCTTCAGCCTGCCTTGACTCCGGTCCGTGACTTCGACTCCTGTTGTCTTCAGCCTGCCTTGACTCCGGTCCGTGACTGCGATTCCTGTTGTCTTCAGCCTGCCTTGACCCCGGTTCGTGACCCCGACTGCTGCTTGCTCGCCGCCTGCCCAGACTCCAGTCCGGATTCCACTCCTGGGTTCTTCGTTCTCGCCTAAGTCCCAGCGGCCCGGGTCCCTACGGGCTCCTCCTGGGGGGACCTCGGGCTTCCAGGGCGAAGACTCCTAAGTCCTAGCAACTCGGGCTCCCACAGCTCCTCTGGAGGAGTCACGGGTTTCCAGGTGAAGCTCCAATTGCCCAGTGGGAGTTCTGCCTACCGACTGTTCCTTCGGGTCGGTCGGCCTAAGGATCCACATCCGGATTTTCTCTATCTCAACAGTTTGCAAGGCCATGGATCCGGCAGACCTCGCCGGGCTACAGGCCATTCCGGGTTTGGCCCAGCGGTTGGTTCAGCAACAGCAAGTCCTGGACTCCCTGGCTGCTACGGTAGAGCGGCTGGCGTCTCGCATGGATACCGAGCCGCCCGCGCCTGTTCCAGTACCAGCACCCGTTCCTGCTCCACTGGTAACCCTCCAGTCCCCTACACAGCTCCCTGCACCCTCTCGCTATGCCGGGGATGCCAAGGCGTGTCGAGGGTTCTTAAACCAATGTTATGTGCGCTTTGCACTACTGCCCAACCAGTTCCCTACTGATGGCACCAAGGTGGCGTACATTTTTGCCCTTCTGGACGGACGGGCCCTGAATTGGGCTTCCCCCATGTGGGAGAATAATGATCCTGCCCTGGGGGATTTGAACCGTTTTGTGGAAGAGTTCAAAGCGGCCTTTGATGAGCCAGCGCGCCAGGCCTCCGCTACTTCAGAGTTACTCCAGCTCCGGCAAGGATCGCGGACTTTGGCAGACTACGCGTTGGACTTTCGCACCCTCGCCCATGAGGTAGGCTGGCAGGATGAGGCTCTCCGGGGCGTGTTCCTGGAGGGCTTGGCCGGTCGTATTAAGGACGAGCTAGCGGCTCGGGATCCGCCGGAGACCCTGAGTTCCCTGATTGACTTAGCGGGTCGAATTGATCGGCGTTTGCAGCAGAGGGCGAAAGAGGGGCGCCCTTTCCGACGCTCGACGTCCGTGACTCCCAGGTTCTCGAATTCTAGTTCGGGGTCGCGGGGAACTGCACCCTCACCAGCAACTGCCTCTGACGAGCCCATGCAAGTGGGTCGTTCGTCTTTGTCACCCGAAGACAGACAACGACGCCGTGACTTGAGGCTGTGCCTGTACTGTGGTGGAAAGGGCCACTACCTTGCACAGTGTAAAGAACGGGTGGAAAACTCCCGCGCCTAGGTGTAAGGGAGGAGTGTCCCCTAGGCTGCCTTAGCCCTGCTCCTCAGTGTACTATACCGGTAACCTTGGAATATCCTGGCGGTTCCTTCCTCACGCAAGCCCTAGTTGACTCCGGGGCTGGAGGCAACTTCATTACTAAGGATTTGGTGCAACAGCTGAATCTCCCTACGCGATCCAGGACTCCTGCCTTGCGGGTAACCTCCATTCAGGGTACCCCTTTGTCGGGGTGCATCTCCTCCGAGACCGTACCGTTGATTTTGCAGACGGGCTTATTACACACAGAGGAGATTTCGTTGCTTGTGTTGGAGAGAGCTGTACATTCGGTGGTTCTTGGGTTACCCTGGCTTCAGAAACACTCTCCTGTGATTCGCTGGAAGGATTTTCAGATTACCCAGTGGAGTTCTGAGTGTTTTCAATCCTGCCTCCAAGCGAAAAGATTCCAACGGATTCCGCTGGCTCACACCTCGCCGGTATTACCGGCTCCATATGCTGACTTTTTGGATGTCTTTTCCAAGGAAAAAGCAGAATTGTTACCGCAACACCGACCTTTTGACTGTGCGATAGAGTTGCTTCCAGGTACTACTCCCCCCCGAGGACGAGTTTATCCTTTGTCTCAGCCAGAGACCCGGGCTATGTCCGAATACATCACCGAGAATCTGGCCAAGGGCTTCATACGCCCTTCCAAGTCCCCCGCCGGAGCAGGTTTCTTTTTTGTTGCAAAAAAGGATGGAGCCTTGCGGCCTTGCATTGATTACCGTGGGCTCAATGCTATCACCAAGAAGAACCGGTATCCGCTTCCTCTCATTCCGGAATTGTTGGACAAACTCCAAGGAGCCCAAGTCTTCACTAAATTGGATCTCCGCGGCGCATACAATCTGGTCCGAATCCGCCCCGGGGACGAATGGAAGACGGCGTTCAACACCCGGGACGGTCATTATGAATACCTGGTGATGCCGTTTGGACTGTGCAATGCTCCCGCTGTATTCCAGCACTTGATGAATGAGATTCTGCGTGACTTATTGCACTCCTGCGTGATCGTCTATCTGGACGACGTTCTCATACACTCCCCGGATCTTGCCTCCCATCGGCAACATGTGAGACAAGTACTCCAGATCTTACGAGACCACCATTTGTATGCTAAGTTTGAAAAATGTCTCTTTGAGCAAGAGTCGTTACCCTTCCTCGGGTATATAGTGTCCTCTACTGGTTTCCGGATGGACCCCAGCAAGGTATCCGCCATCAGGAAGTGGCCCCGACCCGAGGGGCTAAAAGCACTGCAACGTTTTTTGGGGTTTGCTAACTTCTATAGACACTTTATTCCCCAGTACTCTCGCTTGGTGGCACCTTTAACCGCGCTAACTCGGAAGGGAGCTAACACTCGCCATTGGCCTGAGGGAGCTTGTGAAGCTTTCGAACAATTAAAGAAGGCGTTTCTCCAAGATACCTGTTTACGGCACCCGGATCCAACACGGCCATTTTTTGTCGAGGTCAATGCCTCTAACATCACTGTGGGAGCGGTCCTCTCGCAAGTCTCTAACTCCGGACATCTCCTACCCTGCTCCTATTTTTCCAAGAAATTCTCATCAGCCGAGTGCAATTATGGCATTGGGGATAAGGAGTTGCTGGCGGTCAAACTTGCACTGGAGGAGTGGAGGCAGTGGTTGGAGGGCTCCCTTCATCCGGTTACAATTTATACTGATCACAAGAACCTGGAGTTCCTTAACCAGGCCCAACGTCTTAATCCTCGACAAGCACGTTGGTCCCTTTTCTTTAACCGTTTCAATTTCATACTGAAGTACCGGCCCGCCTTGAAGAATGTACGGGCTGACGCGCTCTCCCGTTATGAAATGCAGGAGGAGAAGGAAGACCTCCCACAACACATTATTGATCCCGCTAAAATCCAGTTAGCCAGTACCACAGTTTCCACCCTAGGACGAGTGGTGGTTTCCCACAAGGACCGCAGAAGGGTCTTAGCCTGGGCCCACGACTCTCTTTCCGGGGGTCACGCCGGCAGGGAAAGGACGCTCGATCTGCTTAGCCGATATTACTGGTGGCCTCGAATGCGACAAGATGTCCGAGTATATGTCGACTCATGTCCAGTATGTGCCCAACAAAAACCGCCTAGTGGTCGGCCCTGGGGGTTCCTGCAGCCGCTGCCTATTCCCGTGGAACCCTGGTCCCACATAGCCACGGACTTTGTAGTGGATCTGCCCCCCTCGGAAGGTAATACGGTGATTTGGGTAACCGTAGACCGGTTTTCTAAAATGATCCGCCTGGTACCTTTGCCTAAGCTGCCCTCTGCACCTGAACTCGCACTTCTGTTTACTCTCCACGTCTTCCGGGCTCATGGACTACCACAGAGTATCGTATCGGATCGAGGGCCCCAGTTTACGGCTCGTTTTTGGCGTGCCCTTTGCAGGAAATTTGGGGTCCAATTAAATTTGTCCATGGCCTTTCACCCCCAGACTAATGGCCAGACAGAGCGCACGAACTGCACTCTTAAAACTTTCCTCTGCAGTTTCATCTCCGAAAAGGGAAACAACTGGGTTTCTCTCCTGCCTTGGGCAGAGTTCGCCTACAACAATCATACCCATGCTGCCACAGGACAAACCCCTTTCCAGATCGTCTATGGACGTCACCCAAGACCGCCTTTGCCGCTTCCTATTTCTATTCCATCACCTGCTGCCTTAACCACAGCACGTCAAGTGCATCATCTCTGGAAGGGGATTCAACTCAAACTGACTACGGCAGCAAGAAAGTCCCAGCAGTATACCAACCGTCATCGACGACCAGCGCCAGTTTTTCTGCCAGGTACCAAGGTGTGGTTAAGCACTCGGAATCTCCAGCTACCTAACCGCTCTCGTAAGTTGGCCCCTCGATACTGCGGGCCTTTTCCAGTTGCAGAGCGTATTGGTACAGTATCCTACAGACTTCGTCTTCCGTCATCACTTCGCATCCATAACGTGTTCCTCGTATCTTTGCTGAAACCGGTGGTACTGTCCCGGTACCACCATCCTTCCACTGATGCACTATCATCTCCTACGTCTACGGAGACTACGTATCAGGTACGAGAAGTCTTGGACGTTCGCTTCCATGCCCGTCGCTGGGAATACCTGCTGGCATGGGAGGGGTGGGGTTCTGTGGAGGACTCTTGGGAACCAGCTCGGAACATCTTGGACAAATCCTTGCTAACTCAGTTTCATCTGGACCATCCCGGGAAGCCTGGCCCTCGGCGGAGGGGGCGTAAGAGGGGGGGTACTGTTGCGGTCTCGGTCGCCACCGTGGCGTCCGAAGCCTTACCTCCTCTTTGGGTCCCGGAGAGCTGCCGCGTTCCGCGGACTCGGGACCTCAGCCGCTGCTTCCTCCCGCGGTCCGCGGACTCGGGACCTCAGCCGCTGCTTCCTCCTGCCGCTCCGACCCCCCGCGGCCCTACTGGGCCTTCAGACGCCATGCGCCAGCTCCCTCACTGCCGCCGGCGTTCTCTCGCGGCTAGCCCCACCCCCAGGCACGCGCGCGCGGCTGATCTCCGGTTTTAAGGGGACCAGCGCGGGAAAACTCGGCTCCTCCCGTTTCTGACGTCAGACGCTGCAGGGCTATTTAAGCCCTGCAGTTCCTAGCCTTCCTTGCCTTGCAACGAGGTTCACTACTACTGGTAGCTCTGAGTTGCGTTCCTGGATTGCCTGTTTCCTGCCTGACTCCGCTTTGCCTGACTCCGCTTTGCCTGACTCCACTTTGCCTGATTCAGCTTGCCGGTCTCCTGCCTTGACCTCGGATAGCTTGACCACGCTTGTCTTCAGCCTGCCTTGACTCCGGTCCGTGACTTCGACTCCTGTTGTCTTCAGCCTGCCTTGACTCCGGTCCGTGACTGCGATTCCTGTTGTCTTCAGCCTGCCTTGACCCCGGTTCGTGACCCCGACTGCTGCTTGCTCGCCGCCTGCCCAGACTCCAGTCCGGATTCCACTCCTGGGTTCTTCGTTCTCGCCTAAGTCCCAGCGGCCCGGGTCCCTACGGGCTCCTCCTGGGGGGACCTCGGGCTTCCAGGGCGAAGACTCCTAAGTCCTAGCAACCCGGGCTCCCACAGCTCCTCTGGAGGAGTCACGGGTTTCCAGGTGAAGCTCCAATTGCCCAGTGGGAGTTCTGCCTACCGACTGTTCCTTCGGGTCAGTCGGCCTAAGGATCCACATCCGGATTTTCTCTATCTCAACACTACGTGCTGGTTTAGATGTGTTTTGGACGTGCTAATCCCCTTACGTGAGAATTTTAAATCGCTCACGAGCGTAAAACACGGGGGGGGGTGTGCGTGGCTGGGCCTTGCACATGCCACGTGAATTTTAGAAGGGGCCCGGCCACGTGCGTAACCCTCGTTACATGCACAAGAGCTGGGCGAAGAAAAGGGGCAGCCATTTGCCGCTGTACCAGGGGATCGCATGCCAGCAGGCAACTTATTTCAGGTCAGGCCCTGAAGAAAGTTGTGAAATAAAAGAAAAAGAAGGAGAAAGGTAGGAATTAGGGGTTGGGGAGGAGAGGGGAAGGGAGGTTAGGGTAGGGGTTAGGGAACTGGGGAAGGTCATGATCGTCACCGCGCAAAAATTGCTTCATTCCACCCCCCCCTTGCGTGCGCCGCCCCAGATTTTATAACATGTGCGTGCATAAGGGGTTATGGATGCACTTCCAAAACACATGTCCAAGTGCTTGTTAACCTGTGCACTAGGCTCAGCGCACGATATTGCATCGGCTTGTTAGAGGTTCTCTCCATTCAGCTTCATATGTTGACATCTTGTCTTTGAGCTTTGAGCTTCCCTTCTAATACTTTCTTGAACCTGCTATATGCTTGAATGTTTGAGGTATATTTCCCCTTTCCCTTTTATCTAGAGGGTATATCTGCTATTTCAGTATCTCTAATGAATGGCTTGTAGTTTATTTTATATTTATTTAGCTCACGCCTTTTCACTGATAGTTCAAGGCAAGTTACATTCAGGTACAGTAGGTATTTCCCTATCCCCAGGGTGCTTACAATCTAATGAGTCAATTTTCACAAGTATCCACAGACATAGCAGGTGCAAATCTCTGCGGCATCAGCCTGAACAGTTTTGAAAATTACCTCTTTACTGTTTGCATTTCTAATTTCTGTTTGTGTCAGAGATTATTCAGTCTTTTACTAAGGATTAATGAAAACATTTATATGTTTTTTTAATGAATGGCATGTGAAATGTTCTCTTTCGCTATTTAATGTTTGTTGCTAGTATCTTATTAATGCAGATTAAGTGCCTATCAGGCTGTCACATTGCTGTGATATGGAACAAGTTTGTTCTTGAGTCTCTCCCTCTCACTCTACGAATTATTATATGCAAAATTACTATTTTGTTTTAGCTGGACACATGTATTGAAAATATAATATTTATTAATTCCTAGATTATAGAATGCCTTAATTCTAAATAAAATTGTTCTGCTGCCAGTTTCTTCTTTTCTTGCTTAATTTTGCTGTTTTCTCTCTTTTCTTATTTCTGTCTTGGTAACATTCTTGCAAGTTAACTAGCTTTTGCCAACATAGACTTCTTCTTAATACCTAACTTCAATATGATACTAGGAGCTCAGCATTCTAAAAGTTAAGAGAAAAACATGATGAGGCCGATGTTCAGCTGTAGAGCGGCTAGGTAATGGCCGACCGCTCCACTGAATATCCCCAGTTATCTTAAAGTTAGCTGGATAAGTATATCCGGCCAACTTTAGGACAGCCTGTTACGAGCGCGCGCGGGCGCGGTCGTCTCGGGCGGGTGGTGAGCCCTTGGGCCACGGCAGGACCCCAGGAGGAGCCCAAGGCCACACCGTGGGAGGTGAGCTGAGCAGGCATGGTGAGCCAGGCAGGCAGGAACAGAAACAGGGAGTCCGGCCCTCAGCCGGACCTGCATGCCCATGGTAGCCAACACGGGGAAGTTGACTAGTGAACGGTCCTCCGACTGTTCCCGGCCCTTTCGGACCTGCCGCAGGGAACGGCAATGGGCAGCAGGCCGGACAGAGGCGAGGGCAGACAGAGTCCTTAAACAGACGACATCAGACAGGGCAGAAGCAGGCTGAAGCAGACGGAGACATCAGGACAAGGGCTGAAGCGAGACACTAGAAGGATCCAGGCGAGTAGGAACTCCGATGCTGGGATACTCACATCCGAAGCCCCCTCGGCTGGCAGAGGAAGACATCAGGGTACGGGCTGAAGCAGACACTGTAGACAAGGCTGGACGGGAACATTGCACTGTCCATCAGGGCGCCCTACTCAGCCCACCCGTGGGACTGAGTCGCGGACCACCCTGTCCCAGACGCGCCCTACACAGCCCTGAGAGGCTGGTCGCGGACCACGCTGAGAAGGAGGGCGCGGGGAAGACCCAGGCGAACAGGACTCCGATGCTGGGAAACTCACATCCGAAGCCCTTACGGCTGGCAGGCACAGGAACAAACATCTAGGCAGGGTCAGAGACAGACATCAAGGCAGAGACACTGGACATCAGTAACATAAGCAGAGACAGGACAAGGCGCCATCAAACATGGAGGACCTGGATCGGCTAGGTTACAGGCGACTGTAATGCTCAGATCCAAGGCCAAGACACAGTGAACAGAAAGTCCTTAAATACTGGAGGTAGAAGGCAACTCCCTGGGAGGAGCTTGCCAGGACCGCCCACCGCTGGTCCTATAACTAGGGTAGAGAGCTGCGGGCCAGCCCCTAGGGAAGGGCGTCGCCCAACAGGAAGTCCAAACGCTGAGGCATGCAAGCCACAGGCACAGCTAGGCCTCTCAGGCCCTGGAGCAAGTCCTGGATGATGCGCAGGCGAGGCCCAGGCTTCAGAGCGGCCTCTGGAGGAAGGTAAGAGACCTCCTGCAGCGCAGCAGCAGGGGGGATCGCAACACAGCCCTACGGTGTGACCAGAATTAGCTACATAACTTATGCGGCTAATTTTGGCCTGCCCGACATGCCTCCCGCCCACTCCTAGAACATTCCTGATTTATACGGCATAAGTCATTATACGGCTAGAATTTAGCCGCATATGGCTTTAAATATAGCTGGCTAGCCATTTAGACAGATAACTTTGCACTTATCCTCCTAAATAACTTGTGAATCAACTGCAACATTTTTTCTGCTTATTATTTTTCTCGTAGCAGATTTCACTTGCTCCTTTGAGCTTCTAGCTTAATTGTAACTCGCCTTCGTTGGGCTATGGTACCCACAGCTTTCACCCAGGACTACCTGTGGTCTTTCTCCCTATTTATATCCCACTTTACCCAGCCCAACCAGTGTAGCAGCAGTTCTTAATCAGTCATCATGCCTCAAGAGTAAAGAGCAACTGGAGACTAAGGAATTAAACTGAGCCTAGTAGATGGGTCTTACAGTCCTCATCTATCTTTATATTCTATCAGGTCAATTTTCAAAGAGTTTAACTGGCTAACATCAGGAGTTAACCAGTTAAAACTCTGCTTTTAAACATGTTCCCCCACCAACCAGATAAATTTAACAGCAGCAGTTCACATGATGGCCAAAAAAGGGGTGGATCCAGATGCCATCCCAGGGCAAGATTGACTTCCAGCACTAATTGGCTAAGTTTAGTCATGCAATCCTGGTCACACAAAGTATAGCCCTAAATGTAACTGGCCATATTTTTTTCTGGTTCAATTTCGGGGAATTTTCAGCCAGATTTGCCTGAAAATCTAGCTAAAGATTACAAGTGAAAACTAATTAGTTATCTTTGCCACACAGCAGCTTTTTGCAAATTGACGCTTATATTTCTATGTTTCCAGGGCTTCCCTCCAAAATCTTGTTACCATCATCTCTAAATTCGAACATTAGGGTGGCACCACTGAAATGGCTGGGTCTCTCTTCCCCATTCTGCAGCATCCTTAGACTTGGCTGTTTTTGCATGGGAATCAAATCTAGGGCCCTCCGTATGACTGCACACAGCACCTGCCACTGAGATGGCCCTAAAGGGGTTTTCAGATTGGATTGTAAAAGGAAATGTCATATACAACATTATCAACAGATAAAAAGGATCACAATCTTATCCTGTTTTACTTCATTGCATTATTTCATTAGATTATTCCAAAAATATATATACTAATTGATTGCTATGTGAACATTCACTGGAATATTATCTGGATAATTGCCAAATCCCTGCAGAGATCTTTGAGGACAATGTACTAAACGAAGAAAATCTGAGCGGGAATGGCTCAGTACTCCGAGGTGTTTTTCTTGTGATACCGGACCATTTGTATAAAATGCAAATGATTCCTGCAGTAATTTTCCAGTGAAAAAGTGGGTAAGGAATCGCCAACTTTTTTGCAAAAAAATCTTAACTATACCTGGTTGAAGTGTAGTTAAGTTTTGCAGAAAATTGGGCAATTATGCATCTTTGTGTGTGTAAATTAGCTATAGCAAAATTGCTAATGAGCTGATTTGCATGATTTTTCAGTTCATTTGTAATTTTGCATAATTTCCCTAAATGGCTCTTCAAGTGAGAAATAGCCTGCACAAAGATGGCAAATAGGGCACGATAAAATGTGTAAATGTGTTAGCTCATGCTGTTTGCCATTTTTGTGTGCACTATTGCTTTTATGAAGCTGTTTGCAGCTTGGTACATCTCCCTTCTGATATACTCTAAAGACTGATATATTTTTCATAAGATTACTTCCCTTATATATACCAAGTTGCACACATGGATATATTATGTGCCTTCAGTGTGACCTTCTATCTGCACACCTAGAAAAGCCCTCGCTTAGTCTGGGTGCTGTACTGCTGAGTTTGGCATTCAGGCTACAGGTTAGGAATTTGTAGAGATTTGTGGCCTTCTCACAATGTGCGACTGCTCAATGATAATTATTATTTGTTTTGGGTTTCAATTTGTCTGAACTGGGAGTGTTGCTGCCTATTATAATGTTAAGTGAGGTGACATCTTTGTAAGTCTGTTTTTTATTGCAGCTGCCAACTTTACTCATTGATATTATATATGACTTCATGCCAGTCCTAGTTTTCTAACTGCTTTTTCAATGCATTCTGGTCCTGTATATGCTGCCTTGATGATATGACCATACTGCATTGGAGACTGCACTTAGCCAAAGCCTCAACAGGCACAGAAATTACTGTGATAGCGGACAAATTATTGTCAGAGAGGTTTACCTGTGCAACTGATACAGCCTGGGTTGATACATAGATATCCATCTCATGGTCCTCGCCTTTCGGAATAGCAAGTATGGTTTGAGTCTCCATATAAAAATGTTCCTGCCCTCCAATATGGATTTCACCTGTTATGAACATAAAATGAGGAAGTCTTTGAAACCTGCTGTGATGGGAGAATAGGAGGGAAGGGAAATGAGAAATCAGGAATCCCCAACTAGCTTAGCAGAGGAGCTATTCCTTCCATTTGGGTTCACTCCGATTTGGAGCCAACTGATTGAAAAGTCACACTTTGAGATCCCCACTTGGAACAACAGAGCGCAGCCTGGTGGGACACTACAGAGATTAGAATCCTCAAGAGCTGGGCAGATCTTTACATTGCAATTAAAAAAAAAATAGAGCCCTCCCATGTGAATATTTTTGGCAGAATTGCTAAATAATCAATCTAATCAACCGCTTAGAGCAATTTGGGAATTTTATTTTTGCCCTATTTTCACTTGATCACAAAAATCTAATAGCAGATGATGGAAAAAATAAAACAGCTCTGAGAAATACCAGGTGTACCCACTTTATTGGATCACAATCAGTGAAATCGAGAAACTGGCCCATCACTAGCATTGTAACATGAGTATCAAACTGCACTGCAGCAAACCAGAATGGATTCAAATTCCATACAGTGCAAGTTCTTACCAGCAAACTACTTATGGCATAGTACCTTGTAATTTTAAATAGGGCTACTACTGCATTAGCCCTAATTCATTAGTTCTGCTTTCAGAAATGTTATCCTATTACATTCAGAAATATGCAACTGTAATTTCTTAGAGAATTAAAGACTGTGGCTGGGCTGGGAATTTAAAAAACAGCATTGGTTCAACTTATGCCCAATAAACTTGAGCTTCAGGAAATCCTGTTTTCATGTTAAAATTTACCCTGAAATTGCATCACTGGTACAAACTTAGGCCTGGATTTTCTAAAATCCAGCGATAACGGAGGGCGGGATGGCGAAGCGAGGGGTGAGCCTGCGAAAGCCGGCAGCGATCGCTCCTCCGCGGTGCAATCGCTGCCAGCTTTTGCAACCAATAGCGCCATCATAAAAGGTGGTGCTATTGGGCCAAAACTGGCGGCAAAAAGGACCCTTACCTTTTCGCCATCAGCGGCGTCTTCGCAGAGTCGGCCCTGGTGCCGCCCCGATTCCTTCTCTTCCGGGGCTGACTCCGCCCGACTCTGCCCCCATTTAGTGATCGCACGCGAAAAGTCCCTTTTCGCGTGTGATCACTTTTGAAAATGACCCCCTTAGATCATGAGCCCTCTGGGGACAGAGAAATAACTACAGTACTTGAATGTAATCCGCTGTGAAGTGCCGAAAAGCAGAATATAAAACTTAGATAAATAAATAAAATAAAATAAATAAAAATATACTGCAGCTGATAGAAAGATAACATCTAGCTGTTTTGTGGAGTTCCAATAAACTGAATGTCCAAAATGTATATGCTGTGATCTTTGTATCAGCGTTGGTTTCAAAATACATGAAAACAAAGGAAGGAGCAGAAGGGTGAGATGTGAGGATGCTAGGAGAGGGAAGTACATTAAATGACTCTTAAATTCTTAGAGCAGGGGTGGGTCAAGGCAATCTTTTGCCTGAGGTGAAGGATGAGATGGCATCCCCCTCCCCCTGCCCCCTCCCCCTCTGCCCACCTCCCCCCTCTCTCTGGCACCCACACGAAAGCATGCTCATACATGTTCTCTCCCCCCCAAGCAGCCTCACACATGCTCTCACCCCCCCCCCCCAAGCACCCCTCACACAAGGTTTTTCACCCCCCCCCCAAGCACCCTCACACATGTTCTCTCACCGCCCCCTGGCAGGCTAGCAATCTCTATTACACACACCCACAAGCTGCCACTCACACACACACAAGCAAGCTGCCTCACATGTGCACCCATACACACAAGCTGCCTCTCAAACTCACACACACACAAGCTGCCTCTCATCCAAGCATACACACACAATCAAGTTGCCTCACACAAGCGCACACACACACACACACAAGCAAGCTGTCCTATATAAGAGTACCCACACACACAAGCAAGCTGCCCTACACAAGAACACACATACGCAATCAAGCTGCCTCACACAAGCACACACACACCCACAAGCAAGCTGACCTACATAAGAGTACCCACACACACAAGCAAGCTGCCCTACACAAGAACACACATACACAATCAAGCTGCCTCACACAAGCGCACACACACACACACACCTGCAAGCTGCCTCTCACCCAAGCACACACACACCCACCCACAAGCAAGCTGCCTCATACAAGTGCACACACAAACACAAGCTGCCTCTTTCTCAGGTGAGGCCTCTCTCTGTTCTTCAGCTACCACTGGCCAGAGCTCTGGTGGCGGTCCCAACCTCTCTCTGTTATTCTTCAGTCCAGTGACATAGCCAGAACTGAATTTTTGGAGGGGCCCAAGGTTAAAATGGGTGGGCAGTAGACATACAGATCTAGGCCCTACTAATTGTACTCTTATCGATAAATAATGTCTTAGCATGCACCCTACAATGGATTTCTGAGCAGTTTGCAACAGCCATCATGTATGAGTGACATTTTTAAATATTTTAATTCTATTCAAGCACCAACATTAAAAATGCCTTATTTATATTAACTTATTTTATATTTATTGCAGTTTATAAATACACAATATCATGTAAAAAATAAACAATATCATGTAAAAAATAAACAAAGAACACTTCAGAAACATCCAATCCAATCACGTATTACAACAAATATCAATATATTCTTTCATGAATCCTCTTTCCAAAAATGCATAAAACTACAATAAAACAGCAACAATAATAATAATTTTCATAAAAAGGCTTGCAAAAGGTGCAGAACAGAACTAGGACATACAAAAAAAATAATTCAAATTCCAGTGTCACCTCAATGACAGTAAAACACATTCCCTTCACTGCCAAACACTTTGTGAAGTAACATAAACCCTACAAATAAATAAATAAACACAACTTTACCATACCCTAACAGCAGTAACTCTCAGGACTCAAACAGCAGCAACCTTATCCATGAAAAGGCAGCAAGGCAAACATTACACCAGGCCCTAGAACACTAATAAGCTACCTAACGGGCAAACAGAACAAACCAGACTGCTACAAATCCCTACAGAGAAACTAAATGCTAGCCATAATACTGCTTCTCTGCCACACATGCGCAACACACAGACAGACCCTTATCTAAGACGGAATAAAAATTAAAAACAAACATGCAAACAAAACTGAAAGGAAAGCCTGAGAAATCAGATTCCTTGAACACTGGAATACTGAAGAAACAGAAAAAACCAAATATATAAGAAATAATAATACACATTCCCAAAGATGGTATATTCCAATTGCTGAAAGGCAAAACAATTGTTTTTACCTTTGTTATCTGATCTTATTTTTCTAATCAGTTGGTTCCAGTCTCTTTCCCCCCTTGTCTATCTTTTCCTTTTCCAGGGTCTCTTTTATTCTGTCTTCTTTCCTTCCTCTTTCATACACAAATAGAGAATCTCTCTCACATGTTCTCTCTCTCACACACACACACACACACACGCTTTCTCTCACACAGGATCCCACTCTTTCATGCTCTCTCTCTCATGCACAAAGGTTCCCACTCCTACACACACACACACACACACACACACACACACACACATAGGCACTCACTCTGACATGCTTGCTTTCACACAGGCTCCCCCTTCTACAAACACACACACATGCTCTCATTCTCACATGCTCTCATTCCCACAAACACAACACACAGGCTCTCACATGCAGGCTCCTGCTCCCACTTCCATACATACGTACACACACAGGCTCTCACTCTTATATGCAGGCTTCCCCCTACACAAACATACAGGCTCCCATTCTCACATGCTTTCTCACATGCAGGCTCACACTCCCATATCATAAGTTCTCCCTCCTACATCTCTCACTCTCACACCTACCCCGTCAGGTAGGCTCTCATTCAAATCCCCCCTAAGCAGTCTCTCATTCACACCCCCGCCACACCCACTTCCAGGCAGGCTCCCAATCACACACCCCACCCCCATTTCCAGGCAGGTTTCCAATCATACACCCCCCACCCCCACTTCCAGGCAGGCTTGCATTCACACAACCCCCCCACCCCCAGGCGGGCTCCCATTTACACACCCCCACCCCCAGGCAGTCTCCCATTTACACACCCCCACCCCCAGGTAGGATCCCATTCCCACCCCTGCCACACCCAGGCAGGCTTCCATTCACAACCACACACAAAATATAGAAACAGGCAGCAAAAAGGGGGAGCCTGTTCTGCTGCTGCTCCTCATGTGTCTGCCCGCGATATTCAAAACTTGCACGGCTAGCACTCCTCTATGCTGATCTCGCGATGCACGGGATCAGCATAGAGAACTTACTGGCCGCATGGGTTTTGAATGTGCAGGGCCGGCACAAGTGGAGGAGCAGAAGAAATGGGCTCCTTCCTGTGAGATTGACCGCCAGCGTCACAGGCCTCCTCCTCTTCTAGGCAGCGTCGCAGACCTTTTCCTCTTCTTGCCCGGTATGTTCACTGCAGCTCTGTGACAGGTGCTCTCTTTTTGGGCCGCTGGGCAATGCTGATTGGGTGGGCCTGATCCCAAAGTGGATGGGCCATGGCTTCAGCCGCTGCCAGCCTCTCTCCGTTCTTCTTCAGCCCCTGCTAGCCTGAGCTCCGGTGGCAGCCCCAGCCTCTCTCCGTTCTTCCCAGCCTGAGCTGAGGCAGCCGCGGCAGGGGCAGGCAGGGTGAGGTGGATATCACAGTGGAGTTCTGAGAGGGGCATTTTTTGCCGCCTCAAAATTCTGCCACCTGAAGCAGCTGCCTCACCCTGCCTCATTATAGAACCGTCCCTGTTATGGTGTTTACCCAGTTGTGAGTACCTTCGCTGCGAAGCTTTGGGATTTGTCATGTGTGAAAGCTCCTTTGGGGGAGGTAAAGAAACCCCCCCCCCCCCACAAGCAAGGCAGAAGGCTGTCTGGTGAAAATATGTTCCCCAGTAGCCTTGGTAATCAGCTCCTAGAAGTGCTGGGGACAGGGAAGGAAAGGGGTGGAGCTTTCCCTAGAGAAGAGGCAACCCTGTATAAAGGGAAGAAAGACAGGAGGGAGGGGGCAGCAGGAAGCTGCTGGGAACTCTCTTCGAAATCACTACCAATCCACAACCAGTGGGGGTAATCCAAATGACACTCACAACAACCAACCCACACTCAATAAACTGAAATTTATGAAGCATCACTATACACTCTTTAGAAATTTTTTCATATATCTCATTTGAGATAATAAGTAAGTGTGAAAAGCGTGGTCAAAGTATATTTTTTAAAATTATAAAACTATCATTGTTGAAAGTTGAAAAAAAGACGAAATTATAGGGTAATATGTATATTAAAAGTTTATTGAGTGTGGGTTGGTTGTGGTGAGTGTTGTGTGCGGGAATCTCTTCAGCATGGAGAAGAAGGAGGAGGAGGAGGTTGTGGTGGTGGTGGTGGTGGAAGAGGCAGAATCAGAAGGAGAACTGGGGATAACATTCACCAGAGAGCTGCAATATTAAGCTAAGTGAATTTATCTATGTTGGTTGAGGAATGGCTAGGCTGCACGACTAGTTTTGAAAAGGAAGAATATGTTTTCAGAAAGTCCCTGGGTGAAACTGTTGCATTGGAGGTGGACGTTTGGGCTGAGGTAGGGTTGACGCAACCCGTAGGCAGGGGCCCACGGGTCCCCACCGTCAGCAGGTGGGCTGAAGCTAGAAGCCACTGGAGATTCACCTATACCAGCCCATGTTCCCCTTGGGTTGAGCCTTTGGGTGCCGGGGCCAGCAGGACTTAGGCTGGCCTCGGGATAGAGCAGTAGAGACAAGCGGTTCAGCCCAGAGACAGCAGCCAGCAGGTGGCTTAGTTCTACCTTGGATGGGTTACGGAACTGAAACTCAGGCACCAAGGATCCTGGATTGACTGAAGGTTCCTGAGCAAGGAAAGGACGAGCCTTAAGAGTCCATGTCCAGAGGATAGTGGGAGAAGCTTCACAGTAGAACTGAGATGAAGACTGGCAGCCACAGGAAGGTATAGCAAGCAACGTAGAACTCTAGATGAGAGAGAGAGTCTATAGCAAGGTTATCCGTAGCAATTGTCAAGGCACGGAGAAGGCAGGCGTGGTCAGACTTAGCAGAGGTCAAGGCATGGAGAAGGCAGGCGTGGTCAGACTTAGCAGTGGTCAAGGTATGGAGAAGGCAGGCGAGGTCAGACATAGTAGAAGTCAGGCTTGGAGAAGGCAACGTGGTGAGGCAGGCAGAGGTCAGGTTTGGAGAGGGCAACGTGGTCAGGCAGGCAGAGGTCAGAACCAAGGATTCAATCGAACACTTAACAAGACAGACGAGACGAGACGAGCAGGAACCAGGAACTTGGAGAACAGGAACATGGAGCAAGGAAGACACGGGTAGCAATGAGTATGAGGAGTACGAGGAGACCTGTTGCAAAGGCAACACTTAGGAGCGCTGCCTGAGCTTTTATGCGATGAAGGAACTGACGTCAGCATCCGGGTCCGCAGCCAGGTTCCCGCCGCGGGCCCTTTAAAAGACTCACGGTGGTGTGCGCGTGCGCCTAGGGGGAGGCGCCGCACTGCTGACGGCGTCTCTCCGCGGCCCATGTGGAGAAGCCCGGAGGACGGAGGCATCCCGGCTGGAAGTCCCACGAAGTGGCGCAGAGCCGGAAGCGCCAGCGGGGATCCAAGGCCAGAGCTGGCGACCCACCGCCGCCAGCGACGAAGAGCTGGAGCCTGGAGTCTTAGCAAATAGGTGAGAGGGCCTTCCGCGGGCGGCAAGTGTAACAGAAACACCAGAGAAGTTTGGTAAAAAAGATAGGAGCTAACAACAGTGCTCTCGTTTGTTGTAGCTTGTTGGTTTTGTTCTGGGGCTGAAGAACACAGAGCTGTACCAAGACACAAATAACTGTTAATTCTCCTAAGAGCTAGGACAACAGCTTGGAAGTGCAGCTGAGGAAAAATACCTTTAATTAAGGGCTATTGTACTGAAACAGAGGGAAGAAGTCTTCTACTAGCGAGCTATGCCTTGCAACTACACAGAAGAAACTTGCTCCAATCAAGAAGCTGAGTGGTGGGAACTATACAGGCAGAGAGTGATCCTTAATTAACGAGTAAGAGGTTTAAATCTTACAAAAATCCAGCTCTGGCTAATCAGCTAGCACAAGCTGGCCACAAAGAAGGTAAACTACTATTATTTAAAAAACTGCTGCAGGTGAATAACTGTGTAAAAAGATTGTCCTGTTAACGAAGGAACCACTCGGTGTGTGCCTCAGTTGAAGAAATACCTGTCACGAACCCAGGGAGCTAGGTTAAGCTTAATTAACTGAAGTCTGGTAACTTATGTGGAAAGGTTGCAACCGCTTTGTTAAAAAATCAAGCCATGATTACTTGCTTAATGGGAAAATATATTACTGCCTGGAGGATAAGACTGACATTTTTCAATAGCGATCTGTGCTTGTGAACTTCAAGAATAAAAGTTATTAAATACCTCTGCTGCTTGGATTTCTTAAAACTGAGAATGGTTGCATGGTTTAATTACCTATTAAATTGGTACCTGAGCAGAGGAGCAATGGATATATGGAGTTACAGACTGAAAGAGCAAAAGGTCATCATTAAGAGGAATTACCTACCTGCCCAAGTCATTGAGGGGAGAGCTGTATCCGACAGCTGATTGTAAAGACAGGCACTAGCACAGGGGAACTAACTCTAGTGGGCAGGCCTGAGACCCCTGCAGTCCCTAGTATTGAGGGATTAGGCCCTATAGATAAATAGCCTGGTGATTGAAGCTGTAACAGTCCCAAGGAGAGAACCCTTCGCACTGGAGAATAGGAAAGAGAAGACCACAGAGGGCTCTTCATGCAGAATCAGGGCAGGGAGAAATAGATTTTTCACCCATTTCTGGGGGATGAAGTAAATTGGAGAGAAATGTGACTGGGAGGTGGCTGTTTACCCACAGGTATAAGCCTTACCCAAGTGACCCAGTACTTCAAGAAGCCACCCTAAGCACTCGGCATGAGGGGTGTCTTAGAGGTAGCCGAAAGGATGAAGGGGTTTTTTTTTGTTTCAAGACAGCTCCACAGCTGGGGACTGATGAAAAGATAAGAGGACATGGCAGATAGTTATACACGAGCTCGTCTTCCCTTGAGTCCCTGCCAGCGAACGGTTGTACTGTACTTGCAGCACATGCCCATGGCCACGGCCCCATTCTTCTTGATAGTGTTGTTGCTGGCTCATGAGCCCCTGGTCCCTGGATCCCATGGCACGTTGCCCTCGGCTGGCTGTGCAGCTGGGCATCATTACTGGAGGGAGAGATGCCCTGAAGGAGCAGCAGGCACCCTTTCATTGTGATATGGCTCCCCCTGCTCTCGCAACTCACATTTTTCAAATATCTACCAATGCCTCTGATTGTCGTTGTTCTTCCCTGTCCCCCAACTGTGCCGTATCTTTACTCACGGAGCTCGTGTAACCTATCTTGAACTAATTGGTCAGAATCAGATTCTCAATCCTAAGAAACCCCTTTAACTTCTCCCTCCTCTTACCAAATACACAATGTTGTTTACCTTCCAGAATATGCTCAGCACTCTTAAATGCTTCATCAACGTTTCCATGACGTATTTTTTTCTGCGGTTCATAGAATGAATTATGTTTGATAGCATCCTGGAGTAGAAACAAAAATCACAAAACAAAATCACCACCACATGTTTGTTCTTCAGTGAAAAGCATAAGACAAATCTCTCAGATATGCATCCCCCAAAATTGTGCTGCCACATGTCTTACTCTTGCTTGCACTCAAAGTGCTAGAGTTTGCGGTAGAACATTTCTATTTTTTGCCCAGCACTCTGGAAGTACTGAATCATATATATGTATCAATATTGTAGTATTTCTTTGGCACTGTATAATAGATTGCACACATAGGTATAAAGAATCCTGCCCCAAAGAGTTTACAGTCTTAGTGGGTGCCTCAGACACAGAGAGAGAAAATGATTTTACCTGCAGGAAATATTAGCAGCAGAACAAGGACATGACCTCTGGGTTTCCTGGTTCCCAGACCACTGCTCTGACTAATCAGAATATTAAACTTCCCTTCCTACCAACTTCCTCATCTTCTGTATCCAAATTCCATTTCAGAACAATGTTTTTCAGTGCAGACATACTTGTTGCTTTCTATCCTTTCTGAACTCTCTTTCAGCATCTGTTCCAGTGAAGCACTTAACAGTACAAGTCTGTATAAACAGTGCTGCTCAGACTTTTCCTTCGCTCCCCTCGCTAAAGTTCCGGCCTATGTTTTCTCTCTCTTCTTTCAAAGCTTTAACAAGATGCAGATCCCAAGAATCTGCTTTCAGGTCATCCCTTCAACCCCTGGGGTGGGTCCATGCAAGCTAATGAAGTGTACTTGGGCATCCCACAGATGCATATATATGCATGGGAGTGGAGTCCTAAGGCAAATTATCTCTCTCTCCAACAAGCATAAGACTGTACATTTAAATTATCATGAGCAGCCTTTTTTATGTGATGAGGCCTATGGTCTGTTCGTTTTACAATATACATTTTATTACAAGGGCAGATAGTAAATGTATATTGATAAAATGATCAGACAATTTAATAAGAGGATAATTGAACTTAGAAGTAGTGTTAATAGGAAAGTGGAGTCAAAACCATTAGTTGAGCATTCTATCCGGGCACAATATAAATTTGATGATTATAAATTCTATGTATTACAGCAACCCGTTCAAAATTGGAGAGGAGGCAACCTAGATAACCTACTATTAAGGCTGGGCAATTTTTGGGGAACTTGTCTTTTACTACAATAAATAATTTTAAGGTCTTTGGATCTATCTTCTTTTTGTTATCCTCATGGCTTTGATAGTCCTTCTTCCTTGTTGTTTTCTTGGTCCAAAATGTACCACAGGGCATCTGATTGTTAGAACTAAGGTTTATTATAAAGAGAAACCACTGCAGTACTATCGTAGTTGCTGTGTGCTGGAAGAAGTACCCGCCTGCTCAATGGAAGCACGAGATAATCATCAGCACACGAATAATAACTGATATCACAAACCGGCTCCAGATGAGGCACTGTAGATCAGTGACTCCTCTACCTGAGAGACACTCCAGCATACTGAAGGAAAAAATGGTCCTTTTCCATTATTCAGAATAAAAATATAACTCAGGGCAAATGCATTTCCTTGGGTACTTAAAAGGCATGTCTATCATTTCCATGGACAGTAACCTTGAAAAAGTTCCAGAGTCTAGAGATTCTTGAGCTCATAAGATTCATGCACCTTGACTTGCTGGTGAACAGTTTCCCAGTAGGGCAGGACTACATAATATTCTACCAGTCATTTTGCTCCTTAGGTCAATATCAAGGTTTACAGTGCTGTAAATATTATTGTACTCAGACTTTAGTTTTCTGATTCTCTCCCCCTGGTTTGTTTTCCCCTTAATCTTAGTACTTTAATGCATCCAATAGAAACTGGAAAATAGATGCATGTTCTTATGTTCTTATGCATAAAAGTCCTGCAAAAACAGGTAAAGCACCTATAACTGCTGCTCCGGGACTAGTATATAATAGCAAAATATTACCTCAATAGTTAAAACAACTGGCTCCAGGTTCTCATAGATTATCTTCACCTGTGCAGATCCCTGTTTTGCATGAGCTAATGTATCTGCCAGCACTGCACAGACTATTTGGCCCACACATATCACCTAAATAAATGGAAAAATAATGATGACGTGCAACCTGGCAGAAATATTGAGCTGAATCTTCCATACCACAGTATTATGCAAATGTACAGATATACTTAACACACATTGTAGAAGTACAAGCAATTATTAATGAACCTAATGCTATTGATGAGGCAAAATGATTTACAACCTTTCATTAGGTCTTAATTCAGTGAACTAAGCCTCAAACTCCATGCACTTCAAAGCCAGTGAGGAACTGTGAAAACAAAGCTGACCCTAGATGTGAGGGGCCCAGAGCAAATCCTGTGTGTACCTTCACCCCCTGGTATAATCTGCTCATACACCACACAGGGCAATCCTCTACAAATCCTCTCTTCCCAGCGTAATCCTCTTCCCTTTGCCTCCTGCTGGCAGCAAAAGAGCAATGCTCCTTACCTGTGTCTGCCTCCAATATTTTTTACTCTAATCGGAAGTCCGAATGTGCAGGATCTGTAGATCCCTCAAGACTACAGGATCCTGGGCATTCAGATTTCAGAGAAGGAGGCAGATGCAGGTAAGAAATGGTGCTCTCTTGCTACTGTTGAGAGGAAGGAGAAAGAGGATCCGCCAGGGAAAGGGGAGGTTTGGAAACAATTGTACCTGAGCTTGGGGAGGAAAGGAGAATCAAAATTCACGGCCTCCCAAAGCCAGGGAGAATTACCCCAATTCACCCCTCCCTTTAGGGTTGGGTCTGGTGTGCACTGAATGAGAAAATGCACACAGTGCTTGGACCTGCAACTAGGCCCAAGAGTCTGTACAAGGAACTTTCGGTCCTCAATTCATTTCACTTTAGAGCTTTTCCATTGCTAAAATATGATGATGGTGAAAGTAACTTCCAAAACAAGTCTTGTAAAATAAAATTGGCTCTGATATCCTCCAACACCCTACAGGGCTATGTCAAGTATCAGGAATTTTGCAGGAGAAATGATTTTGCAGAAGATTCCGAGACTGAGCTGCTCTAATTACTGCAGCTTCTGGCAAAAAACCGCATCCGGGGCTGAAAAGTCTGAAGATTCAAGCAAAATGCCAGAGACTTAGACGGTAGGGCCAGTCCTGAACTTGCAGCCCTCAAGGACTGTAAAACTGCCTCCCCTACTCCCAGTCTAGGTTAACTGAGATGCTGCCTTGCCGATTGTATTCTGAAACTACTACTAAAGTCTCAGAATAGCATAACATGACCAGCCACATAATGGCATCAGGGGAAGAGAACATACAACATTTTATTCTAAGCAAATGTAAAAACTAGAATATTTTTTAAGATGAAAAGAAAGGAACACGAATGACAAGACCACTGAGATGGAAAAACAGAGCCCCAAACATACAAGCTGATAACTTTGATATTCAGAGGAAGCCTTTGGCCAGAGGGAAAGAGGGCTCACCCTAGGCCCCGCTCTGGGACACTGATGGGCTCCCTGGTCCCTAGGTCTGACAGAATCTGAATTTTAAAGTTGGGAGGGTCTGCAGTTCCCATCTACCCTGGGCCCTGCTCAAACATAAGACCACCCTCGCTGGTATTACTGCTGCTTTATGTTGCCTGCCTTAGAGTTGCCACCTCACCAGCAGAGCTGTAGCTAGGCAGTTTGGTGCCTATGGCCAAGTGGAAAAACTGCACCCTCCCCTTTTACACAACACATGACACCATGAGTTGGGAGACTGTTAAATGTTTGTAAAGAAATGCCCACGGCCAGAGCAAGGAATTAGAGGCCCTACAGCCTTGCAACCCCCCACCCAATCACACCCTCCTCACACACAATTAAAAATTATGCATTTATAATAACAGATTTTACACAAAAAAAGAACATTCAAAGCACAGTCTTTTGAGGTAAAAATATACATATTGTAAGTTATCTTATAGTTACATGCACTGCTGAGGTGCATGTAAATATAATATACCCTGCAAAAAAGCAAAAGACGCTTGGAACCTACATGGTATTAGGCCTACTGCAATGCATCTTGGGCATGGACATGACCCTCAGAGAGCCATTCAAACAGCAAAAACCCTACCTATGAAAGTTAATATTATAAATTTTACACCAGGCCTAAAACAACAATACACCCCCTATTAGGAGAACAGAACAAGCCAAGCTGCTGTAGATCCCTACATAGTTATTCCATTAGTTTGTAGTTTCTAACTTCAGTCATGCAAAACACAGACCCTCAAATACAGAATAAAGAGACCATACAATATAAATAGACGTGTACAGACAAAAACTGAACTGGAAACGGCAACAAGCCAAATTCTGTATGCACTGCAACAATGTAAAAAAAAAAAAACAACCCAGAAACATTACTATCCCTCATAAAACAAAATTAGTAAAACCATACCAATAAAAAGAACAAGTCAAAACAATTAGGGGCGGATTTTAAAAGGAGCGCGAATAGCCTACTTTTGTTTGCGCTCCAGGCGCAAACAAAAGTACGCTGGATTTTAGTAGATACGCGCGGAGCCGCGCGTATCTGCTAAAAACCTGGATCGGCGCGCGCAAGGCTATGGATTTTGTATAGCCGGCGCGCGCCGAGCCGTGCAGCCTACCCCCGTTCCCTCCAAGGCCGCTCCGAAATCGGAGCGGCCTCGGAGGGAACTTTCCTTTGCCCTCCCCTCACCTTCCCCTCCCTTCCCCTACCTAACCCACCCGCCCGGCCCTGTCTAAACCCCCCCCTTACCTTTGTCGGGGGATTTACGCCTCCATCCGGGAGGCGTAAATCCCCGTGCGTCAGCGGGCCTCCTGCGCGCCGGGATGCGACCTGGGGGCGGGTCCGGAGGGCGCGGCCACGCCCCCGGGCCACCCCGGGCCGTAGCCACGCCCCCGGGCCCGCCCCCGGAACGCTCCCGACACGCCCCGAAAACGCCGCGCGGTTTGGGCCCGCCCCCGGCACGCCCCCCGGCACGACCCCCGACACGCCCCCTCCGAAAACCCCGGGACTTACGCGAGTCCCGGGGCTCTGCGCGCGCCGGTAGGCCTATGTAAAATAGGCCTACCGGCGCGCAGGGCCCTGCTCGCGTAAATCCGCCCGGTTTTGGGCGGATTTACGCGAGCAGGGCTCTGAAAATCCGCCCCTTAATGAATAGAATAACATTCCATAATTAAAAACTCATATAAAAATCTTCCAGTCATCAATAAAATATTTCAAAATGGACACATCAAGTAACACCCAACAATTAAAATAAGGATTTAAAAAAATTCCCCGTTATCTGTACCTTGGAACATTTTATTTCAGGATGCCCTGAAATTGTCATAGATTAGCAGGCAGACAGTAACTACGGTAGTAACTACGGTAGTTACTGTCTGCTTGCTCCCTCTCAAACACACATATGCTCTCTGTCACTCCCCCACACACAAGCACACATGCGCGCTCTCTCTCCCAAAGATATTCTCTCATTTTTACATACACAAGCACATGTGCTTTCTCACTCTCCCACAAACAAGCGCACGTACTTTCTCACTCTCCCACATATATGCTCTCTCTCTCACTCATTTCCTCAGTGACAGAGCAGGCAGCAGCAATCTCCTTCTTCAGCCCCCGTGGCCAAGGGAACGACTTCCGGCCATGGGGCCGCACCAGCTCTAGCACTGGATTACTTCTGGCAGGGGTGCTTCTCCGCTGAAGCAGCGCGGCCCTGCTGAAATTGACGGCGTATTAAGCGTGGCCTTAGTAAATGTAAAAGCAGCGCAGCCCCACCAGAATCAGCAGTGTTGCCAGCGGGAATGCTCTGCTTTTCCACTTACTAAGGCAACCCCAACCAAGCCGTCAATTTCGATAGGGCCGCGCTGCATTTCATTTGCTGATGACCCGCCGATGGCCAGCCATACTGCTCTCATAGGCACATTGTGCCTTTTGGTAGCGGTGCCTATGGCTGTGGCGCCATACTGGCCATAGGCACGCTATGGCTCTGCTCACCAGGATCAATCAGGGCAGTCTGACCCAGTCCTGGCTTTGTTCCAATGCTTGCATGGAGAGGTAGCTCTACTTTTCTTTGGCAAATATAAACTATAGCTCCATACACACAATGGGGAAAACCAGGAAAGAATCAGTCCGTCCTGGGTTGACCTGGGTGAGAAAGCCATCCTAGCCAGCTTGCTGCACTGTATCTGTAATGGGTAAGACACAAATCTCCCATTGCTGTGAGATGGAAGAAAGGAGAAGAACAAGCAATTCTTCTCCTATATGAAATGCTAATAATATTGTACTTCAGAATTCCTCTTATCTAAGTGTGATCTATGCACTAAAATTATATGATTTTTCTTTCATGGTAAGTTGATAGATTATCTTCCATGTTGTTTTCTTGGTCCAAAATGTACTATATATGTTTCTATGTCAGCACATAAATGAGTGCTGCAAAGTTCTCCCTGTATTCTGTATACTGTGTGGCAGGTGTCCCATTGTATATAAAATACTGCGTATCTCAGCCCTGAAAGTGTGCGTATCTGTTTCATTATGCATATCTTCATGAAGGACGTGGAGGAGACAAACATGGTGATGGAAATCAAAACAGTATGGGATAAACACAGAGGATGCCTAGTGGCAGAGGATGGAAATAAAGCACTGGGGTAACCTGCGTGGAGCACCAATTCAGCCCAAAACAGCAGTGAAATGACTGAATTGTGTTTTCAAGAAAGCGCAATGCAGTAACTTGCATGGAGCAGCAGGGCCATTTTGGTCTTTATCTGCTGTCAATAATAATAATAATAATAATAATTTAATCATTCATAAAATGCCTTTCCCAACAATGTCACAACAAAGTGATCTACAATTTAAAATAATCTGTACAATATGGAAGACAGAACATGCAGACAAAAAAAAAAAGTATTAACATAAAATGAACCCATGTTATAATGCTTACAAGTTTGCTTGTGGTATTGCAAAATGCCCATTAAAATGACTAAATAAGGTTCCATCTGAGCTTAATGAAAAGCAAAAGAACAGTTTGATAGGCTTTTTAGCAATGCAGAAGAAGTACAGAAATACCTTATCTTTGGCAAAGATATACTCTGGTCCAGGTAGTTCATTTGCGCCTGGGACATCTTCAGCTGTTACAATCTCGACTACCCCTGGGATTTTGAAGGCTTCTGTTTTATCAATTGACCTAGGAAGAACATCTAAAAGTTATCTCATGTTCAGTGACAACATTGAAAGATATAGCCACAAAATGTACACCATGGAGTTCATTTTCAATAGCTGACCTGGAACTCAGATGCATAAGCCAATGTGGATTTTAAGCCATCCAAAAATATACACATAATTTCATAACATGCATACATTATGCCTACACAAAATAGGGGAGTTCCAGGGGAGTGTTGAGGATTTTATGCATGTAACCTGTATTGTGAAGACGTTAAGAAGGTAAGTTTGGCATAAATACACCTGCCATGCAGTATATAGAATACAGGGAGAACTTTGCAGCACTCTATCGCTAATTCTATGTTTCTATGTCAGCACATTAATGAGTGATGCAAAGTTCTCCCTGTACTCTGTATACTGTGTGGCAGGTGCCCCATCATTTATAAAATACTGCATATCTCAGCCCTGAAAGTATGCACATCTGTTTCATTATGTGTACATTTTTTTTATGCAGGGCACTGCATATATTCTTTACCTATTATATAAAAGAACATGCACATGTTTTGTGTGCCACATAATTGTAATATATGCGTGGAATTATCGCAGTTAATGCACAGAGGCAGGTATTTTATAAAGCAGTGGTTTGCAACCCAATCCTCGGGCCACACCTAGCCAGTCACATTTTCTGGATATCCACAATGAATATGCATGAGAAAGATTTGCATGTACCACCTCTATTGTATGCAAATCTATCCTATGCATATTCATTGTGGATATCCTGAAAACCTGACTAGCTAGGTGCGTCCTGAGGACTGAGTTGAGAACCTCTGCTTTATAAAGTATATACAGGCTCCACTTATGAAAATACATGCGTTCATTTTAATCACCGCTTTACTGACATCTGCATCAATTCACCCACTCTTCTACCATTTCACTCAGACCCTCTACCACGTCACCCTGACGGCCCACCCCTCCCAAAATCTGGAGACAAAAGACAAGTGCAATTTCATTTCTATGACTGAATTACTAGGTGTAAAATCATGCATACTAGTTTGGTAATGTACGCATGTATACTGCTTACAAAGTACTAACATGAGTGAACTTCCAAACCCCCTCTGAACACCCCTAAACCATCTCCTTTTTTCTTCACTGACATGTAGGTGTGAAACCGCTAGTACGTGCTTATTTCAGACTTTTACAAAACACCACTTGCATGCGTACAGGCTACTTACATGATTAGCTTAAATTTCACACACCAAAACGTTTGGAAAACTACCCCCATGTGCGTAAGTGGCATGCTATTTATGTGCATAACATTGTGTCCCCATTTTGCAATGGGTCAACTTACGTAAGTAGATTTAGCTGCAAAGCAATGTCTGCTTGTTTGAAAATTGGGTTTGGGGTTTGTTTTTTTTTGTACATGCAGAACTCTGCAGTTAAGTCAGCTATTGAAACTTTACCTCTAAATTTTAAGAGAAAATGTGAATGGTAAATAAATGTCATTTACAATTTTTACTTGCCAAAATGAAGGGAAAACATGCTTGGATTTTGTTAAGAAGACTTATTTGAAAAGCACCTTACAAATAAGTAACATGGTTTATTAACGAGTCTTCACCATGAAGACCCATTGGAGACCCAGGTTATGCAAATCTATTTTATGCATATTCATTTTGGCAATCCTGAAAACCTGACTGGCTATGTGTGCCTCCAGGAAAAGTTTGGGAAACGATGACCTACAGCTATATGGTCACCCTCTATAGCAGAGATGGCCAACTCTGGTCCTCTCGAGCCAGTAACAGGCCTGGTTTGCAGGATATCCACAATGAATATGTATGAGGCATATTTGCATACAGTGGACGCAGTGCATTGTGGTAATTCTGAAAAACCTGACTTGTGGCTCATGAGGACCGGATGTGATTACGCCTGCTGTAAAGGGTGACTATATCTCTAGGTTAATGTTTCCCAATCCTCTCCTGGAGACACACATAGCCAGTTGAGTTTTCAGAATTGTCACAGTGAATGTGCATGAGATACATTTGCATATCCTGGGTCTCCAATGAGTCTTCATGCTGGATTCTCATTAATAATCTATCTTGTTACCCAGCTAAAAGTTAGCTGGATAAGAAGGGAGTGTTCCAAGGACGGGCAGGAGACATTCTAGAGAGGAATGGAGTTAGTCACATAAGTTAATTGGCTAACTCCATACCTTCTGCAGCTAACTCTGATCAGTTAACTGGTTAGACATAACCGGCTAACTTTAAGATAGCCAGGTATATTCAAATGTGTGTCTGTGCTGCTGAATATACCCTGCTAGTTAGCTGTTGATGTATAACCGGCTAAGTAGCAAAGCCGCATAGTGACTGAATATGGAGCTCATTATATTCAATGGGTTTTCCTGGAAGATAGAGAGTGAAAGCAGGGATTCTCAACCCAGTCCTAAGGACATGCCCAGCCAATCAATTTTTCAGGATATTCACAATGAATATATATGAGGTAAATTTGTATGCATAGCTACCTCATGCATATTAATTGTGGATATCCTGAAAACCTGACTGGGTGGGTTGAGAACCACTGAGATAATTTCCCACTCATTGTGGCACTCTATCAATGTCACTTGCTTATTTCTAGGGCAAGATACTGTGGGCCTTACATATCAAGGGTTTCCTCCAGTACTGTGCCTATGGGGAAGCCATTGATAAAAAGGGACCTTGCACATATTATGGTATTGCAGCTCACTATTGTATTATAGGTATGACATTTTAAGTCTTCAATATCAGTTTTAGGCATGCCACAAAATATACAAATTACATATTATTCTTTAATCTTCATGTAACTATTGCACTGCACTATGATTTATACGGTAAAGTCTATTTAAAAGATTTTTGATTGGAGCTTTTTTCTAAACCTCTTTTATACACTTACACAATCTTTGCATGAGCCCGAGTACTGGTCACAAACACCAGGAAGAGCTCACGTTCCACAGTAGGCATGTCATCACAGTAAACAGCTTCCCCAGTGGCATGTTTGATGGCGGCCTGGTGTACAATGGGGCGTCCGATGGGATCTTGAGAAAGCTGATCTGGGGCTACATCCTGATTAAAGAAACACAATGCCAGCCTCATTACTATTCATAGCTATAATAAAATTTCCCCCATACTGTAATTAAGGAGGCAGCACTCCATCAAAGCAAGACAAAAAGAACCTAAGAACAGCCATACAGGGTCAAACAAAGCCAGAGGCCATTCCTTAAATCAACTTGATTAATAGCAGTTAATGGACTTCTCCTCCAAGAACTTATCCAAATCTTTTTTAAACCCAGCTACACTAATTTCACTAACCTCATCCTCTGGCAACAAATTCCAGAGTTTAATTGTGCGTTGAGTGAAAAACATTTTCTCCAATTAGTTTTAAGTGTGTTACTTGCTAACTTCATGGAGTGCCCCCTAGTCCTTCTATTATCTGAAAGAGTAAATAACCGATTCACATCTACCTGTTCTAGACCTCTCATGATTTTAAACACCTCTATCATATCCCCCTCAGCCGTCTCTTCTCCAAGCTGAACAGCCCTAACCTCTTCAGCCTTCCCTCATAGGGGATCTGTTCCATCCCCTTTGTCATTTTGGTTGCCCTTCTCTGTACCTTCTCCAGTGCAACTATATCTTTTTTGAGATGCGGTGACCAGAGCTGTACACAGTATTCAAGGTGCAGTCTCACCATGGAGTGATACAGAGGCATTATGACATATTCCATTTTATTCACCATTCCCTTCCTAATAATTTCAAACTTCCATCTCTCTTCCCTGCCCAGCAGCCCCAAACCCTCCCACCTCCATCTCTCCCTATCCAGCAACCACAACCTCCTTTCCTCCAGCCCTTCATATCCAGCAGACTCCTGACTCCCTATCTTCCCATGCCTTCCTGCCCAGTACATTTCCCCCTCTTCCTGGCTCCCAGCCAGCAGAAAAGACTTCAGTTGGATCCAAAGTCTCTGTCCCTCTTTATCAGCAGCAGATGAGAGCAAAGAAGCACTGAGGAGAGGAAGATCAGGAGGCAGCAACAGCAGATCTACAGAGCAGGCACCTTTCTCCCTTATGCTCCTGCTTTCATATCCAGGCCCTATGAGGTGAAGAGCATCAGCAGCCTCCCTGCCAGGCCAGGCAGAGGAAGATAAAGATGGTGTCCTGCTGGGCCCATATGAACAGGAGTTGGTGATATTGCACTCTGATCTGGGTGAAGGAGGAGGGAACAACCTCCCACTGGCCAGGAAGAGGAGAAGGAAGCAAGAGCAGCTTCCTGTCCTACCCAATAAAAGAGAAGTCAGCTACTTCCTGCCCAGACTGATGAGGAAAGATCAGTATTCTGCTCGCTCTGTGACATCCTAGTGTGTCCTGACACACCCATTGAGAATCTGTGCCTCAGAGTGTCTCCTAGGCACTGCCAATGCTCCAGGCGTAGACAATTAGGATGTATAATCTTCTCTGATACAAACTTTTCAAACCCCACTCTTGAAAAAAAAAAAGAGATGTTCCCAAGTTGCTGAAAGTTACTGCATCAATGCTCCCTGCAAGACATGAATGTGTTGCCTATGCAATGAGAATGAATCTCATTGGCACACCTTGCAACCTGTTCTCTTGGTCCTGTATCTAATTCAGATCACAAAACCCTTTACTCCTATTGTAGTTGTTCTGTGGATGGTCAGAATTAAACTGATTGTACTCTGGATGGACTATGAAAGTCTGCATGCCCTGAGCCTTCCCCAGTCACTATCAATATTCTGTTGCTACTCTACCTCCCTCTAGAGCCCTGCTTCCTAGCTGCTTTGTCCTTCTGCTTAAAATATTTTTTTGACGTGCACAAAATTATTTACTTTCCCCCTTGCCCCATCGGAACAGTCACTCTGCGCTTGTCTGATTGACCTACAGTACCAATTCTTATTTTGCTTTCTACAGTCTACTGGAAACCAGTTTCAAACCTATTTTAATCTCAAACACTTGTACAATGAATAATGGGACTTCTAAACCAATTTCCAAATTCATTGGGAGAAAAAGTGAAGTGAGTACTGAGCTATATTTGAATTGCACTTATCGTGAGGTCCCAGAAGTGCCAATGCGTGCGCTGGCCCTATTGCATATGGGAGATCTGAGCACTGATTCTTCTTTCCGCATTTTCCCAATAATTGCTTTCAGCAGTTGATTTGCAATCATATTGATTAGCTGTTCACCTGTAATCACTGCTTCATCTTTCGGAGTGCACTGATCCTGGATTAAGTCATGACAAAAATGAAGCTTTGTTCCATCCACTAGCAGAACTCATCCTCCAGCCTATGGTGTTCACTGTTCTTTAAAATTTATCCTGGTCTCATCTTACTTAACAGAATTGTAATCGTAGCCATTGTCTAACAGCAACTTCTGCTTTCCCACAAATGTGAGGATTCATGATCTGACTCTCCCACTATTATCTTTAAATCCCACCTCAGACTTATTTGAAATGGTCCAATATTATTTGCCATATTCTGTACCACTGACCTGGTAGACTTGTATGCTCCTGTGTACTTTGGCTGGAAAATCTTTTATGGCGCTGACATAATTCGCTGGCATCTCGTGAACACAAGGCAGGTTCTAAAAAAAAAAAAAAATTTGATATAAAAGAAATGGGAGGAGGGAGGGTTCCGATTTTTTTTGGGGCAGTTAATACAGGATGGGAGGTTTAAAATCTTCATTGAGTTGATGGAAGAGTTTCAAATACTGAGCTCAACAAGGTATTTACCGTATATTTAAAGTTGCAAAAAGACCTATCACAGTAAGTAACCAATAATGGAGATTTAGAAGAATGCAAGGGAACAGAAGGAGTGTTATGTTGCAAAAAACGAGCTAGACATCTAATAACTGTCCTATACATTACCATTCGATCTGAGCTTTGTGAGGTTGGAAGGGCAGCCAAACTAATATGTCAGTGGAACACCTTTCTGAATAATGATTCAGATGGGAGCGACTGGAAATCCATATGGATTATAACACAAATTGTTTCATCAGATGTATCACACACCCATGTTTTTTTTCTAGATTCAGCAATGTAAATAAGTTATGTTGGAGGGGGATGCGTGATGATTGGAACATATTTACATATGTGGTGGGAATGTAGTGAAATGTAGAAGTTTTAGTTGGAAATTACAAACTGCTGGAAAACTTGACATATATGCTCCAGAATAAGACTTATCTTTATTGTGTGGACCATATTGGACTTGGCTAGGCAAAGAAATAAGTAACTGATACATGCAGATAGGTAGAATCTGTTTGTATAGACAGAACAAAAAAAGGTGCAGTTGGGATGAGATTCTAAGATCTTTTTTGTTTTGTGCTATCCATGCAATTTCTCTGCATTAGAATTCAACCTGTGTCAGATGATTTAAGTGAACTGAAGCTGTTGGTGCTTGTTTAAAAAAACAAAAAATAAAAAGTCATAAAAAATATACTTGGTACAGTCTATGCCAGGGTGGGCAAACGTTTTTTGTGCTGGGGCTACATTACCAGTTAATGAGGGCCAGGGGATGGGGGGGGGGGGGGGGTGTGTCGGGTCCCCATTGGCGCTCCTTGACATAACAATCAAATCCTTTGTACTTGCTGCGGGAACTTCAATATCCAACAGGCTTAAGCCCCATCATTTTTAGTACCCCCTTTAATCATGGATCCCAGTCTCTACCAAAATCAGAAAAACCTACCCAACAGATACAAGGCGTTTACCCAGCTAGCAGACTATCTAACCTCAGTCACAAATGTAGAACACAGGCAGATCCTCACCAAATCAGAATTAAAAGGCCATGAAGTATACAGTAAATAGAAAGGTGCAGACAAAAAACTAAACTGAAAAACACTAAAAGCCAGATTCATATGCAGTGCAATAATTCAAATCAGAAAAATCACCATTCAACATAAAACAAAATCAAGAAGTATAAAATCAATCATTAGTAACCCACACTAATAAAATTTCAAAACAAATGATGAATAGAGCATGTAATAATTAAGAATAAGGATACAAAAAAAGTTAAACATTTCCCAAAAATCAATTAAATATTTCAAAACAGCAGACATATTAAACACCCAATAATTAAAACTAAGAACAAAAATATCCCCGTCTCCATGCCTATAAACCTTTGATTCCCAGTCACCTCAGATTGTAGTAGATTATTAGTGAAGGGAAGGTGGGGGAAACACACAAACTTTCTCCTCTCTCATATATATACATACACAAACCCTTCTACCCTCTCTTCTTAGTCCCCTCTTCCACTTGCACCCTCCCCCTTCCCTCTCATTCACCTTTCATTCATCCCTTCCCTCCTCTCTTAATCAGTCACTCACCTTCCCACTCAATTCCCTTTCCTTACCTTTGTCATTAATTCCTCATCCCTTCCCTCTGTGTCACTCATCCCTCCCATTCCCTCTCTTCCCTCTTCTCTCTTAGTCATTATCTCTTTCACACTCACTCCCTTTCCTCTCAGTCACTCTGTCTCCTTCCTCCTCACTCTCTTCCCTCACTGTCTCCTTCTCCCTCGCTCCCTTTCCTCTGTCACTCTGTCTCCTTGCCCCTCACTCCCCTTCCTCTCAGTCACTCTCCCTGCCCCAATTCACTCTCTTCCCTTCCTTCTCAATCACACACCCTCTCCCTCCTTTCTTAGTTTCTCATCATGCTCACCCCCTTTCATTCCCTTCACTCATACCCCTTCCCAACCTACCATGTGATTCACCCTTCCTGCCGGCTGGGTGCTGGAAGTCTACTGGCAGATCAACCTTGGGCCCACTTCCATGTAGGCCCTCTTTTTGCTGGTGGGGGAGGGGGGGCAGGAACACTGCCAGCATATCACACCTGTTCCTGCTGGTAATGGGGTGTGAACCCCACCAATGGTTTACAAGCTGTGCCACATGCTACTTTCTTCTTGCCGGTGGGGGTTGGGAACCCTGCCAGCGTGTCACAAGCTGTGCTATGGTGCTCCTTTCTTTCTGCTGGCGGGAGGTAGGAACCCCACTAGCATGTCATTCAGAGGCACCGCCGACCCAGCCTCTGACCTTCCTACACTTCTGAGCTTAGTCAGGACCTGACGTTGCGTGGACCACATTAAATAAATTTTAGAGAGCTAGTCGGCTGGAATAAAGATGCTGATGAGCCGGATTTGGCCTGCGGGTCATGGTTTGCTCACAACTGGTCTATGCCGGTATGCAAGGAGTTATAAAATTATCCTCCTAGAGTTTGACTTAAGGGGACTTCTGAGGATAAAGCAGTGCTTTACCCCTAGAAATGGCCCTTTAGAAAATTGCACAACTGATCTGTGCATAAAATTATGTGCATTCACACTGTGTGCTTGTGCTTTCATGTGCTGAGGGGAAAGAAGGCACTTTAGGGGGCAAATCCTAAATGGGGTTAGGACGTACCTGCAGAATTTGTGTGTTTAAAAATTGTGCACTTAAACTCTCTTAGTCAAACTATGCACACCAAAGAACAGATGTAATTATATAGGCCATAGGCCATCATGTTTTTACATTTCTAATTGCGTGTAGTTTTGATGGGATAATTTTCTAAGTGGAATGTTGGTGTAACTTAACTTCTGTACAATATTACAAAATTCCCCCTTAAATCTTAAACTCTCCAGACTGAACAATAACAGAGAAATACATGAGGTACCATCGCCTTTAATTCCTGTAACACTTCTAGGTAGAATTTGAAGAAGAAGCTGATAGTCAGAGTTCTTCTGTATTCCGCCTTCCCACCCTCAGCTGAGCCAGGGAGAGTAATTTCATCTAGGATTTCTTTGCAAGCTTTATCCAGCATCTTCTGATTCCACTGCCTGGAATGAAAATAGATTGTCAGACTGCAGCGCTGACAGGAGACAGTTATATAAGTCACAGGGTATCCCATGTGGGGAGGCGAGGGCAGGGGCTGGGGATCGAGTAGAGTCGGCAGCATGGCAACAGGAGAGCAGGATATGCAGACCAGACAGGCCTTGAGCTCCCTCTCTGTCACTGTGGTCTATGCTTAAGGTGGGAAAAGCCATAGGCTCATTAAATATGACTGTCCCAAACCCCCTCTTCTTTCCATCAGGGCTGAACTAAGAAAATCTGAGGCCGGTGGGGGTGGAGGGGCAATCTTTTTCTCAAGGCTCCCCTTCTTTTCTCAGACATTAGTACAATTCCATATTGAGTACAACTAAACCGAATGACAAAGCAGTTGTCTGAATGCATGGCTCGGGTTAAAAATTGTCCCCCCTCAGAGCAACTATAAGCAGGTGCGGGCTTTCAGAACATGTGCCCGCTTTCTTTTTTAAACTGTTTATTTGAACCATAAGCAAACATCGTAAAACAAGTGCAGCCAAGGATGAAACCACATTGAACAGCTCTGATGTGCCCTCTTTCTCAGCTGGCTTCAAAAGATGCTGTTCCTGCGGGCCTGCTTAGGTTGGGGAAGTCAACAAGTACGCACACATTTCAATTTTCAAAGGTACACATGTTGCTTTGCTCCCTCTACGCCACCTGCAGACGATGCAGGGACAGCCTTGTAGGCGATTTTTCAAAGGGATGCTACCTGGGTACTTTGCAACATCACGAGTTACTGAAAATTGGTCTCCCCTCAATACATATACAAACTTGTCAAGAAGTAATATGTGTCACTACCATGCTTTCTGATGCTGATGTGCATCCTTACCCCCTGTCCTGGAGAAATAACTCCCAGATTTGAGGAGTTGTTTAATGGAACAGCATCAATGAATTCAATCAGAGTAAGGAATGTTTTATAATTTTATTTTCAGTGCTATGCATTCTTGGAATGACCATTTCCTGGATTCCAAAAAAAGATTGTATTATCCACCCATTTTCTCTGATCATGCCGCCCTTTCATTAGTTTTTTTATGATTCAGTTCCAGGGGGTGAAAAAAAAAACTTGTTGGTGCTATAAATACTACATTATTAAACGATGGGCACGTCATTAATTTTATGAAGGAGTGGCTTAGTGGTTAGAGCAGTGGGCTGCAAACCAGGGAAACCAGGGTTTAAATCCCAAAGTCAATCCTTGTGACCTTGGGCAAGTTACTTCACCCTCCATTGATTCAGGTACAAATTTAGACTGTAAGCCCTCTGGAGATAGGGAAATGCCTACAGTACATAATATAATCCACTCTGAAATGCTGAAAGGCAGAATATAAATACAATTCTTATTTATTAGGCTGGTATATGAACCTTTACTTAGTTCTTATGAATGCTACAAAAGCTCATGGCATAGCTATCCATCACATACTGTTACTATATTGGCACATCACATTAAATAGAAGATGATGATGTTTTCTTACAAGAAACCTGCCTTAGCCTTTCAACCCACTGACTTCTGTTAAAGTTGTGCAAAGTCTACAGGCGATTCCTACCTTCCAGTCAGCACTTGGCAAGTCTTCTTTGCGCTCACCATGGTGGGGCTGATACCACCATAGAAAATACTTATCTCCTGAATGGTGTCCGTCCCCTCCTTGAAAAGGACTCTCATTCCAGCATTGACGATGGCTGCAGAGTTCTCCTTGCGCTGAGCCTGCCTGAATGCGGACACAAACTCCCACTGCAAATATACAAAAAGAAATGCATTATTATGGGCAGAAAACTCTGTCATGAGTAAATAACTGTCATTTGCAGGATCTAGCTGTGTCAGCATTGAAGCTCCTTATCTTCAGAGACAACCATTGTGGCACAAGAGTAAGCTCAGTGTTCAACTGGGCAAAGGTGTCTGCCTCTTCGAACAATAAATTCATTTAGACTCGAAGGGGTCAATATTTACGGCCATTTATCTGGAAAAGAACATAAGAAATTGCCATGCTGGGTCAGACCAAGGGTCCATCAAGCCCAGCATCCTGTTTCCAACAGAGGCCAAACCAGGCTACAAGAACTTGACAATTACCCAAACACCAAGAAGATCCCATGCTACTGATTCAATTAATAGCAGTGGCTATTCCCTAAATAAACTTGATTAATAGCAGGTAATGGACTTCTCCTTCAAGAACTTATCCAAACCTTTTTTGAACCCAGCTACACTAACTGCACTAACCACATCCTCTGGCAACATATTCCAGAGCTTAATTGTGCGTTGAGTGAAAACTTTTTCAATATTGGGTCACTTATCCAGCTAGATTTTAGCCGGATAAGTCATTATCCGGCTAAAATCTAGCCACATAAAGGCATTCCAAGGCAGATGTAAATTATTTAGCTAACTTAACCGATTTCGGTTGTATCCAGCTAAGTTAGCCGCAGGGCTGGTGCTTTCATTAGGAAAACTAGGCAGTTGCCTAGAGCACCAACATTTTGGGGTGGCAACATCTGCTAGCACATGGCTCAGAGGGGTGCAGTGCCAGAGCCACCTCTGCTGCATCCCTGTGCTGGAGCTGTCACCAATATGTAAGTTGGGAGAAGGGGGTGCATGACCGAAGGTTAGCCTAGGATGCCAAATACTCTTATACAGGCCCTGGTAAGCGTGTTAACTTTAAACCTGCCTCATATCTTTAAAAGATATCCAGTTAAGTGACACAGTTTTGGGGAAAAAGGAAAGAGCAAGCCTGCAACCCAAACACCCCACCAATTGGTAAGAAAAGGCCCTGCTGGACCAAGCACTCCCAGTCCCTACTTCCCAAACCTCTCTGAATGCATGAAATAAAAAAGGAACTGAGGTCGGCTGTCTCCTTTCCTGGTTCCTCAAACAAAGCGCCAAGGTGCACATAGTAACACTAGAAGTGCCAGGTGGGAGTCACGGTATCAACACACCTTGATCCAGGCTGAAAATGTACTTTTTCAAGGTAGCAGCAGGGTGGGAGGGGTAAGGTTGGGTGGGGGAAAGGAGAGACGCCTTGGCACTTTGTTTGAGGAACTAGAGAGGGGATGGCTCACTAGCAGACCTGAGACCCTTTTTTTTAATGCATTCAAAGGGGTTTGTGGGGGTGTGGTGTGCTTGGTCCTGGCAGGGCCTTTTCTTACATAATGGAAGGAAGGAAGTGTGAATCGGATCACAGGCCCACTCCTACTACATTTTTTCTTCAAAACAGTGCCTCTGAACCAGATATCTTTAAAGTCGATTAGATTTAAAAGTTATCTGGCTAAAGACAACTGAATAACTTAATCTTGTGTATTCAGCAGTGTCTTTATCCTGCTGAATATCCAAAACACATTATCTGGCTAACTTTAGCCTGATAACCTGTCTGCTGGCCACCTTACTGAATATGCCTCCTGATGAATCTCCGGCAGTACTAAGCTGAATCAAACTCCTAATGTTGTGTGCATTCACTCTGGGCCTCTGCTTGATGACTTTTGGATTAAGATTCTGCTGATGTAAGCCCTCCTCCCTCATACGGGCATTTCCTTCTGTCCTGGTGATGGCATGACCATAAAATTATCTCATTCTAGAAATGAAACTGGAGACCTGAGAACACGACTTGCATATCGTTGGGAGTTTTTTTGTATTTATTTATTTATTGGGTAAATTACTACTGACATTATTTAGAAATGAATGTTATAGCAAATTATTTGCAGCATTCTGTGTTACTTGTCGTAGTAACAACCAAAGACATGCTTCATAGAATGGCATAAAAGCCTTCATAAATCAGGCCCTATGCGAGTTGTACTCACTCCCACACATCTGTCACACATAGACATACGGCCTTTGTCACACTGACTTAGTCTTCCTTAGGAGTGGCAGAAGTGGAGAAATGCTATCTTCTCTTGTATTTTACACTCCCTTCATTCTTCTCTCCGTCCAAATTCCTATCTCCCTTCTTCCCCAGCATCTTTCACTCCCCTTCTTAGCTACTGTCATGCCCCTTCTACTCCACCCCCCTATTACTATCCTTCCCTTTGACCAATTCTCTTCTCTCCCTCCTTCCCCAGCTCTTCTGTGTTTCCTATCCTTCCCCTCAATTTCTGTCCCCTGCTTCCACTCTCCATCCCTCCCTAGCTGTTTTCCTTCCTAGCTCCTATCATCCTTTCCTCTCTCTCTGGTTCCAATCAGCCCCAATTCTCTTCCATGTTTCTTGACTTTTGTCATTCTATTCCTTTCTCTCTTAGTTTGTCTCCTGTCAGGGGCGGTTCTATCATTAGGCAGGATGAGGCGGCCACCTCAAGCCGCAAAATTTTGAGGCGGCAAAAAGTACCCCCTCAAAACATCTGTACCGAAGCCGCCTCATCCTGTATCCAGTTAGAAAATGCCCACAGCAGAAACACACCAGCGGCGCATATCTGTGATGTACTTCTGGGGCTCCCCAGTCCTGCTGGTGTGTTTCTCCTGCGGGTGTTTTCTAGCTAGTGTGTTCATGGGGTAGGAAGAACATGGCAGTAGTGCATTTGATGTGCTCGTGGGGCTCCCAGCCCCATGAGCAGGAAGAAAGCAGCAGCGGAGGCAACAGCGGCACAAATTTATAATGTGCATGCAGGGCTCCCGGCATCCCTCCGAGCACGAAGACAGAGGCAGCGGCTGTGGCTTTTTTGAGGGGGGAGAATGTCTCAGATCCCATGGGAAGAAGAAAACAGCAGAAGCAGCGGAAATTATAAGGTGGCAGCGGGGATCCCACACCCTGCAGGCAGAAAGACAACCCCTGGCTGGTGCTGGAATATGACGTGAAAAAAAGAAGAGATCCAGTGGCTAGAGTGTAAGAGAAGGGAAGAGAAAGTAGGGGTGTGAATGAGAGGAAATGGCATGGGAGGGGAGTGTTTAAGTAAGAGAGGAAACAGAAGGTAAAAGGGGTGAGTGAGAAGGGGGAGGAGGACGAGTAGCAAAGCAAAAGGGGCTGAGTGAGAAGAAAGGGGAGGCAGAGGGAGCATGTGAGAGTATGCATATATGTGAGCATGTGTATGTGTGAGCTTGTGAGTGTGAGCATGCGTGAGAGCATGTGAGAATGTGAGCATGAGTGCGAGCAAGCTTGTGTGTGAGAGAGAGCATGTGAGAGTGTGAGTGAGCATGTGTGTGCATTTGTGAGAATGAGCATGTGTGTTAAACAATGTGTATATGAGAGAGTGGACAAGGTCTGTGGGTAGCCCCCCATTTCCCCACTAATCCAGGACAATTTCAGAGTGGCTGGAAATCAAAAGTTCCCATGTATGGAAAGCTGAATTTTTTTTATCCTTATTACTTTCAATTATTATTGGATGTTATTTGATGTGTCTACTATTTTTACATATTTTATTGGTTTTTGGGAACTTTGGAAATGTTTATATGACTTTAATTTTAGAAATTTATTCTATTCATCAGCTGTTTTTGACATTTTTTTTTTATTAGTATGATTTTACTATTATGACTTTTATATTTCCTGATTTTATTGTTTATGAACAATGGTGATGTTTCTGTTTTTCCATTGTTGCACTGCATACAGAGTCTGGTTTTTAGCGATTTTCAGTTCAGTTTTTGTCTGCACATTTCCGTTTGTACTTTATAGTCGCTTTATGCTGTATTTGAGGGTCTATCTGTGTTCTGGTGTGTGACAGAAGTAAGGTATTCTGCTATTATATAGTTTCTGTATAGGGATCTATAACAGCCTGTCTTGTTCTGTTTTCTTAATAGGGGATATATTGGTATTTTAGAGCCTGGTGTACTATTTGCAATGTTGCATTTTCATGGGTAGGATTTTTACTGTTTGACTGCTGACAGTTAGTGCAGTTTTGGTATTGGAGGTTTACTATATTGTAATTGTAGTTCAGTTTATTCATGGCTTTTTGAGGGCTAAGCTCAAACCCAACACATTACACAATACGCCTAATACCATATGGGCTCCAAGTGTCGTTTTTGCAAAATGGGTTTTCTCACTGGCATCACAGCATTGCAGATAAATATTGTTGTAAGTGATATTTTTACATCAGGAGACTGTACTTTGAGTGTCCTTATTATGTAACATCTGTTATTCATGCATACTTTTTAATTGTGTGTGGTGAGAGCTGGGGGAATGGGAAAGCATAAGGATGCAAGGTTCGCCGAGCACCTAATACCCCTGCACTGGCCCTGAAAGAGGGCGCCATGCACAGACCCTCACCATTCATCCATCTCCCTTGGGGCAAGACCCCAAGGGGGACACCATCTCCTTGCCATTTCAGTAATTTGACCTATGCCACGCCCCAGGGGACGAGCGGATCGCCATCAATTCCCTCGCCTCAGGCAGCAGGTTGCCTTAAGCCGCCTCTGACTCCTATCAAACTTCAATCCATAAACTACCATTTTTCTTCTCTCCTCCAGGCTTTGCTTCTTTCTGCTTTCCTGAATTCTATCCATTTTGCTCCTAAGATCTCCTTCTCCCTCCTCTTCCCTTACCCATTTTATTTCCTGTCCCTTCCACTTTCCCACAGGAATTTGATAGAGCAAAACAGTAGCTTGTTGTCTTGTCAACCTGAGTTCTCCTGAGCAGCTCAGGTTAACAGGTCTCCCTTCAGGACTGGCCTTACCCCCCTGCATCTTGTTTGAGAAGTGGACCACGACTAGTAATTCTAGGTCCTGCATGAGATGGGAGAGGAAGGGCAGAAGCAGCATCAAGCATGGCACCATGGAAAATGCAGAGCAAAAAGCTATGAGATGGAGTTAAAAAAATAAAACAACCTGAGGAGGTCCAAAGTACCATTTGTCCAGATGTTTGGACTTAGCTGGACAAATGACACAGTTTGAATATCCAGCTGCACTCACTACCTGAGATTTAGGCCTGGCGATAACGGGGGGCAGGGTGGGCCTGTGAAAGCCAGCAGCGATTGCACCTCTGTGGTGCAATCGCTGCCGACTTTCGCACCCAGTGGTGCTATTGGGCGTGAAACTGGCGGCGAAAAGGGCCCTTACCTTTTCGCCGTCAGCGATGTCTTTGCAGAGTCGGCCCCGGTGCCGCCCCGACTCCTCCTCTTCCGGGGCCGACTCCGCCCCGACTCCACCCCATTTAGGAGACAGACTAGCTTTCTGCCCAGGATGCCGCCTGAGATCGAAGGGAATGTGCTTTGATACTCAAAGGGGGTGGTCGACCCGCTCCTATGTATGCTGCCACAATAGCTTCCTTGAGCCATCTAGCGATCGTTGTATTCGTAGCCTTAGAGCCCTTCTTTGGTCCAGACCAAAGGATGAACAAATGGTCCGACACCCGAAAATCATTGGTGACCTCCAGGTAACGGATCAGGATACGCTTGACATCAAGTTTGCAGAGAGTCCATGACTCGGCAGAGAAGGACGGGAGCTCTATGGTCTGATTCAGATGACATGCCAAGACCACCTTGGGCAGGAAGGAAGACACTGTACGCAAGGAGACTCCCGAGTCAGCTCTCTGCATGACAGCACTTGTAGTTCTGAGACCCGGCGAGCAGAACAAATGGCCACCAGAAAGACCATCTTGAGAGTGAGATCCTTGAGGGTGGCAGCGCGCAGAGGTTCAAAGAGCGGACCGGACAAAATCCTGAGAACTAAGTTAAGGCTCCAGGAGGGACAAGGGGTCTGGACTGGAGGTCTCAGGTGTTTTGCCCCCTTGAGGAAGCGTGCGATATCCGGGTGAGCGAAAAGTGAAAGATGGTCCGGCAAATGGACAAGTGAATCGAGAGCAGAAACTTGTACTCTCAAGGAGTTGTAGGCGAGTCCCTTCTCTAGGCCATCCTGGAAGAACGCAAGGATCTGAGGCACTGAGGCCGCTCTTGGTCGAGTGTCATGAGAGGCACACCAGGATTCGAAAACCTTCAGACTCATACGTAAGCGACTGAGGTTGAAGTCTTCCTAGCCTTGAGGAGGGTCGTGACTACTGCCTCTGGGTATCCTTTGCATCAAAGCCGCCACCTTTCAAAAGCCAGGCCGCAAGACAGAAGCTTTCTGCCTGGTTGAAAAATACTGGACCTTGGTGCAGTAGATGAGGGAGATGGCCCAGGCGCATAGGGCCATCCACCGCGAGGTTGATTAGGACCCTGAACCAAGGACGGCGTGGCCATTCGAGGGCCACCAGAATGACAAGACCCTGATGCAGTTCTATTCTCCGAAGGATTTTGCCCACTAGTGGCCATGGTGGAAACACATATAGAAGGAGATGTCATGGCCAGGGAACGACCAGTGTGTCCACGCCTTCTGCACCGTGCTCCAGTCTGCGACTGAAGAATCGCGGTGCCTTGGTGTAGTGAAGAGTGGCCATGAGATCCAGACGAGGGGCCGCCCAGCGAAGAATGAGAAGCTGCATTGCCTCTTCGGAGAGTGACCACTCCCCGGGATCTAAGCATTGTCGGCTCAGGAAGTCTGCCTGAATGTTGTCCACGCCCGCAATGTGGGAGGCTGCCAGACGGGAGAGGTGAATCTCTGCCCACGACATCAAGCAGGCCGTTTCCAACGAGACATGCCGACTCCTTGTGCCCCCCCTGGCGGTTGATGTACGCTACTGTGGTCGCATTGTCCGAGAGAATCCTGACCGCTCAATGTCGCACGAGAGGAAGGAAACGTATGAGTGCCAGCCGGACTGCTCTCATTTCCGGACGATTGATTGGCCACGCTGCTTGGGTATTTGTCCACTGTCCCTGTGCTGAACTCGTTTGGCACACTGCCCCCAACCGGCCAGGCTGGCATCGGTGCTGACCGCCACCCAGTCCGGAATTTCCAGGGGCATGCCTTGTGCCAAATGGAGTGGGTCTAGCCACCAGCTCAAGCTGGCTTTGACGAGCTGGGAGAGAGGGAGGACGAGCTGGTACTCCTGCGAGATCAGTTTCCAGCGAGAGAGTAACGCCCTCTGCAACGGGCACATGTGCGCAAATGCTCACGGTACGAGATCGATAGTGGATGCCATGGATCCCAGGACTTGTAGATAATCCCAGGCTGTGGGAGAGGGGAGACAAGCGAAGTTTTGAATCTGTTCCCAGAGCGACTGGGCTCGTTCCGGACGTAGGAAGACCTTGCCCCGTGCCATGTCGAAGTGCGCACCTAGAAAATCCAAAGACTGTGAAGGAATGAGACTGCTCTTGGCGAAGTTGACAACCCAGCCAAGGGATTGAAGGAGTTGTACTACCCGGGTGACCGCTGCATGACCCTGTGATAGTGTCTTTGCCCGAATGAGCCAGTCATCCAGATATGGATGAACTAGTATCCCTTCCCGTCAGAGGGCTGCAGCCATGACTACCATGATCTTCGTGAACGTGCGCGGGGCAGTCGCAAGGCCAAAGGGGAGGGCTTGGAATTGGAAATGCTGGCCCAAGATCTTGAAGCAGAGGAAACACTGATGCGCTTTGAGGATGGGGATGTGAAGATAAGCCTCCTTCAGATCCAGAGAGGCAAGGAATTCTCCCCGGTGCACTTCCGCGATCACTGAGCGTAAGGTCTCCATTCGGAAATGAAGAACTTTGAGGGACTTGTTGACCATCTTGAGATCCAAGATTGGATGGAAGGATCCTTCCTTCTTGGGGACCACGAAGTAGATTGAATAGTGAACCGAGCCCACCTCTTCAGAGGGGACGGGAAGGATGGCCCCGAGACCCAGGAGTCTGTCCAGATTCTGCTGTACAATGAGCTGTTTTTGAGGTGGTCCACAGGGAGAGAAGAGAAATCTGTCCCTTGGGGGTCGAACAAAATCCAATGCGTAACCTTGCTTTAGAATGTCTAGAACCCACTGATCCGAGGTGATTCAAACCCACTCCTCGTAGAAGAGAGAAATTCGCCCCCCAATCCTAGGGGTCGAGGAGTGGATAAGTCTGGCATCATTGAGAGGACTTGGGGGGGGGGGGGGAGTCCCTTGGGCCACCCTGCCCCTGGATGGTCTGCGGCCTCGGAAGGAACGAGGTCATGACAGATCTGGAAGAGGGAGTCTGAGGCATCGTCTGTCTAGGATTGCGGTAACGGCGTTGTGTGCGGGACCAGCTTCTAGAGGGATTAAACAATCTCGAGGATCGCGGACGGTCCTCAGGTAGGCGATGTACCGCATTCTCACCGAGTGACTTGATGATCTGGTCCAAATCCTCCCCGAAGAGAAATTTGCCCTTAAAAGGAAGAGATCCCAGGCTGGACTTGGAGGAGGAATCAGCCAATCAGTTACAGAGCCAGAGGAGACGTCGCGCCGAGACCACTGAAACCATTGATCTTGCCAGTACCCGTAGGAGATCATACAGGGCATCCGCTCCGTAGGCTATGACAGCCTCTAGGCGGTCTGCCTAGTTTGCTTCCTCCGGTGGTAGGTCCTGAGAGGTAAGGATGAACCCAGCGAAGCCCCGCTCTTTGCGCCAGTGAACTACAAATGGTCGCCCGGACTCCCAATGCAGAAACCTCAAATACCCTTTTGAGGTAGACTTCCAGCTTCCTGTCCTGAAGATCCTGCAGGGCCGTGCCTCCTGTAACCAGGATAGTTGTCTGCTTTGTAACCACTGAAACAGCGGTGTCAACCTTCGGAACCTTAAGGAGATCTATAAAGTCCTCGGAAAGAGGGTATAGCTTTTCCATCGCTCTGCTGACCTTCAGAGAGGCTTCGGGCATTTCCCATTCCCTGGCCAACATCTGTAGGAAAGTGGGATGGATAGGGAAGGCCCTGGACGGAGGGAGTAGACCCGCCAGGACTGGGTCCCCCTTCTTGCCCGAGGTGGAGATGTCTGAGGTGGAGGGTCTCAGTGGATCCTGAGGAGCCTTGATGTCCAGCTCTTGTAGAATATGAGGAATGAGAGAGCCTAACTCGTCCCTTTGAAAAATCCGGAGCACCCTCGGGTCATCCCCTTCCATCTGTGCAGTGAGCAGGGGATCATCCAGGCCAAGTAGGGGGTCATCCAGAGCCGTATCTGGAGCTAAACCAGCCCCTCCTGCAGGTGGAAGTGCGAGACGCACCTGGGAGGTCCCCTGAGGGGCCCTCGGTGCACTCCCCACTGGGTCCTGGGCTCCCAGGGGAGTGTCCGCTGCCCTGGGGACTTTGGGAGGAGGGGGTCCTGCCGTGGGATCCGTAGGCTGGCCCATCCTTGCCAGGTAAGCATTGTGCATCAGTAAAATAAAGTCAGTGGAGAACGGAGGAGGACCCAGGGGGGGGGGGGGGGGCGTATAAGAAGCATCTCCAGGCTGTAGCGGAACCGGAGATAAAATCGGCGGAGGAATGTCTGAAAAATCATCCCTGTCATCTCTTGAAGGCTCCTGCGTGCCTGGCTCCGGGACCAAGATGGCCACCATTCCCACGCGAAGTGGCATTGGGGCTGGCCCCTGCTTCTGACGGCGTGCTTGATGCGCGAAGAAAGGCATCCCGGCGGCTGAGAGGTGCCCTCCCCACTAGGGAAGCACCGTGAACACACCCCCTTGCGGGATAACCGCAATCCTGGTTCCCCACATGCTGAGCATCGGAGGGCCCTCGGCATGCTGTGAGAAGGGGGGTGGGTGGAGAGAGCCACGGTGAAGCAAGGAAAACGCTGCGGGAGGCGGGAAAACGTGTCTGCTTCACCTCCGACCCCGTTGAACCAGTGCCAGCAGAGGAATGTGACCTCTTTGCGGCCAGCAGCCCCGGGGAATGTGCGTCTTGGGGCCGCAGGTCGGGACGCGGCCAGGGGGGAGAGCTTGAAACCTCCAACATCCACCCCCAGGAGCGCTGAGTCAAGAGACCTAGGAGAAAAAAAAGTTAAAACCAAAATCACAAAGAACTTACCTCACCGGGGAGAGAAATGAAAGGAAAGCAGACAAGTTAAAGACAGAACCGTCTGCAAGCCAATAGAAATTCACTATGCTTGATTCCTTTTTTTTTTTTTTTTTTTAAATAACTTGATCCATCTAAGTAAAGCACTTGAGAAGAAGGAAGAAAGCATAAACTCTCTCCAAGAATGGGGAAGCCAAGGTTCCCCTATTCTTATCTGCTGGAGTCAGAAAGATACTGAGGACTCACGGAGGGTGCACTGGTTTATGGCAGCACCCTCCGAAGCCTTGTCTGATTCCATCTGCTGGACGGGGGACAGAACTCACCATCTGGACTGATCCTGGTACGTACAGGGAATATCCCTTACAGTATAAGGGGTAATAATAGTGTGTTTAAAACGCGCGGTCAAACGGGGGCTAAACAGTGCGCTCGGCCAAATGCACCATTCCTTATTAACCTGTATGTTAGGCACCTAGCGCTGGAAATCAGTGCTGAGTTCCTAACTTATTCTCCTGACCTGGGCCTGCCCTACCTTTCTTTTAGGGGCTTAAATATAGGCCCTGCCCAGCAGGAGAGCAATTTCCATTTAAGAGGATCCAAGAGCTTATCAGTGACTCTTAAGTTAGGTCCCAAGGGATTTTGGATATCAGCCTCTCTATTTCTAACAATACAAATAGCCATGGGAATTACCCATGCAATCATTTTTAGCAAACCCAGCCCAATATGAATAGTACAGATAGAAACTTCCAGAAGGGTAGCCATGTTGGTCTGTAGCAGATAAACTGATAAAGAGGTTGGTGGCACCTTATAGACTAACCAATTTCTTGAAGCCTGATCTTTCATTGGCAAGAGTTCACGTTGAGTCATCGGATAAAGTGGACTCATCCTTGAAAGCTCATGTCTCAATAAAGGTGCCACCAGCCTCTTTGCTGATTTTACACTGATATCAGTTTCAGACCTTTGTAACTGAGTCTACCAGGCAATTGCAAATTACCGTATGTTTTTTCTTAATTAAAATCATTTGATTAGCACTTCTGAGTAAAAATCAGTGAACATTGATTTTGTGGCTTCTTCCTATGCACAGAACTGCCAAGTGATGCATTTCAAGGAGGGAGACTTTTAGTCCGTCCTGGCTTTTGAATTCACATCCCAGTGCATTATGGTATTTGCAGTCCCTGCTTCTACCACTTGAAATCAGCATTGCATCAGGAGAGGTTGGCTAGAAATCCAGGGCTGGCCTAAAATCTCCCTCCTTGCATTTTATGCTGAAGAACTTTCCGTTTCACTGATTTATAGAAAATATTCTATGTACCATAACTAATACATTATATTCTCAAAATAGGTAGGGCTGCATGCTCTAAGAACTTGTACTATAGACATGCCAGGGATGAAAATTAACCTGCTCAGGTTACAATGAGGCTTATTCAACTGGAAGAGAATGAGCATTGTCACCAGAGCTGCAACTTGGACATTTAATACCAGCTTCACACAACTTAAAAATTCACACCTGCCCTTACCTTTCTGGAATAAGGGATGTGAACAGAGAGTAGGATTTCTTCTGATTTAAGGCCTGAATTTTCAAGTCCAATGAAATATTTTTCATTCATAGGGATTTGTCGCGCACAATCTGATAGAATAAAAATTAATATGGCTTTTACCTGTAATATGCTATGTCTCCTTATAATACAGCATACAGCAATAGGGTAGTTAGGAGTATAATTTTCAAAAGGACATCTGTACATTCAACAGTGTTTATGTGCAGATTTGACCTTTTATAAAATTGCCCACCCAATATACGTGTAAACCTATGCATGATAGTTTACTCACAAGGAGCGGTGGTATACCTGAAGGCAGAGTTGGGGCAGGATTGTCAAGATTCATGGCTTGCTGCACGCGCCCCCTGTGCAGGCCCCAGTCCTGCCGGTGGCTCCCACGCTGCTTCCCGACACCATGCTCCTGCTCTTCCTTGTGGTCTCTCTCTAGGCGTGCATGCACAGCGCCTCTTAAAGGGCCCCACAGCAGGAAACGCTCCATGACGCTCTGGGATGATGTTAGCAGCTCTGACTTATATAAGGGCTCCCTGGTCCTACCTGCCTCGCCTCAGCAACGGGTCTCCTGCTTTGCAGTGCCTGATACTAGTGTTCCTGATTCCTTGCCTCGTTCACCCTTGCCTCATCCAGCTTTTCTTGTCCAATCTTGCCCTATCCTGTTCATTTCATCCAGTGTCTTCTGTGTGTCTGTTTCCCTTGGCCTGACTCTCCATATCTTGACCTCTTGCTTGGAGCTGACTCCTCTTATTAGCTGCTTGCCCCGATCTTGGTCTATTCCTGACTCCATTAGTCTGCTGCCTGCCTTGACCCCAACCTGCTTTTGGACTTTAGTTAACTTCACTGTTCTAGGGACCCGCCTAAGTCCTGCCGTCAGTCAGAACCCAAGGACTCAACTTGTGGAGGGAGCGGCTGGTAAAGATGAAGCTCCAGACTTTCCCATTACAGGGTGCGTAGGGAGGTTCCACGCGCCGGGCCTCTTTTTAAAAGACCCGGCAGCGCACGTAAAGCCCCGAGATGCATGTAAGTCCTGGGGCTTGCAAAAAGGGACGGGGCGTGGGCGGGGTGTGGATGGTCAGAGGCAGGGTGGGGTGGGGCCGGAGCCTCCAGGCACAGCGGTCATTTGCCGCTTTGACCGGCGCGCAAAACTAAAGCCTGCCCAAGGCAGGCGTAACTTGTAAGTACATTTTTTTAGGGGGGTTTAGCTTAGGGCTCGGGGTCGGGAGAGTTAGGGGAAGGGAAGGGAAGGTGGTGTGGGGGGGGGGGGGTAGGGAATGGAGGAAGGCAGTGAGGCTTGGCGTGCACAAGGTGCAGAATTGTGCACCCCCTTGCGCGCGCTGACCACAAATTTTATAACATGCGCGCGCATGTTATAAAATCAGGCATACATTTGTGCGCGCCGGGTAGCGCGCACAAATGTACGCCGTGCACGTAGGTTTTAAAATCCGGCCCTAAGGGCTCACACACCCAGTACCCTTTACAAGGATTTGGACTTACTTTTTAAAATCCAAAAGTATATGCGTATGCACAAAAATTTACAGGAAAATTCTGTGCATGCTAAATAGCTGGGGTAACTTGTGTGTGTAGATTTGCCAGGATAATTTTCAAAGTGGACTTATACACATAAGTCGCCTTTTGATAAGTGGTGTAACTTATGCATGTAATTGCAGCATAAGTTATGCAGGAGGTTTGAAAACTCCCCTTTATGTGGGAAAAGCCAGTGTAAGCTGTGGGATAGTAAGGAGTCTTGGCAAATTGTGCAACAGCAACCGGACTTTCTCAGTATATTCTTGTATTACCAAGTCTCTTTGATTTTTATCTGCATCAGGTAGAGATATCATCAACCTTTTTTTTTTTTTTTTAACTGTTTTTTCCAGGATGCAGAATTCACACTCGTGCCTAAAGCTCATAGTTGATGTACTTTCATTGGGGATCCTCTCGTCCACTTCATTCTGAACTGAATTACATTATCAGGTAGTCAGACTGTTTGTTTCAGAGAGCTACGCTGGAATGCCCTTTCACAGAGTTACCACATGGCCCAATGTCATCCTGGTTTTGTCCCACTGCATCCATGGACATTTGGTCTCACTTTTTTTTTTTCAATAGAAATTATAACTACAGGCCCAGAGTTACTGTAGGAGAAACCCAGGACTGATTCAATTTGTTCCTGAAGACCTGGAACTATCTAATCATCGTTCTGGGAATGTACAGGATGTGAGCAACTTTCCGCAAGACCCACTGCAATACCATTACTGTTGGTTTCACCCGGCTACGCTTTCCCCTGGTATCTTTGCTTTTTCCAGCTCAAAGATTATTGTTCTTTCTTCCTTTGACAGTACTGCCCATGAGCTAAAGGTTATAGAATAGTTTCTAAAATAGAACCTGTACTTGTCCACAAATAACACACACCAAGGCCAATGTACTAAACTGAGAAACTATGCACATTATTTGAGAAAGAGTGCACATAATTTTCTACCAGAACTTATATGCAAATAAGTCTGGTAGAAAAATAGCGCATACATTTTTTCTACAGGAAATTTTGCAAACAAACAAAAAAAATATCCTACCCCTTACTGAAGGATAGGTGGTTTTTTTTTTGTGAAATTGGCTTTGTGAAGTAAATTTTGTGTGTGTAGGTTTACTACACACTAATAGTTATTAGCTGCTTTGCATAATTTTGTATCACAGCAGCTCATTAGCCATAAATTTAAATACAATTTTGCACATGTAAAATTACACTCAAAATTTTACTATTTGTGAAGGAGAAAAACTTTGCAAAATCTGCTTTGCAGGGGAAATGGCGCACACTGTTGCAAATAAAGCACATAGATACAGCTCTCACCTTTGGATACTAGATCAAGGGAACAGTTGCTTACAGCTAGAATAGGATTCAAGTCAGAGGTGAAATTTTGGCTTATAATGTTTCCTCCTATAGACTGAAAAAAAACCAAACCAAACTTGTTAATTTGAATTTCATACAGAAGTTGTCTCATATTGCTAGACAGTGAAAAATCAAATATTAAACTCAACTAAAAAAAAATAAATGGCATTTGACACAGTGAGGGAAAAACGTGAATGTGCCAAATATCAGAGATTTTATTGATTTAGGGAGAAAATCTGCATCATGTAACCCTTGTTCCATTCTCTTCTTGGATGCAAAGGCACAGCAGGGAGCTGCGGGGCCACCATGTATCTCAGGGGGCTCCTACATTCTCCTAACTGATAGGGGGTGGGGGGTGGAGGGGAAGATGAAAGATTTGCTTCTAGGCCCTTAAGGCTTTGGACATCTCAGTTACCTCCAGTAAAAAACACACAGGTTTCAAGTTGTTCCATAAATTAAAAAACTTTTTGAGGTACACGTACACCTTTTTCAGGTAACATCCATAGCAAAACAAAATCCAAACAAGTCTCAGAAATATAGTTCCTCAACCAGCAATTCTCCAAGAAGCAGGGGCATCCTGTGACTCCTAAATCCTTCTCGGGATACTCTTTAGAGACCTTCCCCGGATATGAGCTTTTCTTTTATTGGTACCCGAATTCAGCTGGTGATCTCCACTTTCTCCACTGGAAATTGCAGGGCAGATTCCCTGCATAAGAATGAGATTCTCTCTCATTCCTGAGATTTCTCTTCTGAGCATCCTCTGGTCATTCGTTTTAGAAGAAATTCCTGCTACCTTCATACTAAGTGCAGAGCCTACTCTGAAGCAGAGCACACCTTGCTGGAGTCTGGCCAACTCCACAGGGCCTTTCCACGTCTCAACGAACACCACAGATTTGGGGGATTCTCCAAAAGAGCAGGAAAACCTGGGATACCTTTACTCTTAAAAAGGAACCTTCCTAGATGCAACTCAGAGCCTCTAAGTCCTAAACTCCCTCCCCAGTATCACAGGTGCTGTGCTCCAACTTTGAAGCTTGGGCTCCTTCAAGGAAGAGAATTAGAAGGAAAAGAACAAGAAATCTTCTGGGCTTCTCAACCACATTCAATTCACAGAATCCTAGGGGCTTCCTAGTAAGGAGTGTCTGAAAAAGCACTACCCCTCTCTCTGACATTATGGCTATGTCTCACTAGTAAGGAACACATTGTTTATTCATCATTTCTTCATTTTCTAAACTGCGCTATTCCCCCTTCTAGGTAGTTACCATTCATTGTAATAGCTTTACACACACACACACAAAAACCAAACTTACTGCCATGTTTCTTATCTGCTGGCCTGCCAGGCTTTTCAGCTGCTGCAGAAGTGCCTGGAAAATCCTGGTCTTCTCCTTGGGGAGTTCAGAGACTGCTTTTGTCAGGGTGTCCTTCAGCAGAGCCAGGCTGCAGCCAGCACCCAATGTTATTCCTGAAATCATAAAATAAATAACAGAATACTCTTTTTTACGTTTTTGACGATTATGCTACTAAATATTCAAGATGGCATCAAACAAAAAGTGTTTTTTAATTTAAGTACGTACTCTGTACAAAGATCCCACCACCAAAAATTTTTTTTTTATATTTCATAAACGACCTTCATAATGCCCTGCAGTGTTCTCGGGCATTGTTGCTCCTTCGTTATACTGCTAAAGGGCCATTTTTAATCATTCTAGAGACCTGCCGGAGGACCTCAATGCCTTGATTGACATGGCCGCATGCATCGACCGCCGCCTACAACAACGGGCTAAGGAGCAACGCTCTTCTCGCCGTAGTCCAGCTTGGGGGCCGAGACCTATGCCTTTGTCTAAGGTTTCTCCTCCAGATGTTCCCACCTGCGAACCCATGCAGCTGGGACGGGCCTCGCTGTCTGCTGAAGAAGGCAACGTCGCCATTCATTGAAGTTGGGCCTGTATTGTGGTCAGAAGGGCCACTTCTTGGCACGCTGCCAGGAGCGTGCGGAAAACACCAGAGCCTAGGTGGTCGGGAGGAGCTCCTCCTAGGCTGTGCTTCAGCTCCTCAATGTACTGTGCCAGTTACCTTGGAGTATCCTGGAGGCTCCTTCGAAACAATGGCTTTTCTGGATTTCAGAGCTGGAGGTAATTTCATCTTACAGGACTTAGTCTCCCAGTTGCAAATTCCTACGCAGAGACGGAAGGTCCCATTACGGATTACCTCTATCCAGGATATGCTTCTTCCTGGACCTGTCTTGATGTCCACCGCACACATTATGGTCCGCACCGGGGTGATCCATTCGGAGGAGATAGCCTTCCTAGTGTTGGATAAAGCTGTCCACCCTGTGGTGCTAGGGTTGCCGTGATTACAAAAACACTTGCCCATGATCCAGTGGGATACGCTACAGATTGTTAAATGGAGTTCCTATTGCCTAGCCCATTGCATGAAGGTGCCTAGAACTCCTTTACTCCCCTTGATGCATTCTGCTCTGGGTCCACCTGCACCTTACGAGGACTTCACGGATGTATTTTCCAAAGCCAAGGCGGAGATCCTTCCGCAACATCGACCCTATGACTGTACTATTGACTTGCTGCCTGGTACCATGCCTCCTCGAGGAAGGGTTTATCCCTTATCTCTACCTGAGACCCGGGCCATGTCCGAGTACATTGCCGAGAACCTGGCCAAAGGTTTTATTCGCCTGCCAAGTCACTTGCGGGAGCAGGTTTCTTCTTTGTCAGCAAGAAGGACAGCTCATTGAGGCCATGCATATACTATCGGAGCCTAAATGCTAGTACCAAGAGAGACCGCTATCCGCTCCCGTTAATCTCGGAGCTCCTCGATCGACTTCAAGGAGCAAAGGTTTTTACGAAATTAGACTTGCGAGGGGCATACAATCTGGTCAGAATTCATCCCGGTGATGAGTGGAAAACCGCGTTTAATACCCGGGACGGGCATTACGAGTATCTCGTGATGCCTTTCGGGCTTTGTAATGCCCCGGCGGTGTTCCAGCACCTGATGAATGAGGTGTTGCGGGACCTTCTGAACACATGTGTAATAGTCTACCTCGACGACGTATTAGTCTATTCCCAAGACTTGTCTTCACACAGTCAACATGCTCGTCAAGTGCTCCAGATCCTCAGGGAGCATGGCCTCTATGCAAAGCTGGAGAAGTGCAGCTTTGAGAAGTCCTCTCTACCGTTCTTAGTCTCCGCAGAGGGCTTTCGAATGGACCCACAGAAAGTGGCGGCGATTAGGAATTGGCCGCGGCCGAGGGGCCTGAAAGCGTTGCAACGCTTCCTCGGTTTTTCCAATTTCTACCGTCACTTTATTCCTAATTATTCTCGCATTGTGGCTCCACTAACCGCATTGACAAGAAAAGGGGCTAATGCAGTGGATTGGCCTGCTTCTGCCTGTCAAGCCTTTGAGGCTCTCAAGGAGGCCTTCCTATCGGACACTTGCTTTCGTCATCTGGATCCCACTCGACCCTTTGTGGTGGAAGTTGATGCCTCCAATGTGGCTGTGGGGGCAGTATTTAACCAGTACTCTGATTCTGGACAGCTGTTACCCTGTCCATTTTTCTCAAGGAAATTCTCCCCGGCTGAGAGCAACTATTGTGTTGGTGACAAAGAGTTGCTAGCTGTGAAACTTGCCCTGGAAGAATGGAGACAGTGGTTGGAGGGAGCCAACTCTCCAGTTACCATTTATACAGATCACAAAAACCTAGCTTTCTTGAAGCAAGCTCAACGCCTCAATCTGAGACAAGCCCAGTGGTCGCTGTTTTTCGACTGTTTGACTTTACCTTGCGCTACAGACCTGGCTTGAAGAACGTCCGAGCGGACACCCTTTCACGCGCCTCTGAAGTTGAAGAGACCCCTGAGACGCCCCAATATATCTTGGACCCAGAGAAAGTAAGCCTAGCGATAACTTCAGTGACCTCTACTGAGAAGACTGTGGTCCCCCGTCGCTCTCGAAGAGCAGTTCTTGATTGGGCTCATGACTCCCTTACTGGGGGCCATGCTGGTTGGAAAGGGACCTTGGATTTGCTAAATCAATTCTATTGGTGGCCAACAGTGAGGCAGGACGTTCAAGCCTTCGTGAGCTTATGCCCTACCTGTGCGATTCAAAAACCACTCATCGGCAAACCCAGGAGTTTGTTGCAACCATTACCCATTCCAGTGGAACCGTGGACGCACATCTCTACAGATTTTGTTGTGGACCTGCCTGCCTCAGAAGGGAATTCGGTCATTTGGGTAACTGTGGATCGATTTTCCAAGATGGCGCACTTTGTCCCTTTGCCAAAACTACCTTCTGCACCCGACCTGGCTGGCTTGTTTGCCCAGCATATTTTCAAACTTCATGGTCTCCCGCAGGATATAGTCTCCGATCGAGGACCACAGTTCACAGCTCGCTATTGGAAAGCCTTATGCAAAAGTTTTAAGGTACAACTGAGCTTGTCCTCGGCATTCCATCCTCAAAGTAATGGGCAGACGGAACGAACTAATCGAACCCTGAAGACCTTTCTTCAGGCCTTTGTGAATGAACGACAAGATAATTGGGCCAAATTACTTCCCTGGGCGGAGTTCTCGTGTAATAATCATACGCATGCTGCTACTGGAAGTTCGCCATTCCTTGTTGTGTATGGGAAGCAACTTCGTCTGCCTTTGCCTTCACTAGAACCTAGTGCACTCCCAGCAGTGCAGCTTTCAGCTCATCAACTTCATTCTTTATGGACCTCCACCCAGGAAAAGATCCGTAAAACCGCCCTGTCCGCCCAGAAGTGGGCAGATAGACACCGTCAGCCAGCACCTATCTTCCTCCCAGGAGACCGTGTATGGCTTAGCACCAGAAATCTACAGTTACGAATTTCTTCCAGAAGACTAGCTCCAAAATTTTGTGTGCCTTTTTGAGTCGCCGAACGAGTGGGAGCTGTTTCATACCGTTTGCGCTTACCCTCTTCCATGAGGATACACGACGTATTCCACGTGTCCTTACTAAAGTCGCTTGTGTTATCCAGGTACCACTCCTGAGCTCCTGCATCATCAGATCCATCTGTACCAGACGACGTCACGTATCAAGTGCGTGAGGTATTGGATGTCCGGTTTCATCAACGCCGATGGGAGTACTTGCTTGCTTGGGAGGGATGTGGACCTGAGGATAACTCATGGGAACCAGCTCGTAACATCCTCGACAAACCCGGACCTGCTAAGAGGGGGCATAAGAGGGGAGGTACTGTTGCGGTTCTGGCCGCTACTGCCGCGGCCAGTCCCTTACCTTCACTCTCCTGGACCTGCTCCCGGCTCCTGAGGCCTAATTCGCGGCCTGGTTGGTGGCGTCCTCGCTGGGGCTGCGCTGCGGCAAGCTCCCCCATGGACGCCCAGCCCCTAGGCGCGTGCTCGCGCCACTTGGGCGCTTTTCTAGGCTGTTTCCCGCCACTGGTGACTCCGCCCAGATCCTGACGTCAGACGCCGCGGCCTTCTTAGGTCGGCCGCGGTCAGCCAGTCTTTGCCTTGCAACGGGTTAGCTTCCTGGTTTCCTGCTGTGTTGTGCCCCGGAGCATCTGGCTTGTCTTTGTCGCTCTGTTCCTACCTGCCTGCCTGCTTGCTACAGTACCTGCCTGCCTGCTTGCTACAGTACCTGCTCGGTTCCAGCTTGCTTGCTACAGTTCCTGCCTGGTTCCAGTACCCGAGTCTTGCTGCAGTTCCTGCCTGGTTTCAGTACCCGAGTCTTGCTGCAGTTCCTGCCTGGTTCCAGTACCTGAGTCTTGCTGCAGTTCCTGCCTGGTTCCAGTACCCGAGCCTTGCTACAGTTCCTGCCTGGTTCCAGTACCCGAGTCTTGCTACAGTTCCTGCCTGGTTCCAGAACCCGTACCCTGTTACAGTGTAGTCACTGTGTTAGTCTGGTTCCAGTTACCCGTCCTGATCCACCAATCACCTAAGTCCCAGTGGCTGGGCTCCTATGGGCTCCTCCCGGGGGGGAAGGGGGGGGGGGGGCGGCTTCGGCTTCCAAGGGTGAAGACACCTAAGTCCCAGCGGTTGGCTCCTCCCGGGGGAGTGCCAACTTCCAGGGTGAATTGCATCTACGTCCAGCCTGATCATCTGCCTACCGGCCTACTGTATAGAGACAGTGTCCTTCTTTCCCAGTCTCCAGTGGGTCGGCCCAAGGGTCCACTAAACCGAGACTCCCATAACAAGCACAACTGAAACTCTACATGGGGAAGGGGTATATCTCAGAATACCGAAGATACTATGTGGTAACTTGAGAAGTAGCAGCTTGGGACAGCCAGAGGAAAACAGGAGGCAGACTCTGGCTGTTCCTTAAGTGAAGTTTATTTACAGTGAGAAGGAAGGAATGTGCAAACAAAATATCTTAGGCAAACAAAATATCTTAGGAAGCTGGACTTACAGGTATCTCATAAATAACAAAGGATAGTGAAAAGCAAAACAATCAATGATAGGTAGCTCACCTTGACTTCAGGCAAGTCCCAAACTTAAAGCTAACAGGTCTTAACAATTGTCACTCTCAAACCTTAAACATAGCAGGTCTTCTCATGCAGTTGAACTTTCTCTCTTCCCCAGGGCCCATTTAACCTTCCTATCCCCTGATGTCTTATACTCTGATAAATGGCTCCTCCCTTCACCCAGTATTCCCTGTGGGTCTCAATCTTAAGGAGGACCGAGCGAGACTGGTGTACCCGGTCCCATAAGGTGGTCTGAGGGATTCTTCTGTACACACCTTCACATGCTACAAAGGCATTAACTGTATCTTTCCATAGCTCTTTTTAACTTATTTATTTATTTAGGAGCTTTTCTATACCGGCAATAGTGGGTACATCATGCCAACTTATCACTTGAAAGAGAAGAGGTTCCAAGAGATTGGAGAAGAGCAGGTGTTGTACTGTTTCAGAAGGGTAGGAACAAGGAAGAAATGGAAAATTACAGACCTGTTCATTTAACATCACTGGTGTGCAAGGTAATGGAAAAACTACTGAAAAATAGAATTGTGCAGTATATTGAAGCCAATCACTTGTAGGTCTTAGCAGAGATTCAGAAGGAAAGATCACGTCAAACAAATCTGTTTGAATTATTTAATGATGTGACCAGGAAGTAGATCAAGAGGTGAAGCAGATGTGGCGTATATGGACATTAAGAAAACATCTGATGCTGTTCCACATAGAAGACTGATGAATATGCTAGCCAGTCTGGTAACTGGAAGAAAAATTATAAACTGGATGAGAAGCTAGTTGAGTAACAGGAATTAGAGAGGACTCATCAATGGGGGTCTACACATGTGAAGGGAAAGTGACTAGTGGGTTGCCACAGCAATCAGTGCTAGGCCCAACTCTCTTCAATGTCTTGATAAGGGCTAGAAGGGAAAATGTGCCTCCTTGCAGGTGATATGAAAATCTGCAACATAGCAATGATTTTGTTCCAATTTCCTTTCAAATGTATAATGAAACTTCAAAGAGCTAAATCTATTTTTTCCAATCTAATTCAATTAGAAAGTTTTCTTCAAGGTAGAGATGATCCAGTTGATCTAGGAAGTGCTGTCATGTAAAGTTTTTGGGTAATGTGAATCCTTGTTTTTCTTTCTGCTTATTATCTTCCCCATGATTGTGATCTAATGCAGCGGTATCAACTGGTGTGTTGCCAAGCACCAGCAGGTATGTCGCACACTTCCTGGTCTCCCGCTGCTCTTCCCTCCCTCCTCACCCCAGCAAGATGCACACAATTCTTCAACGAACACTGCTGCCATTCCTGCTGTCCCTGACGCCTGGAAGAGGAAGTGATGTTTACTGGGCATGCGGGAAGAAGAAAGGGCCATGCTGCTGCTGCAGCAGACGTTTAGCTTCCGGTTGGTGCCTCTGACTGGATGCTGCCTGTGATGCCTGAGAGAGCCTAGCTGTCCGCTCTGAAAGTGGGCAGTGGTCACCCTAGCAGTACATAATAACATAAGAATTGCCATACAGGGTCAGACCAAGGGTCCATCAAGCCCAGCATCCTGTCTCCAACAGTGGCCAATCCAGCCATAAGAACCTGGCAAGTACACAAACATTAAATAAATCTCGAACTCAAACTACTATTGCTTATTAATTATTAATCTAGGAACTTATCCAAACCTTTTTTAAACCCAGTTCTACTAACTGCTATAACCACATCCTCTGGCAATGAAATCCAGAGCTTAACTATTAAAGCAGATGTGACAGGCTGGAAACTGCAGCAGAAGTGACTGTCTCGCTGCAGACCTGAGGCAGCTAATCGACTGATTTTCCAAACAGCCATGCAGCAAGAAATACCTGCGGCTACATTCTCAGCTGATTGGTCTGCACTGCGATAATTGCAGCACAGGTAAACAGCTGAGTGCTGCCTTTTTACCGCTGCAGGGCGGTGGGGGGGAGTCACTCCTGCTGCAGTTCCCAGCCTGTCACAACTGCTTTAATAGCAGTATACTGGCTGCTTTGTGCTGTAGCTGCCATGTGTGCTAGGGGTGGGGGTGAGTGAGTGAGTTTTGAAAGTTTAGCACGAGAGACGTGGATTTGCTTACTGTCCCCCTTCCAGTCATTAATTCAAATTTGATCATATTATGATCACTATTGCCAAGTGGCCCCACCACCGTTACCTCTCTCACCAAATCCTGTACTCCACTGAGAATTAGATCTAAAATTGCTCCCTCTCTTGTCGGTTCCTGAACCAATTGCTCCATAAGAATGTCATTTATTTCATCCAGGAACTTTAATATCTCTAGCAAGTACCGATGATACATTTACCCAGTCAATATTGGGGTAATTGAAGTCTTCCATTATTACCGCACTACCAATTTGGTTAGCTTTCCTAATTTCTCTTAGCATTTCACTGTCAGTCTCACCATCTTGACCAGGTGGATGGTAGTATACTCCTATCACTATAGTCTTCCCCGACACACAAGGGATTTCAACCCATAAAGATTTAATTGTGCATTTAGTCTCATGCAGGATGTTTATCCTGTTGGACTCTATGCCATCCCAGACATAAAGCGCCACACTGCCTCCCGGGTGCTCCTCTCTGTCATTGTGATATAATTTGTACCCCGGTATAGCACTGTCCCATTGGTTATCCTCCTTCCACCATGTCTCTGAGATGCCAATTAAGTCTATGTCATCATTCACTGCTATACATTCTAATTCTCCCATCTTACTTCTTAGATTTGCATTAGCATACAAACATTTCAAAGTTTGTTTTTTGTTTGTATTTTCATTCTGCTTTTTAATTGATAGGGATAAGTTAGAATTTTTTAGCTCAGGTGAGTTTTTAGTTACAGGCACTTGGACTACTTTTCTTATTATTGGAACCTCATTGTTGGGATGCCCTAATTCTAATGCATCATCAGTATCCTTTGAAGATACCTCTCTCCGAACCATGTGTTGCTGAGGGACTGTCAGCTTTCCCCTTTGTTCTAGTTTAAAAGCTGCTCTATCTCCTTTTTAAAGGTTAGGGCCAGCAGTCTGGTTCCACCCTGGTTAGGTGGAGCCCATCCCTTCGGAAGAGACTCCCCCTTCCCCAAAAGGTTCCCCAGTTCCTAACAAAACTGAATCCCTCTTCCTTGCACCATTGTCTCATCCACGCATTGAGACTCTGGAGCTCTGCCTGCCTCTGGTGACCTGCACGTGGAACAGGGAGCATTTCAGAGAATGATACCCTGGAGGTTCTGGATTTAAGCTTTCTACCCAGAACCTCCCTCCCACATTTTCTTATGTCGTTGGTGCCCACATGTACCACGACAGCCGGCTACTCCCCAGCACTGTCTAAAATCCTATCTAGGTGATGCGTGAGGTCCACCACCTTTGCACCAGGTAGCCATGTTACCAGGCGATCCTCATGCCCACCAGCCACCCAGCTGTCTACATTCCTAATAATCGAATCACCAACTATGATGGCCGACCTAACTCTTCCCTCCTGGGGAGTAGACCTTGGGGAGATATCTTCGGTGCAAAAGGACAATGCATCTCCTGGAGAGCAGGTCTTTGCTACAGGATCATTTCCTGCTGCACCAGGTTGATGCTCTCCAATCATGAGACCTTCTTCCTCCAAGGCAGCACCAAGGCTGCCACTCTGAAGTTGGGACTGGCTACTATGTCCCTGAAGGTCTCATCTATATACCCCTCTCTCTCTCTGTTACATCTATAAAAGGATATTGATAATGTAGCGGCAACTCAGAGGAGGCCACTAAAGTGGTGCATGGCCTGCACTATAAGCTGTATGCAAGGACACAAGTAGCATATCTCTCTTTTCCTATTGAGCAGTTCTAGAGTTAGCCAGGTAAACTTATCCGGCTAACTCAAACTTATCCGGGTATATTCAGCAGATACATTTTGAATATCAACCTCCAAATGTCAAAAAGGCTTCAAGAAAGTAACAGAAGAAAGCATTTTACATAGAAAAACTCAAGGATCAACATATGAAGCTGAAGGGAGAGAAGCTCTAAAGAAATGCAAAAAGTGTTTTAATTAATCTGGTTGCGGACACCTGGAACAAATTTCCAGCGGAGGCTAGAGGATCCAAAACACTAGCAGAATTCAAGAAAACATGGGATAAACACAAAGTTACCTTAGTTGTAGAAGGAAGGAAGGAGAAGATCACATATTGAGTGTGACAGCACAATAAGCAGGCACAAATGGGAAGACTGGTGGACCAAGTTGTCCTTATCGGCTAAGATCTTCTATGTTGCAAATTTAATCCCAGAGTTCCCATGTAATATCTTTTGTTCTCTTTTCATGTGTTGTTTCAAAGTGTGGTACCTTTATCTAAATACTTTACCTGATCCACTGCACTATCTGCAGAGTGCACAGTCTATTTTTAAGAAATGTATAGTAGGAGGTAATGCAGTTAGTGTAGCTGGGTTCAAAAAAAGGTTTGGATAAGTTCTTAGAGGAGAAATCCATTAACGGCTATTAATCAAGTTTACTTAGGGAATAGCCACTGCTATTAATTGCATCAGTAGCATGGGATCTACTTAGTGTTTGGGTAATTGCCAGGTTCTTGTGGCCTGGTTTGGCCTCTGTTGGAAGCGGGATGCTGGGCTAGATGGACCCTTGGTCTGACCCAGTATGGCATGTTCTTATGTTCTTATGCTAATAAAATAAAATATCATAGAATTTTTTCTTGGAAAGCAGACTGTGTGCCACAATATCATCTTCTGACCTGTAAGAACTTGTGCATTCCATTGTGCATGGGCCCACTTCAAAACAACAAAGGAGTAGCCCAGCTTATTAATGCAGGTTTTCAGGCTGGGGAATGGACTAAGTAAGAAATAGAACTGATGCTTATATTTTTTAAGACCGAGATATTATTCATTTTCTATATTAAAATTTGGGCAAAAAATGCTAGCGTGATAGGACAGTAGATTACTATTTTCCTGCACAGCACAGTCACATTCTAGCAATATGAGGTTATTAATTCTTAATACAAAAATAAAACTGATCTTCCACATATTATACATCCTCACCAGGCAAGACTACTAGCCACTTACCCTGATCTGTGAAGCTCACAATACTCAGATCTGGAATCCTAGTGGGGGAGATGACCATGGGATAAACAATTCCTTTCAGTGTCATCCGCAGTCCTACAAGAAGAATTATAATGGGTTTTAGATGCAGAGAGATTGGTGTTGGTGTCTTAAAACCTAATGTCTTCTTGTATTTAATATGGACGCTGTAGTGTCTTCAACCTAATATGAAGTGTTATCACTAGCCACTGGCTGGCAGTGGAGTATATTCTAGCTGACAGCACAATGTGTTGTGTTCCACGCCCGTGGACGGCCATGGGCGTGGCCCCCTACCTCACCCGCGGCAGCGACCTACCGCGGCAGCTCCTAGTTATGCCCCTGGGCCGGTGCCCGTCACCCCAGCACAGGTTCCCGGTCTGGCTGCCGGGTGGGGAGCCGTTCTCGCTCCTCCCTCACGGCGTTCTGCAGGCTTTCCTCCGCGGAGGAAATCCAAGATGGCCACCGCCATCTTTAGGCGCGAGGCCGTGCCTCCTCCACAGATTTAAAGGGGCCAGGCCCCTTAACTACTCACAGCTGTCTCTAATGGGCCAGAGTAGAGGAAGTATAAAGGGAAGCTTCCTCTGCCCATTCTTTGACTTGGCAACATCCCACGTAGTCAGGTCTGCTTGCTTCGGTGAGTTCTTGTATTTCGGAACCTTGTTCCTGTCTTGTCTTGGTGTTCCTGGTTCCTGACTTCGGATTGGCTAGTGGTGATTCCTGGTGTGTGACTTCAGATCAGCTAGCGGTGATTCCTGGTGTTTGACTTCGCACTGGCAAGTGGTGATTCCTGGTGTTTGACTTCGGACTGGAAGTTGCGATCCCTTGGTTTACGACCTCGGACTGGTAAGCGGCGACCCTCTGGCACGTGACCTCGGACTTCTTCTGGACCATCGTCTCCAAGGGCCCACCTAAGTCCCAGCGGCCTGGGTCCCTATGGGCTCCTCCTGGGGGGACCGCGGGCTTCCAGGGGTGAAGCTCCAGTTAGCCCTTGCACCGAACTCTCGATTCCTTGACCTCTCAAAGGTCCACCTAAGTCCCAGCAGGCCAGGTCCCTACGGGCTCCTCTTGGGGGGACCGCGGACTTCCAGTGGCGAAGACTCTGTTCTTCTCCTTGATGTCACGACTCTCCGTCTGCTTCCTCAAGTCACCTCAGTCTCCAGTGCCGAGGGTCAGCTGGTTGCATCTTCGGTTCTGCCTCGCCAACCGATGGGAGAACCTACGGATCTTCCTCCTAAGGTACACCATCCTCCCATCGGCCCAAGGGTCCACAAGCCTGAGCATAACACAATGTAATTAATGTACCTGCAGCTACAGGGAGCACATACTCTCTCTCTCTCTCTCTCTGACCTGCGTTGTTTGTGTAAGTCATTGTTTTTCAATCAATGTGCCAGTACAATTTCTCATAACGACTGGGAAGGAATCTGGCTTGAAGATATGTTAAGGAGTAGTCTAGAGGGACTCACAGAGGGCAGGAAAAGTCTGGGGGGACTATTTAAAAATGACAGCTTTGTTTTTTTTTTATTATTGACAATTCAAAAACACAAATGTCATTTTGTTCATTTCCTTTCATTTCAACAATGACATGAAATAAGAAGGGTCATTGACATTACCTTTTTATTTCAAATGATAGAATATCCCTAGTGATCATTTGGATTTTTGGTTTCTGCTATGAATGTTACCAGAATAAGGTGTACATTTTGTCAAATTATTACCATTCCACAAGTACCTCAATAATGGGGTGAATTTTCATGGAGTTACACAAATAAAAATGAGCATATATGTGCATAAGTAGCATCTATTCACATACATGCTGTTTTTAGAAATATAAAATATATGCACATTTTTGCTTTTGCAAAAGACACACACAAATTTGCCAACTTACTTGTGTAATTTTACACCTGCTAATTATCTAGTGTAAGTGATATTAAACGTTTACTATGTAGTACTGAGTGGATGGAAGGTTTGGTGAACTGGAGGAGGGGAGGGAGGTTCAGGCTGAAGAACCAGAAGGGTCTTGATGTCCTGGAGAAGGACTGGGAGAACTGGTGGAGTAATTGGTAAAGCCGGTAATGTCAATCATGTCTATTTTTAAAATATATCACTTATACACATAAATCAGGATTTATGCAAGTAAGTCCTACATTATTTTAACATGTAAAGTATTTGCACATATATATTTAAAACAGGTAGGGAAGTGTGTGCGTTCAGTGCATTGAAATATTCACTTTAAATTCACTGCATATATTCACATGTAAGCAAACATATGCGCATAGGTTGCAATGTAGAGATACACGTATTTTATAAGGTGCACATATGTGATATGCACGGGTTATAACACACTATCATAAATCTACCCGAGGCCATATATGCGCATATATGCCATCACACGCAGTTGTTTGAAGGTTGTCCTCCCTACTTTTAGTTTTGGAACAACCCCAACTTTGTGTGGTGGTGTGACTTGTTTCCCCGGAAATAAGAAGGAGGTGCAAACCCTGAAGTAAGCCCCTCCCCCTCCCCATTAGAGGAATCCAGGAGTCATGGGGGGGTGCCTTCCAGTTGTGCCTATTTGTCCTAGTAGAGATTAGAACAGGAATTTACATATCTATGGGAAAAAAGTTTAGTATATAGGCCCTCTATGGAATAAAAGTGGGTATATTTGGGATCATACTTGCTAATTTGAAGTCTCCTTCTCAGGTCATTCCTTTCACGTAGTACTTTATGAGGGGAGTGACAGCTTAGCTGCCTTTTAATATTCAGTACTGCAGCATTCCAAAATTCCTTCTAGCTTCAGAGGTGAGATGAATAAATATGAGGAGCTTTCAAAAACTTCAAATACATAGTTTTCATCAGAAATTAAATAAAAAGCAGACTTAATGCGTATCAATAGTTTAATTAGTTCTGAACACTGACTGACTGAAAAAAATTATATTGGCTATTAGAGATGTGAATCGGAACCGGAATCGGTTCCGATTCCGGTTCCAATTCACATCGTTAATTTTTTTTTGTGCGGCCTGATTGCGGTTTTGTTTATTGGCTGCACCCGAGCCGATAAACAAAAAAACCCACCCGACCCTTTAAAACTGTTCCCTTAGCTTTCCCCACCCTCCCGAACCCCCCCAAAACTTTTTACAAGTACCTGGTGGTCCAGTGGAAGTCCCGGGAGCGCCATCTTTAAAAATGGCGCGGGCCATCCAGTGCTCCTACCATGTGTCAGGGGCCGGCCAATGGCACAGATACCCTGTCACATGGTAAGGGCAAAGGGCCATCGGTGTCATTTTGATTAGTGGCAGCCGACAGCGGGAGATGGCTCCCGGGACCCCTACTGGACCACCAGGTACTTGTAAAACGTTTTGGGGAGGTTCGGGAGGGTGGGGAAAGCTAAGGGAACAGTTTTAAAGGGTCGGGGTGGGTTTAGGGATTGTTTTGGTGTGCCGGTTTTCCCGCCCTCCCCCAAAACGATAAGAGAACCCCAGGAACAAAATCGTGGGGTTCTCTTATCGGGAGCCCCCGATTTCTGACGATTTTGAAAATATCGTCTGATATTTTCAATCGTCCGAAGCCCGATTCACATCCCTATTGGCTATATTCGTTGCTTAGAATAAATTGCTTTTCTCATAGAAACAGAGAATAGGAGGGCAGATAAGGCCTAGTAGGCCCATCTAGTCTGCCCAGTTTACATACCAATACTGGTATTCCCCACGACAAGAGGAGCTTTGGGATACTTGGCTTTCAGCTCCAGGAATTCTGGCAGAGTAGCAGGAGAAATCCAGGTGCTCCTCTCTCCTTTGAAAACCATTTTCCTTTTTTTCTGGTTTTCAGCCATCAACTATTGAGAGAGAGCGAGAGAGAGAGAGAGCAAGAGACTTAGGGCTAACGTACTGAGTTAGGTAACACACGTTTACGATGACAAAGGACAAAATATATCAGTGACAAGTTGCCAAGGACAGTTTCTGGTGGTATTTGGCCATGTTAATAATGATCAGTGCAGATAACTGCCCTCCCTCAATGCAGCCGGTAGTACGTGTGCTACTTAACAACGCTCAGTCTTTTACCTGTGCTGGCAAGGGGCAGAGCCAGGGGTGGAAAAGGGGAATCTGAAAAATGAATACATTTGAAAAATAAACAAAAATGTGCGGGGAAGTTCAGGTGCAGAGGACTCACAGTCCACGCTGGCGCCCTATTTTCAAAAGGGAAACTCTACAGGGAATAGATCTGCAGCCTCCCCAGCCACGTTCCAAAACTGCTCCCTCTAAATGCCAGGCTTCACCAGCAGCTAATGAAAGCCAGGATAAACAAAGTTAAAATCACTGAAGTCGATATTCAGCAGCTTTGTCCAGATAGGTTCGGTTCTTAGCTGGACAAACTCGAGGTTTTAAATTTTCTGTTCCTTGACACATACACGTTTTAGCCGAGCAAGTCATTACCTGCTGAAACTTACCTGAATGAAAGAGAGGGCATGGAGGCATCCCTGGGGCGGGGCTTAAATTGGACCAGGTAGTGTTGATATTCAGCACTAACTCTGGCCATGGTGAAGAGGGTAAACTGACCCCAAATAACTTTAAACCTAAAAGATATGGTCAACTGGACTTATTTCCCACTGAATATCTTGGCTAAAGTTAGCTGAGTAAGTTCACCCATGTCACTGAGTATAGGCCCAGTATGATCGGGTGTGCATACCGTGCATTTGCACGGGGCGGTAAACCCCAGGGAGCGGCGGATTGGTGGCAGCAGGAGAGGCTGCAGGGCCTCCAGTGGAGTTCAATCCATCTGCGGCTAAAGAAGGAGAGAGGTTGCTAGCGGGATGAGCTCTAGCGGCGGCCTCTCTCCTTCTTTAGCTGCCTGCGGCCTGCAGCTTCTCTCCTTCCTCGCCGCCGGCGGGTCTGGAGCCAGTGGAAGCAGTAGGCAGCTGCCTAGGGGGCAGTGATGGCATGTCTGCTCCTCCTTTTCTCCCACGTGGCCAGAAGTGCTGGGTCTGAACGAGCGGAAAGAAGCAGCAGACAGTGTGGCACGTGCCCCGCTGGGCCGTCGCAGGCAACAACAGTATCGGCTCTGCCCGCCTGGCATTTGAGCATGGGAGGCAGAGCAGCAGCAACAGATCTGGCGCAGGAAGCAGAGCAGCAGCAGCCCCCAAGGCCTCAATAAAGAAGACAAGTCCCGACTGCCAAGGAGGGCTGAAGGAGGAGGCTGCCGCTGTGCTTCTGTCGGGGAGGAGGCAAAAAGTGCGTGAGAGTGTGCACACGTGTGTGTGTGTGTGTATATGTGTGTGTTTGAGAGCATGCCTGTGTGTTTGTGTCTAGGTGTTGGAGCATGTCTGTGAGAGCATGCCTGTGTATATCAATGTGAGAGAGCATGTCTGTGTGTGTGTCAGTGTGAGAGCATGTCTGTGTGTGTGTGTGTTTGTAGCACCAGCGGCGAAGAAGGAGAGAGGCCGCAGGTCACCAGTGGCTGAAGAAGGAGAGAGACTGCTGGCGGAGCTCAACCCTTCAGTGGCTGAAGAAGAAGAGGGGTTGCCAGTGGCTGAAGGAGAGGCCCGTGTTTTTGTGTGCCCACACACAACTTCTGCTCGCCCCTCCCAAGCAGGAAGGCCATTGGAGCTCATCCCACCATGGCCCAATGACAATAGGAGGCCCTGTATGTATATGTATGAGCTTGTATGGTGTGTGTGAGTGACAGCCTGTGTGTGTGTGTCTCTGTGTGACAGCCTATGTGTCTGTATGAACACGTGTGTGTGTGTGTGTGCGTGTGAGAGAGAGAGAGAACCTATGGGGCGGATTTTCAGAGCCCTGCTCGCCTAAATCTGCCCAAATCCGGGCGGATTTAGGCGAGCAGGGCCCCGGGACTCGCGTAAGTCCCGGGGTTTTCGGAGGGGGCGTGTCGGGGCGTGTCGGGGGCGGGCCCGAACCGCGCGGCGTTTCGGGGTGTGTCGGGAGCGTTCCGGGGGCGGGCCCGGGGGCATGGCCGCGCCCTCCGGACCCGCCCCCAGATCGTGTCCTGGCGCGCTAGCGGCCCGCTGGCGCGCGGGGATTTACTTCTCCCTCCGGGAGGCGTAAATCCCCCAACAAAGGTAAGGGGGGGGTTTAGACAGGGCCGGGCGGGTGGGTTAGGTAGGGGAAGAGAGGGGAAGGTGAGGGGAGGGCAAAAGAAAGTTCCCTCCGAGGCCGCTCCGATTTCGGAGCTGCCTCGGAGGGAACGGGGGTAGGCTGCGCGGCTCGGCGCGCGCCGGCTATACGAAATCGATAGCCTTGCGCACGCCGATCCCGGATTTCAGCGGCTACGCGCGTATCTACTGAAATCCAGCGTACTTTTGTTGGCGCCTGGAGCGCCAACAAAAGTACGCCTATTCGCGGTTTTTGAAAATCTACCCCTATGTGTCTATGTGAGCACATATGTGTGTGTAAGAGCCTGTGTGTGTTTATGTGTGTCTATATTAGAGCCTATGTGCCTGTGAATGTATCTGTGAGAGCCCGAGTGTTTGAATGTGTGTTTGTGAATGTTTGCGAGCCTGTGAGAGCCTATGTGTCACATATAGGCTCTCACAGGCACACACATTCATAATGTATCTGTGAGGGAGAAGGAGCCTGTATATGTGAGAGAGAATGTGTGAGAGAATGAATGTGTTATTGTGCGTGTGTGTGTGAGGGAAGATATAAGTTGTACAGCCCTACCTCCCCCAATCCACGATGATCTCAGGGTGACTGGAAATCAAAAGTTCCCAGGTATGGAGAACAGGAGATTTTTAAATCCTTATTAGTTTTATTTATTGGGTGTAATTTGATGTTTCTGCTCTTTTGAAATATTTAATTTTTTGGGAGGAAATAGCCCATATCTTAATTATTGGGTTTTTTATTCATCAGATGTTTTAAATATTTTATTGATGTTTGGGAAATTTTGGATACTCTTATTAACTGGTTTGAAATACTTATTCTTTTTATGAATATGGTTTTACTATTATGATGATTTATATTTCTTGATTTTATTATTTAATGTTTTATGAAGAATGGTAATGCTCCTGTTTTCCCATTGTTGTTCTGCATATAGAGGCTGGCTTGTTGTGGATTCCAGTTCAGTTCTTCTCAGCACTTTTCTGTTTATACGTTCTGATCTCTTCATTCTGTATTTGGTGAGGGTCTGTCTGTGTTCTGCATATGCGATGGAGGTGAGGGGGTGGGGCATATCAGTTTTTTCAAATATAGATTGCAGGAGGGAGCTGGGCTTTATTTGATGGGCTGGGACAGAGACTGAATGAATCGTTCACACAGGGCAGCAAAAAACCTAGGACCGGCCCTGACTGAGTATGGACCTCGGTGTATTCTTCTGAATTTGTCACTATTGTAGAAGAGTCCTTGATACTACGACACATCTGATTCCAGTACATGCTGGAGTTTTGTTTTTTTTTAAAAGATCTGGCTCTGTGAACTTATCTATGTCATTATACAAGAAAACAGGACACAAGGTAATACTTTCAGTGTTGAAAGTGATGCACATAGCATTACTGACTGCTTGAGTGTCAATCTGAATTAATACAAAAACACAGCATTTTTGCAGCAGTAATATGATGGGTGTGATATGATGGGGATCGTTAATTATTGACCAATATCATTGTGGTAATGCAGCTAAGTTAATGCACTACACTTTGAAAATAAAGAACAACATATGCTCACCCCAATTACCAACAGACTGTGGGGTTGGAATGCAAATTAGGGCAGTGGTTTTCCCTTTTTTTTTTCTCAGGACCCAGTGGAAGAAAAACACTTAACCCCCATGACCCAAATAATATCTCCTGGCTTGTGTCTTAAGATGAAAGATGAAAAGCAATAACTCTTCAGGACCTTTGAGTACCCTCCCGCAGTGTATGCGGAGTTAGTATGGGACCAACTCCCCTCTTCCTTTGGATCATCTATTGGTCGTTTACACTCTCAAGAGAATCCTTGGATCCCAAGAAAATCTCCCAAGTCCTGGGGTCCGGGAACTCCATCCTTCGGTCCCAGGCAGGTTCTCAGGATGGGGGACTGAAAGAACCCCTTTACATATTTAATGGTTTGATGGAGATAGGCAGTAAATTAAGAGAACAAACTAAACTAAACAGAACACAAGCCACACTCTCTCCCTGAGAGACACTTCCCATTGGCGAGTGTCAGGGACAAGTACCCTCCTGTTCTCCCTGAGCTCATACAGAGCGTTCAGGATCTGGGAAGACTCCGATGCAGACGAGTAAAGGGCAGGGAAACCTTGGTGACACCCTTTCACATTGTGCAGTGAATTTTGAACAGTACATATATGAGCTTTTTGAAAAATTATCCAGGGGGTTTTATATGTAAAAGTACACGTGGAAGCAATTTCACACATACTTTTACACGTACCTTAACGATGCATTGCTGGGCATGGTGTTAGGGCAGGGAAACTATTTACATGCGTACTTTCTAAAATTGAAAGCATGCATGTATGTATTCCATACAAGGACTCGCGTGTACCAACTCATTCTCAATGCTGACTTACACGCATGAGTCTGCTTTGAAAATTTTGGCTGAAGACTGGGTGTATTTTGTGCATGTGGACTTCAGCCCTAAGTGCTAGGTTATAAAATTGGGCTTTCCAAACATTTTTATCTGTAGCCCCCTCTTCTAGTCTTGATCCAGGAGAGCAGGTATCACACAGGATCCCGGGGCACAGTCCTCTCAAAGTCCCACTAACCTGGGGATTGGATTCTTCTGATGGGGGAGGATATACCTCCAAGACCCCAAGGTACAGGCGATGTCTCTTTCTCTCTCTTCTGGGTGTTAAATTCCTATGTGGTGGATGTGAGTGCCAAATAGGTGGAACACTCCAGTTGAGTGTTCCAAAGAAACATTTTATTGCTTCAGGTCTTCAGGAATACTTATTTGGCAATGAGCGCATTTGTTTTGAAACTGTCTATTATTATTTCAGTTCTCTTTATTTTTGCTAGTGTCTCTCAGTTATTTGGGATCCCAGAGATGTCTCACCTTCCAGGGCATGGAAAAGCAAGAATCCCAGCTGGGCAGGGGTTTCTTAGATGTAGTTGGATTTCCCTTTCCAAAAATATGAGGTCCTAAAGGTATCCCACACTTCACAGTTCCCAAAACTAATTCTTCTTCCCTGGTTGACGACTCTGGTGGGGATTTCCAGATAAATAAAAGTTCTTATTCACAGTTCTCCTTTCCAGATAGCAAACTCATTGTTCTCCACTCAGTGGGGAACACTCCTTTCTTCCTTACTCCTGGGCAGGAAAGATGGCAGCAAAAAGTCCTCCCAAACCATAAAGGCAAAATCTTCACGCATTGCCAAAATGGACCTCCCCTGCACACGTTCCCACTGTCCATCCATGGGTTGTGAGATAGTCAGCAGAGTCTTCTCTATTCCTAGCCTTCCCAGGACAAGGAATTTCCCTGATGTCCCCTAACCTAAGTGAAGGACCAGGATATCACTGGAAAACATCTGAGTTTACTCCACTCTAACACTCCTCTGCTCAGGTCTTTGCCTAATAACATCTATTGGACATCCCAAAGGGTCTTTCTCTCTACATATAAATTGCTAATCCTAATCAGATAGGCTTGTTGCAAAACCAAAGTCCTAATCATATAATTGAAGAGTGCATCCCAACTTGTATTTGACTTGGCTTTCCTTCATTTTTCAGATAAAGGGATTTTATAAAAAGGCATATATAGAAAATGATTATCTAATAGACTATCTAAATCAACCAGGAAGAAAACCTCTAGATCTACTGTTTTACACTGTAAATTAAACATCAAGGGTTATTTTTTTTTTTTTTTGCTTGTGGTTAAACTTAGCAAAAATCTGTTAAACCTAACAACATTTGAATAAGAAGAGAGGAGGAATCCTCTCTCACAAAAAAACAGAGATCTTTGTTCATGTGCATATACCATTATAATGTTCATACCCCAACATTAAAAACAAGTAAGCATGATATGTTGCCTTACCATTAGTTCAGGTGGAAAAATTAATTCCTGAGTTGGATCCAAGGGCAATAAATCTTCCTCTGTGAACAGTACTGTGCAGAGCTTAAAGAAGAAATTAGGGTTTGGTTTTAAGAAGGAATTGAATCAATAAAGTACATTACTTGGTTATCCACTGACACCAACATTAAGTATGAAAACATTATAGCGATACCATTACTGTAGCTTAGCAGTTCATTCTGTTTTCTAAAATATATTTTGTTGTAGGGATATACATTCATTTGATACAAATGGGTAAAATGCAACACATTGGACCATTTTTGTTTCATTTGTAGACCCCCAAAATGAATGTAGGGTGCCCATGAATTTAAACAAAAATGTTTGTTTCATTCATTTTTTTTCCAATCAAGTCTATGGCACATTGCAAGGTGCTCCAGTGACACTTGTTACTATAACAATTAACCAATGCCTGTGTGAGGTTGGATTTCACAGAGAAAGATTGTCTTTTCAGAAGCTTTCTTAGAGTCAAAGAAAAGGTTTAAAAAAGGAGAAGCATTTTGGCATTGGCAAAGAGCTTTTTGTTATCTTCACTGCTGCAGTCACAGTGCTTTCACTGTGTGAGAGAGGCAGAATCACTGCTTAGCAGTTGTACAAATCAACTACTCGTGTACCTTTCATCGATTCAAACAACAGAAAATCTTCAGTGATGTCAACTGTGCCCTTTGTACCTCCTATTGTGTATGTAAAACCGCCCCCCCCCCAAACCTACCCTACCCCCCAAAACCCACACTGAGTTAAAAGTGCCCCCTCTTACAGTGGTATAAATAGTAAAGTTACATATTGGTCTCTCTCTCTCCTCCTCCCTCTCCCTCCCCCCCATGGCATGTATGATAAAAACCTTTTTGCCCGCTAACGCACAATGTTAACTTGCCAAACAGACACAACGCACAGAAAAAAGGGGTAGTTATTTCTGGCATTAAAACCCGTGTTGCTGTACATTACTCTATTGCATTTGACGGTAGGACAGAGGTAGCAGAATTACAATACCCAAAACCATCAGCATGCTCTTCCATGATATGTTATCTGAGAAATCCTATCTAGGATCTGTCCACAGATTTGATGGCATATTGGGTACATAAGTCCAAGGCCTGGCCAAACCTGGCCAAGATAGCTCAGCATTATCTTTTCTCCCACCAATCAGCATATCCAGTGAACGTATCTTCTCAATGACAGGGGACATCATGAGCTCTCATCATGCAAGACTGGAAATGTTAGTCTTCTTGAAAATTAATGTTAGTCACTTGAAAATTAATCTGCCTTTGCTGGATTTCCCAGAATTTCCATGCAAATGGCAGGACAACTGAAAGCATGTTGGGGGGGGGGGGGGGGGGTCTTGTGGCCCTCTGCCTAGTTTTCCTTCCTCTGATGTATGACCTTGCAAGTCTTACTGCCACACCCCTGATGCACAACCTTGCAGGTCTTACTGCCACACCCCTGATGCACGAACTTGCAGGTCTTACTGCCACACCCCTGATGCACGACTTTGCAGGTCTTACTGCCACATCCCTGATGCATGATCTTGCAGGTTTTGCTGCCACTTTGCCTTCCTGCCACCAAGCACCTGATTCTACACCTTGGGAATCTTGTTGCCACTCTTCTTTTCTGTTATATCCCTTATGTTACACTCTGAGGGTCTTGCTGCTACTCAGTCTTACTGCCATATCCCAGACTTTGCACTTTGGGGTTCTTGCTGCCACTCTGCCTTGCTGCTATGGAGACTACCTACAAAATGAATAAACAAACCAAAATGAATATTTTACCTCTGCACATCACTATTTTGTTGCTGTTATTTTATTCATGGGAGGATTCCTTGGTTTGGTTTTTTTTTTATTCATGGGAGGACCTGGCAGCAGAGTCACATTAATATATTTGTATTAACAACTGCAGATTCAGATGCATGAATATCTTCATAGAGAATTTATTTCAAAACATTGCTGTGTCCTTCCTATGCTGCATAAGCTGGAGTGTTGTTTTCTCAAGATGAAAGTATGATCTGCTGGGCCTAATGACTCATAAAATGGTTTTCCTTGGTTCAATCCCCTAGTCAGGTCTTTTACACCCTAGGTCGGTTGGAGATGCTGCAGAGGCAGCTATCACTCTCAGGCCAATACAGTAAACCGCGCAGGAGAGCCAGCGAGCGCCCACTCTCCTGATGCGCGCCCAGGCCACTCTCCTGGGCGTGCGATTCACTAAGCAAAGGTATGCAAATTAGGGTCCGCAGTAATAAGGAGGCGCTATGGACACTAGCGCGTTCCTAGCGCCTCCATATTGACAGAAGCGGCGGCTGTCAGCGGGTTTGACAGCTGACGCTTAATTTTACCGGCGTCGGTTATCGAACCCGCTGACAGCCACAGATTCGGAAAATGTACGCCGGCAAAATTGAGCGTCTGTTTTCCGGGCTGCGGGCAGATTTATTTTTTAAGATTTATTTTTATTTTTTATTTTTGGGGCCTCCAACTTAATATCGCTATGATATTAAGTCGGAGGGTGTACAGAAAAGCATTTTTTTTCTGCTTTTCTGTACACTTTCCCAGTACCTGCCGAAATTAACTCCTGCCAAAGGCAGAAGTTAATTTCTGGAGAATAAAATGTGTGGCTTCGCTGCACATTTTATTTTCTGGATTGCGTGGGACTAATAGGCTCATCAATATGCATTTGCATGTTGCAGGCGCTATTAGTTTTGGGGGGGTTGGCTGCACGTTTTCTAAGCGCTATTACCCCTTACTGTATAAGGGGTAAAAATAGCGCATCAAACGCGCGGCGAAACTGGGGCTAACGGTGCGCTCAGTCGAGCGCACCATACTGCATCAGCCCGAGTGGGAGGGGGGAAGGAGTTTTGATCATTACTTAAGAGTGACACCTGGTGACCGTATTCATGGCCCATGATTCCAGGAATCTGGAAAGAGTGTTGCAACCTTCACGGCCCGACGGCTTCACTCCACCTACCTTTCTTTTTCTGCGACTCCTCCTGCTCCCTGTGGACATCTGGCTGCCGCGACGTCTGCCCGCCGTCCTCTCCGGCGTCCCAGGACCGGCTTGGGCGCTGCCTCCCGCCATGTTCCTCAGGTACCTTAGGGCGTGCGCGCTGTGCGGCCCTCATTCTTATTTCCTCTATGGCCCGAACCTCAGGGCCATCCCCCTGTGATGACATCACACTGCCCGGATATTTAAGCCTGTTGTTTATTGCTAGCCTTTGAGTTGGCAAGGGATTTCCTATGGATGGGATTCGCTCTCCGTACCCAGCTACTCTGCCTCCATCTTCTATTTGGACTCTTTGCTGTTAACGAGGTATCCGCTCCTCTGGGGCCTCTCTGCTTCTTTCAGGTCGCTATCAGGAACCGGTACTCGCTCCTCGAGGGTCCATGTTCCCTGACCCGCTGCCTGTGTCCATCTCCTCTTCTACTTGGAAGAATTCGCTACAGACATCATCTCTGAGTACAACTACCATCTACTCCTCAGAGCTGTTTTCCTGGAACCAGGTACTCGCTCCTCGAGGGCCTGCCTCCGTTCCAGCACCAGTGCCATCTTCCTCGGAGAACTGCTGCGTGAGTTCTTGCCAACGAGTCTCTGTGCCCAGGGATCTGGTACTCGCTCCTCGAGGGCCAGCTCTCCCTATCTCGGGGCTTCTCCATACTGGGGACTCTGTGAATATCTCAGTGTATTCATTTTCTCAGTTCTTCTTCCTACAGCACTGCTACCGGAGAAGCCACTGTTCCAGTGCCCTGAGGAATACTAGCCCAGCCGGCCTCCATCTTCTACTCACTACCACCACCTCTGGTGGCTTCATAAACTGTCTAATAAAAGATGTAATCTGTGTTTGTGTGTCCGGAGCTGAGCCTGACCTGTGGCCCCTCATGGGACTCCCCCCCGTGGGCATAGTCAGCTGCCACAGTGTCCAAGGGTCCACCCAAACCCTACAAAACATAACAAAGAGCTCTAGTGCATGACCCCTGACAAAGAGCGTTTGCTGTAATGACTAGACTAGATATGTTGGGGAGGGAGGAAAGATATAAAATAGGGGAAAAATACCTGGCTGCAATGCAGCTCATGACACCAGATCCCAGTCTTAATTCCAACTGAGCTGGGAGTAGAAAGGAGTAAGAGAAAACTGCAGGATAAAGAAATGGTTTTCCTATTTTTATGTCAAATGGAAAAGATCTGAGTGGTCTGCCATACCATGTGGATCTGTGTTATTAACCACAGTTCATATTGGTGATGGCTTCAGTGGCATAGGTGTCATGCAGGTTGGTAACTGCTAACATGCCCCTACCATACTCTGTACTAGAACTTTTGTAACATCTAGGCCTGATCCATTAATTCAAGCCAATTCAGTCCAACCCACAAGCAGTTTATTCATATAGACCAAACATAGGGCTAAAATAGAAGTGAATGAAAATATATATTATACTTACATTCTTTTCGTTATCAACAGATGTAGAATTATTTTCTTGTTTTTGCATGCAGCAGCTCCCCTCTCCTTTAGTTTGACAACAACCTGAATCCTAAAGAAATAATATTCCATTAAGCGCTGTTTAATATGACTTTGATAAGCTTGCATAATCTGCTCCAAAGTGTGACAGCTCATACTTTTTTCTTGGAAACGGGGGTTTGGGGGAGAGGGGATTGTGAGGGTGGCAGGAAATATGAATCAGAAAAAAATGAAATCAGCATATTCAGTCTTTTCCTGCTCATATTCCCTCGCTCTTTGAAAGACACATCTCAAAGGAGTTGGAATTAGTTTCACATTGAATACTTACACAAAAGATGGTAAGAGGAATCTGAATAGTGTGATTGGTCCAAAAGAATCCTGACTATAGGTCAGTGGTTCCCATACTGGTCCTCGGGAAGCCCCAGCCAGTTGGGTTTTCTGGCAATTAATATATATGAGATAAATTTATATACAATGGAGGCAGTGCATGCAAATCTATCTCATGCACATTCATTGCAGATAGCCAGAAAACCCAACTGGCAGGGGGGGGGGGCCCTAGGATAGGTTTGGGAATCAATGTACATGAATACATAACAGTTTACAACACAAATCTGTCATTTGAGATACTACCTGATTTCTATTTCTGAACTCAGTAGTATCATAATAATAGAGGAAAATGGTTTTATGCTAATTCAAAAGTAGAGATGCTCTTGTAAACAGAGATGAGCAAAGTCTGTAATCTCAAATCCCATGTCTTATACCAGTGATTTCCAGCAGGATGGTATTTAGTGGCTATGGTCTGAAAATGTTGGGGGATAGAAATATTAAAGCCCTTGAGTTACACTTGGTCCTTGGGATCTCTTTAATTTTATCTTGCCTGGGATTGCAATTTACCAAATCTTGCCCCATGGCAAATGTCTAGATCGACGTTTCTCAAGCTAGTCCTGGAGAACTCCACAGCCAATCAAGTTTTCAGGATATCCACAATGAATACGCATAAAAGAGATTTGCATGAAATGGAGGCAGTCAATATAGATACAAATCTATCTCATGCGTATTCATTGTGGATATCCTGAAAATGTGACGGTCTGTGGGGTCCCCTGGGCTGGCCTGAGAAACGTTGATCTAGCTGGTTCAATTCCTGCTGCATTTCCTTGTGACTTTGGGGAAGTCGCTTCATTCTCCATTGCCTCAGGTACAAATTTAGGACCTGATTTACTAAGGCTTTTCTCCCGTTCTGTGTCTATGGGAAAAATGCTTAGTAAATGACCCCCTTAGATTGTAAGCCCTTTGAGAATAGAGAAATATCTATAGCACCTGAATATAACCTGCTTTGAAATGTCACCAAAGTCAAAATATAAATTAAAAATTGTTTAAAAAATAAATTAAACCAGTCTGGTTGTGGGATACTCCAGGACAGGCTTCAAAATTGCTGGTCTAGATGATGGATGGGGATTTGAGATCTTGATCCAAAATTGTGATTTTTTGTTTATCTTTATTTTTAAATAGAACTTCTTACATGATGGGTCTCAACAGTTTAACAGGTGGCTCTGAAAAAATTCCTCTCAGATACAAACAGAAAGGATCACTGGGGTGAGAGGGAGAACATTTAAAGACTTTTGGTCCTTTACACAAAAATGAGGTCAGAAGGAACACTTTCCATTTCTAATGCCTTTAGCATACTGGAGTTTACTTCTGAGGGGCTCATGTAGCAAGTCCTGCATTACGACTGAACGCTGAAATTCAGCACACAGTACAGTTTCTTAAATCAGGTATTAAAAAAAAAAATTCCTGATGTAGTAGGCAAACAGCATGCTAATGCATCTGGAGTTAAAAATGTGCACAATAATATATGCACAAACCCGAGTTATAACGTGTGCTCAGCACATTTTATTGGGTGGTGGGAGGAGCTTCTTGGACAGGATTTATGCACAGAGAAGACTTATGTGTATAAAACACAATTTGAACTTGTTTTGTGCACATAAATATGATTTTATGCGTGCAAAAATGCTTTCAGCACAGAAAACATTTTTTTGTGTGCATAAATCACATTTCTAGACAGAAAGCATGCTTTCTGCACATAAATCCTGACTACAGGTTACAGCACCTGAGTTCCTGCTTCTGCTCGTAGGCCCACATTAACGCTGCAAACCTTTCTCCACCTCTGACCAGGAGTAACATTTCCAGCATCAAGAAAACAAAAGTTAAGCCAGTGTTCCTCTTTGGATTGGAGGGGTGGGGAAGGTGGTAATAGCTAATGCCTCCATTAGCATGGGATTTCCATGCAAAGGCGCTAGGCACTATGCACAGTCTTATGTGCACATTTTTGGGGTGCAAAGCCCCTTGCTGCATCAAGAGTACAGCTCTGCGCACCTTATTACATCGGGCCCTGAATCTGTGGTGCTGCATTGTTTATTGCAGGTGGGAAACTAAAGCAATCATTGATGCATTTCATTTATTTTGAAATTGCTCAACATGTGGATTCTTTTTTTTTGCTAATGTTTTCCACAGCCCTACTAGTGTTTTTTTTTTTATTATTCTTCAGTTTATTCAGCACTGGAGGCAATCTACGTGAAGGGATCATGCAAGATAAAACCATTTTATTTAGAAAATAAAAAAAAAAGTCACCAGTGGTTTTTTTTTAAATTTATTTCATTTTTTTGTACTTACTTTACAGAAGGTCTTGAAGCCATCTATTATAGATCTGTATCCAGTGCAGCGGCACAGATTACCTGATTTAAGAAAAAAAGATCATGACTACACTGGCTTCAGGTGTCTCTGGATTCTAATTTTCCGTATCACTTTCTTACTAGAGGGGCATTCTTCTCAAATCAACAACATTGGCCCTACCATGTTTTTGCAGTTACCTTGATTTCTCTGCATAGGATTGTGACATTATTCACAAAAAGGTTGTAGAATATACCGCCATAGCAATAAACAGATGGGTTAGTTCTAGACACTGCTGAACATATGTCGCCTTACCTTTGTCTTCATCCTTTAAAGGAGATAAGCACTCATTCTACCTTCCTGGTATCTGTGCCAGGGGCAGCTCGAGGCAATCTGCTGCTTGAGGTCAGGAATGAGATAAGCTCCCACCCCTTTCTCTTCCCCCCTCCCCCAAGGCACGGCACAGGTTAAATCAGCACCAGGGGCAAGGGGGGGAGGGGGGGGTCTCTGTTGTCCAGTCCTTTCAGTGAATTCAAAACCTGTGGAAGTGGGAAAGCAGGGGTCAGAGTTCACAGAGGAGTGGCAGGGTATCAGTGATAATATTTCTAGGAAGCTGGCAACCCTGCCACACTCCCAGGAACCCTAAGACCTGCCTCGCACCTGCCTCGCACCTTTTCCCCAGCATTCTCCCCTGCAGAAGTGGGAGATGGGTGACTGGTGGAGGTCTGTGTGTGCCAAACTCTCTCCGGGCCGGTGCAAGAACATTTGGCACCATAGGTGAACTTTACAGCCTTGTGCCTGCACTCCCTCTCCCCGCCCTCACCACACACAATTAAAAATTCTGCATCTAAAATAACCAACTTTACATAAAAAAGGATATAGAAAGTATAGTCTTCTGAGATAAAAATATCACAACCCTGCAATAAACACACTTGGAGTGCATATGGTATTAGGCCTATTGTAATGCAGATATGGGGTTTGCCCTCAGAAAGACCAGAGTAAACTGAATTGCAATTACAATAAAGTTAACCTCCCATACTAAAAAGAGAACTAACTACCAGCACTCAAAAGTAAAAATCTTATGAAAAGGCAATGATGCAAATATTATTCCAGGCTCTAAATACCAATACACCTCCTATTAGAAAAACAGGACAAGCCAGGCTGCTATAGATTCCTACACAGAAGCTACATGCCATCAAAAAACCTCACCTCGGTCACACGTGCAGAACACAGGCAGATCCTCACCAAATACAGAATAAAGAAACCATAAAGTATAAACAGAAACATGTAGACAAAAACTGAATGGGAAACTGTAACAAACCAAACACTATGCAGTGCAAAAATGGAAAAATAGAAATTCTTTTCCTCAAAATAATAAAATCAAAGAATATAAAACATAATAATACTAAAAACAAACTAACAAAAAGAATAAATATTTAAAAAAGCATCTGATGAATAGTATAACAGCCATTAAAAACTCATACAAAAATTATAAAAAAATTTCCCAAACAACAATAAAATATTTAAAAATAGCAAATACATCAAATAATGCCCAATAATTAAAACTAAGAAAGATTTTAAAAATCCCCACTTTCCATGCTTGGGAACTTTTGATTTCCAGTCATCTTGAAATTTCTGTGGATTAGTGTGGTTGGGGGAGGGGCAAGGAGGGGAATTTTCCTCCTTATATACTCATATTCATTCTCTCTCTCTCACACACAAATACAGATGCTCTCATGCTTTCATTCACAGATGCTCTTTCACATACACATATGCATCTACACATAGATGCTTTCATATGCTCTTCCACACATATGCATGGCCACACATGCTCTTTCACACACATACATGGATGCTCTCATATATGTATGCTCTCATACATACAGATGCTTTCACATAATGCTTTTCACCCACCCACATATGCTCTCTCACCCACATTCTCATGCTCTCTCACACATAAACCCATACATCTCACATATGCACACACACACACACACACACTCCTACCTCACACGTGTCTTTACCTTTCGGTTATGGGCGTGATGAGTTCAGCAGACAGCTGGCAGCTGTCTTCTGCTTTGGGCAGCCGCTAGGCATTCTTCATCAGCAATGGGTTGGGCTCTGCTGGAAGTTTGCTGCTATACCTAGGAACATTTGATTTGCAATCACCCTGAAATTCTTGAGGATTAAGGGCGGAGGCAAGTGGGTTGGGAAGGATAGGGCACACACTAACACAAACACATGTACATGCTCATTCTCTCACACTCACATATACATGCTCTCATGCACATGTACACTTTTACTTCTCTCTTCCACATACAGTAAACCACTTAATTCACTCCTTCACCCTCCCACATACATATGCCCATTCATACATGAACTCCCTCTCAAGCATGCCCATTCATACATGAACTCCCTCTCAAGCATGCCCATTCACACACTTACTCCCTCATACAAATATGTTCACACACACACATACAATAACTTTCACACCTCTTTCTCGCACGCAGCCTATGAGACTGCTCTGTCTTCCTGCTATGTGGCTGCTTCCAGCTCAGCATACCTTGACATGCCCCTGCTCCTTTTCTGGCGAGGGTTCACCAATGCTCTGCTCCTTTGCATGCCCGTCGCTCCCTCTGGCGCAGGCCTGAAGCTCTGACTTCCTCAATCAAGGCCCACGTAGAAGCTTGAAGCAGCAGCATCCACACCCAGAGTTTTGACTCAGGACTCGGCAATTCCTTTGGAATTCTGGAGTCTCCAGGTCAAATTCGGAGAGTACCTACATATGCCAGCCGGGTTTCCTCCGGTGGCCTGCTGGTATTCCTTCCCTTTTAACTGATGGAGGATTGGACTCTGCCAGTGGCCAGCTGGGCCTCCTCCATTCTTCAGCCACTGATGGGCTGGGCTCCACTGGTGGCCCACTGGTCCTTCTTCTTTCTTTGCCACCTGCGGCCCATGGGAACTTTTCTCTGTTTTATCCTCGCGGGTGCATAATTTTCCTGCGCTGCCTCAAGGCTCTTTTTCTGGCCTGTGGGAGATGGGAATCCCTCAGGCATATTGGTAAATGTGTCTGGTGGCAAGGTGAGGCAGCTGCCAGAGGAGTGTTTTGGGGATATTTTTTTGCCGCTCCAAAAGTTTGCCACCTGAGGCGGCCACCTTACCCTGCCTCATTATAAAACTGCCCCTATCTGTGGCTATGGTTATCTGATAGGGTATGTGATATCCAGAGGCAGAAGCCTAAGAATCAGAGCCTGTGGAAGGTTGTTCATATGCTCACTATTGGGGCCAATGTAATAAAACCCGCTCTAAAATCAGCTGCCAATGAGCGATCAGCCCTGCTGGAGAAAGCAAGGTCTTCTCTGACTGGGGTTCCCAGGTGGCTGGGTAGGGAGGGGGTGGGATTTGGAAGGCTCCGTCAGTTCTGAATAGATTCCTAAGGGTGGGAGTTTCACGTGCCTGATTTATTTTTTTAAAGTGATAGGAAGGAGGCTGGGAAGGGAGGGGAGGACCCACTGGACTTGACTTGACCTAGACATGGACCTGACCCTGCCCTGTCTGGCCCAGCCTGACCCAATCTTTTTGTTAACTTGAGATGGGTTTGGCATGCTTGGGAATAAACAGCCTTAAAGTAAAAACTTGAATCATGTTATGGTAAGCATGAAATACATTACTTGTGCAGCCGATGCACTAGATTCAGCCCAGAATAGGGTTTGTTGCCCTTCTCTTTACCGCGGGAAGTTTAACTCCTGACGCTGATCAGGAGTTACATTTCCTGCTGAACAAGGAGACGTGCTAGGCAGCCTTCCCACTAGCGCGCCTCCTTGTATTGCAGGCTAATGGCTAATAAGTCTTATCACTCTGCAATTATCTTGAGAAGCGCTAATTTTGCTGTGGGTTTGAACTCCTGCTTTAGCGTGGGTTTTTCTGGTGCTAAAGCCCGGGTCTGGGTTAGTGCCCAAATACCTGGGCTAAAACAGGAATTAAAACCCACCGTAAGGTCAGTGCGGCTTATTACATCAGCCCCTATATTATAACCAGATCATTTTCATTTCTGCACATTAGTGCAGTAATTCACACCAAGTTCTGAACCTGATTACAGGTTAATTCTTTTTGCAGCTGATGCCTTTGTAAATCATTCCTTCAAGGCTGGTTTTAGAGTGTAGTGTGTCAAGTGTGATGGCTCGGCAAGTGAATTTTATCGAAGGTCCGAATCTTGAGAACTATTATGACACCCTATTGCGCTTCTGTTTTGTAACATAGTAACATAGTATTGTTGGCAGAAAAAGAGCAGTCTGCCCAGCAAGCTTCCCATGGCAGAAACTGCCACTCCATGCAGGTTACCCTATGTGTGGCTATTAAGGGTAGTAACTGCCGCTCCGTGCAGGTTACCCCAAGTGTCCACCAAAGGTAGTAACTGCTGCTCCCTGCAGGTTACCCCATGTGTCTACCAAGGGCAGTAACTGCCGCTCCCTGCAGGTTACCCCATGTGTCTACCAAGGGTAGTAACTGCCGTTCCCTGCAGGTAATCCCCATGTGTCCACCAAGGGTAGTAACTGCCGCTCCCTGCAGGTAATCCCCATGTGTCCACCAAGGGTAGTAACTGCCGCTCCCTGCAGGTAATCCCCATGTGTCCACCAAGGGTAGTAACTGCCGCTCCCTGCAGGTAATACCCATGTGTCCACCAAGGGTAGTAACTGCTGCTCCCTGCAGGTAATCCCCATGTGTCCACCAAGGGTAGTAACTGCCGCTCCCTGCAGGTAATACCCATGTGTCCACCAAGGGTAGTAACTGCCGCTCCCTGCAGGTAATCCCCATGTGTCCACCAAGGGCAGTAACTGCTGTTCCCTGCAGGTTACCCCATGTGTCTACCAGGGTAGTAACTGCCGCTCCCTGCAGGTAATCCCCATGTGTCCACCAAGGGCAGTAACTGCTGTTCCCTGCAGGTTACCCCATGTGTCTACCAAGGGTAGTAACTGCTGCTCCCTGCAGGTTACCCCATGTGTCTACCAAGGGCAGTAACTGCTGTTCCCTGCAGGTAATCCCCATGTGTCCACCAAGGGCAGTAACTGCTGTTCCCTGCAGGTTACCCCATGTGTCTACCAAGGGTAGTAACTGCCGCTCCCTGCAGGTAATCCCCATGTGTCCACCAAGGGCAGTGACTGCCACTCCCTGCAGGTTACCCCCGTGTGCCTGTTAAGGGTAGTAACTGATGCTCTGTGAAGGTTTTACTGAGCTTTGATCAAACTGGCCAGTGTTGTAGAATAGATTAAGCTGCATTAGTAGGGGTGTTGTGCCATAGCAAACCTAGGAAAAGCAAGGGTACCAATAGTTACCTAGTAAGCAGAGAACCTGCAGGTGAGGTGATCTTAATCAGTCTGCAGGACAAAAATCAGTATAAAGAAAGAAACTGTTGTGTTTGAGGTTTTTAAACGTGAATAAGATGAAATATGAGACATGGGACGATAGGTTCAGGGATGTATTCCCTCTGTTTGCACATGGTCGATGTGGAGGGCATTAGGTGAGATATCAAGAAGTTGTTGATTTGGATACTTTGTCCTTGGGCAAGCATTTCAAATTTTTTTTTTACTGAATGATGCGTGGTATCTTAATGAAATACCTGAAAATCTCGCTTTAATGTTAAAAGCAAATTATCTTTTGATAAAACCTCCAAGCCTAATTCTTGTTGCAGACAGCTGAGAAATACATACCCCCAAGGGCCTCGGATATCTGGTCCATGGTGGGCTCGGGGTGGTTCCTCAGTAATGTGTACATGGACATCACCATTCCAGGGGTGCAGAAACCGCACTGCGAGCCGTGAGCTTTTGCAATCCTTTCCTGTACCAGTTTCAAAGAACAGGACATTTGTATAATGCAGTAAGGTATTTTAAAAATCTTTTCTTAACTCTTATATATATTAGAAATCAGCCCTAGAGCAACCCTAATGCCAGCTCTGCCTCCCGCGCCACCTCTTCAGTCTCCCAGCCCCACAGCAGCTAAGACGAATGGAGGCATTGAAGAGGTGATGCGGGAGGCAGAGCTGGTTTGGGGGTTCTTGAGCACCCAGAACACCCATGCAGCTGGTGCCTGTGCCTAGTTACATAGGATGCATATAGTTACAGCTTCTTATTTCAGGTGTTTAGAAAATATAAAGCCCAGCGATAATTGTCCAGCTAGTTAAAAGTATTTTTGTGGATATATAAAATCAGTGTTTTCCACAGTTTTCTGTTATGTCACCCAACCTCACTGCTCCAGGCCACAGTGCACTAATCCCTTCCCCTTTCCCCTTCCCTCCAACCCCTCCCCTGCTGCAGTCTGCCCTTCCACCCCCCCACACCACAGCCATCCGATGTATTTCAGTGGCCATAAGCTCATGGATGGCTATGCTTGCTCACATGAAAGTTCCTATAGGGAGCGGAGAAAAAGGTACTGTTAATGGAGACGGTAGTTTCTTTCATTACTATATGAAACCTGATGTGGCTTGAGCTTCACTCTGGATGCATATTTTTTGCTGCTGGAGAAATCAGCAGCCCTAGGAACACCTGGTAACCTTTAGCTTTTGTGTTGAGACTGTTCTCGTGTCACTGATTGTTTGGTATATGCTTATGAACATCTCATCCATGCATTAATAAGCCTAACAAGGCAGTAAGACATTATGAAAAATTACAGCTATTGTAGATTAAAAATGTTTGTCCTGTTTGATTGTCTAGATTTTCATGATCTATTTGAATTTCTCAAGTGTCTTATTGATTCTCCCACAGCCGCTGCTATAACTATTTGATTTTAGAAATGTTACGCAGGTTGCACTTGGGGACAAGTTGGATCCATTAGGAAGGCGTGTCTGCTTGCAAAGAAGGCCATTCTCTTGCAGTGGTGAGAGCGAGATCCTCCAAGTTTTTGGCTTTGGCGTAACACGTTTCATGCTTATATGCAAATGGAAAATCAAACTACAATGCGATCATTTAAAAGCAAAACCACCTTTCTTAAATGTTTGGTATCCCTATGTTCAACGTTTATCTCCAAGGGCTAGAAGAGAGGTAATCAATTATCCTTGAGTGTGTATGAGCTGGTAGTGCTCACTAATGTACACTTTCTGTATCGTTCCTTTTTCAAATATTGGGGGAGGGAGGTTTCGGCGGTCTTTTTTTTTTGGGGGGGGGGGGGATTTTATAAATCTATATGAACAGTTGACTGTGTTTTGTTGATCATTTGGCATGCCTCAGAGTCCTGTATGTCAAATGTATGTACATATTATTTTTCAATAAACAGTCTTAAAGTAAAAACTTGAATCATGTTATGGTAAGAATGAAATACATTACTTTTGATAACTATGTTGTTTTTGCAATATTGTATATGTTAATAGAGATTGCTGGCGGTTGAATATTTAAGTTTCTTTTATTTCCTTCACTGACACAATGAAGGGGGGATAAATCTAGATTTTCACAGATGAATTAAGTTTAGTCCAATAAAATGGTTTTACCTACAATGTGCTTGACCTTTTATTAATACAAATTTCAAATGTAAGTACATTCATTTCTGCTGTAATAATGTTTCTGTGAGGCTGTTGGGAAACACATGTTTATCAAGGCATAAAAGATGCTAACTAAAGGACACAGATGCATAAGGTCATTGAAGTGAATGCTTAATACATATGTGCCTAACACTGAACATTAACTTTTCTCTTATAGACAACTACAATCGCATGCATTTAAATGGGAGAATTTTCATCACCATAATTTAATGCCTAGTGATCTTTGAAAATTAATTTCAGTGTTTATGCAGCTGACATTAGGGATGCCCGCCCTGCTACAAAGTCAATTACCTGTGGAATTTCTATAAGTTTTCAAAGTGAACTTGAAAATATCCCCATGAAAACTGCCTGCCACACATTTTACACCTGCTACTTAAAAAAATTCAAAAGTATGTGTGTGTATGCGCAAACCGCTCCCTAAATTTGTCCTCTGGGAAGGCTTCTGCTCGCTGCTGGAAACTGTGCACGTGTACAAGCCCTACATGTGTATGTTTACTCGCACGTAGGGCGGGCAATTTTATAAAAGGCATTTCCACAGGAAATGACATTTAAAATTACCCTCTAGACACACAACTTTGGAGTTGGACACACAACTTTAGCTGATGAAGCCCTGGTTTCAAGGTTTGCTCCTATTATGCGTCTGTGAATAAACCCTTTTGAAATTAAGGCCCCTAAAATGTTTCAAAATGTTCTTCAGAAAGCTCAAAATGTCTCTGAGTTTCCTTATCTCTAATGGAGAATGGTTTCAATTAGAATCTGGCTAATATTCATAGAAAACACAGTAAAATGACAGCAGGCAAAGGCCAATGGACCCATCAGGTCTGCCCATTTGTCTTTCCCACTTGCTCTCTAACACTTTAGGTTAAATGAACACACAGATTCCTAATACCTAAATCGGCACCATGTCTGCCGTCCAACCACTCCAACCCACTAACATCACTGCCCTCCATTTTTGTTCAAATCATACTTCTATTCCTCAACAAAAATAATGCTGAAGTGGACCTATTAGGGGTAATTGTCAAAAGGTACTTGTGCGCATAAAACCCGGTTTCAAACTGTTTTATTGACATGGAGAGGGGATAGTCTACCTTCTTACTGGCAATGGTGGAATTCGTTACATGAGTTGATGCTCATGGAATCTATGACTTCTCATATCACATTTTCATTTAAAAGATGATTTTTGGCAACATGCAGAGTCTTTCTGGGCGTCGTCAGAATTTGACCTTAAATAGTTTATAAGGTTGATTTGGGAAATTCCATTAAGATTTAACTATGAACTTGTAGTCATACCCTCCCCTTCTCCACTACCCATGTGAGGGTAAGGGGGCTTAGTAGAGGGAAATAGGTTTCTTTAGATTGAATAAGGTTATTGAGTCCTGGTTGTAAAACGACAAAGGTATCAAGGATAATTACGTGTGTTATTTTGGGGTGTAGCGTGATGGGATCAGGGGATAATAAAGAAAAAAATGGAAACCAGGGGTTAATAGTAAACAACTTTGAAATGTGTGGAAGGTAATGCTGGATTATAATACTAGGGGACACATATGTTGTGAAAATGAAACCTGTTTTCATATGTATTTTGTTATATCCTTGGATTGAATAAAGATGTTTAAACATAAAACTATCAGTGGCTCTTCTAAAATAGCCCCAGCGGCTGTGTTTGCAAAAGCGTGCATGGAACATGATTTTGCATGTTCTTTTCGGCACGTGCTAAATAAGCATTCTAGAAGGCAGGTTTGGGGGAGGGATCGGGATTTATGCATCCTCTTTTGGTTCTCAAAAGTAATTCATCTAAAACCCACATGCATTAATTTACACCAGCTCTTGAACAGCGGTAACTTTGTGAGCGTAGGCCAAGCAGGATTCCATGCACACCTGCAAATTCTTCAGAATGCATGTATGCACATAAATCCACTTTGAAAATTCTGGCTAAAGTCTACAGGTAAAAAAGTACCCCACAAACTTCAGCCAAGGTGGTGTGTTTTGAAACTTGCTCTCATTGACAGTTACACTGCTTGGATTCTGATTTTTTTTTTTGCATGTTTTGATACCTTATTTGGACCACCAGCATAAAGATTATGCAAATGATGATGTGATACATGACATCTCATGACCTCATAAGTCTCTTCATCAGATGTGACCACCTTTGAGGAAGGGAGATACAGGATATGGCCTGCAAGGTTCATATACCCCATCAGCTTTCGATAACATTTATCGTATGCAAAGAATTCAGTTTCCTTCAGAGCCGAGACAGCTTCTAGAAGTCTGTACTACAGCATTAATATAGAAATCACAAATAGGACCGCATGCTCTTACCTGAACAGGATGGAGTCTGGTTTTCGTGCTTCCAATTCCTTCCACAGTGGTGACAGCAGCACCGTATAAAGAACAGATGGGGAGCAGACAGGCAGTGACAGTGTAATGCCTTTAGCATTGTAAAGGAAAATCATACATTTATTTAATTAGCAGATTGTAAATGAAAATGATGCAATTCAAAACAGACAACAGAGAGGTGAAGCGATATTATGTCAGTTAAGTGTTTTTCTTTATAATAATATGCTACTAGCATAAAACAATAAGACTTTTGCAGTTGACTGGGGGCTCACTTATGCTTTAAATTTTTGTTATCCTCTATGTTAAGTTAAAGTAAGGAAGTACTTTAAAAAAATGGGTAAATTGATATGTTTTGACAAGATGACATTAGCTTTTTAATAAAAAAAGTATCTTCTCCTTATTTATGGTTTTGGCACATGCTGGGAACTGCAGATTTCCTCCCTATTAGGCTCAGCAGATAGGGTGGAGTACTGTCAGGGCAATGTTCCTTCTAATTTTTGAAAGGCTACATGCGCATATATTTTCTTTTGGGCAGCTTTTTATAAGCTTGAGTTCAAACTTGTGCGCTCTGAGCCTGAAGAATGCAAATAAATCAGGATTTGTTGTTTGCATTATGCTTTGCACCTGTGCGGCATTCATGACCTTTGTGCCTATACACACACACACGCGCACAGCTTAGAGGGAACAGTGCTTGTCAGGAGCTCTGTGAATGTGTCTATGCAGCATTTCTCTCAGAAGCTAGGGATGGTGAGAGGAAGGCCAGGAAGGTGGTTAGAGGGACAGCCCTGAAATTGCAGAGAATATAACTGTTTATGAACATTGTATTTTCTTCTTTTAAGGGTGCATAATGCTGTGTTTAGAGCTATGCACATATAGGGAATAATACTTGAACTTAGCTGATGGTTATTTGTTATTTTAAAGAGTTCCAGTTCAAAAGGCGTGTCCATGATCAGATATTCTAAGTTCTAAGGGTGAATGGGGAACCAGTTTGTAACCTGGTTTAGATGTCAGCCAAGGTTTTTGGCTGACAGATGACACCCCCCCCCCCCACACCACTAATCTGTTTCAAAGTCAAGAGGAAAAGTTGGTGTTGAATAAAAATCCCACGCAGATCTGCTGACATCTTTTGGGGTGCAGAAGTCATCTGATCTGATGTTGTTGACTTGCAACCAGGACTGAATGATGCAAACTTCAAAACAGGTAGAGTTCCCAGAGTTTTAATCGCCTCTAGACCAGCCTCAGAGATGGCTTGGTCCTACCAAAAAATTCCCCACCGATTTTCTCTCATTATTTTTTCATTGTAATAAACACTGATAAATTCCTAAGAAAAATAAAATAAAAGCTGAAAACAAAGATCCCTAAAGATCCTATATAACCTCCTTCACACTGGATGAAGCAGGGGAATAATTTCCACTTCACCCAGTCCCAATGGTTTTTTTCCCCCCACTGTATATTTCTTATGTATTTTGCAAAGTAAAATCTAAAGGTTCTGAAACAATATACCTTGTGCCCAGTAATTTTCTATACAATTGTCAAGGATTACCGTATCTTCTTGGAAAGAGGCTCAAATCTTGAGAGCATCACAGTGCAAGAACCACAACCCCCTACTCCACAGCCGTACTTTGTTCCTGTGAGATGGACTGAAAGATGAGCAGTTAAGGAAAATGACCAGTTTGATGTCTTTATTTTCTTGCACTTTACTGAATAAAACTGCCTATCCATTAGGAGCTCCAGGCAAGCAACAAAACATGCAGTAAGTAACACATCATACGAATGGCATGACATACAAATAGCACTACAGAGAGGATAAAAAAACAATGACATAGAATCAAGAGCACTGCATCGGGTAATCATCAACATAGCTACAAAAAAACAGCTTAAGCAGAAAACCCAGAAAAGAAATGACAGGTACTACAAAAATCAGTTAAAAGCTGCGGTAAATAATTTATTTATTTATTTATTTATTTAACACTTTTCTATACCGACCTTCATGGTAATAACCATATCAGATCGGTTTACATCGAACAGGGGTAAAAAACTGAGACAGAAAATAAACATATGAACAGAGGCGGCAAAAAGTTACATTCAACAGGGAGGGTGAACTTGGAGGCTTAATCAGCTGGAAAGAGAGGCCTAGGATGGCCGAATAATCAAGAGTTACATAATTTACAAAAGCTTAGTCTACTATTAACTGTAGCCCTTTAAGCAATGCGCATCCAGATTATGAACCTCAGGTAAGAAAAGCTTTCTTCTTGGTCTCTGAAAGACTAATCTCTTTTTAACGAAGGAGCCTCCAAAAGATCTCCTTTTAGGAACGAAGGTTTATTTTTGGGATATATCATATCAATCGATCTCTGAGTCCTGAATTTTACAATAAAGTAAAAACTAGGGGCAACATTTTAAACCAAATCATAAAGGAGACCAGGAGCCAATGTAAAGATTGCACGGACAATGTTATATGGTCCTGAAGCTCAAAGGGAATATGATCTGCCATTTTTGGCACAAATTGAAATCTTTAAGTGCACTTGATTTAAATCAGTATAAAGCAAACTGCAGTAATCAAGGTGATTTGTGATTAAAGCATGGGTTATTTTTGTATCAAGTGAAGCTGTCAAAAGCATTCCCATACTAGACTTGAAATGTGATTCTGAAAAGTTAGTTCAGAGTCTAAACTACCCCAGAATACAAACTTCAGTTTTCAGCTGTAACCGAGTACCTTCTAGGAGAATCTGGGTGATGGAGAAATATAGGGATTTTTAATCCAAGGAACCTGTCTTTTGGTGTTTAATGTTAAATGTATTTAGTCTTAGCCAATCAATGGTTAATTGAAAACTTGCATGCAATTTTTAAATAGATTCTAAAGTTTATTTCACAATATATCTGTATATCATCAGCCTAGGACTGAAATTTGCATCGCTTGCGTTTTGCTCCTTGGTGCTCATCGTATCAGAGACAGATGAAGCGACTTCTGCAGCAGGCTGAACGTGAGTGTCGAAAGTTCCATGACCATTTGAAAAATATCTGATCTATTGAGGATTTATAGGTCCAAGACAAATGAGGCAAAAATAGATTATTTTACAGCTCGAATTCAAAGAGCCCTAGAGAACCTTTCAATATGGTTAGACATTTGACAAGGCATATCACCATTGATTTTGGGAAGTGCAGTATTGTCTCCGAAGCCTCATGCTGTGAGAAAGTCGCTGTTATTTCTCAGAAAAAAACTGAGAAGATCTGCATGAGAATTTCTGAGCAACTGCAGTTTAGATATAAATCCTTTGGCTGAGCAGGGTCCATACTGGGATCAATTTGTGCTTGTTTCTGAGAAGAGATCTGCCAGATCATTGGTGTTATGAATTTGCCATCTTGACCTTTAAACCCTCGTCCAACAGCCATAGTAAAGACTTTTAGAAATTAGACTAAGTTTCCTACCTTTGTAGCTGAAGTGGGCTTTCATACACTCGCTGTTGAAAAAGCTGTCCCTTGAACCATTTGAATTTATAAAACTACAGATCGATTGCATCATTGTCTTTTCTTGCAAAGATCATTGAGGATGTAGCCTTGAATCAATTAATTTCCTTGATAAACAGGAAATGCTTGACCAATTTGGATTCAGGAGGTTGTTGATATGGAAACACTGTTACTATCAACTCTTGATATCTTTAGATGAGGCTTTGATTGTTGGACTGAATATGTCTTGGTGCTTCTGGACATATCAGCTGCCTTCAATACCCTTAATCATTCTATTTTAATATCTAGATTAAGGCATGCTGGGATTGCGGGCACAGTTTTATTGTGATTTACATTTAGGGTCCTTTGTTTTCAGTTTAAACCATTTTTTTCTTATAAATTCCCAGATTTTGCCAAAGGTGACAATTGGTTTAAACTGATATACACCCTAATTTTAGGCTGATTTAAAAAGCTGCTCAAGAGTTGCAGATGCAGCATTTCAAGGCCTCCAGCCACTGCTGGAAGCCTGTGTGGGCCAAATCATAAGCTGATTTTCAAGTCCCATCCCCCACCAGGGAAGCGTTAACCCTACAGTGCCGTCTATGCCATGTTTCATGTTCCACCTCCTCACCCGCCAAGCAGCCAAAGTGTAACTGCTGATTTGGATCAGGCCCTGCCCACCAGAAGCACTTCTTAGCCATGGACAAAAGCAGAAGTGCAGTGCTACAGAGCGTGGAAGTAAGCATGCTGCTGAAGGAGAGAGGAAAAGCCTGGCGCTATCACCGGTAAGGATGAATGCTGTAGCAGTACAAGGGTGTGGGGGGAGGGGAAGGGAGATTCTCAGCAGGATGGGGGTGGGGGGAGAGAGGGACATGCTAGGCAGAGGATGGGGGTAGAGATAGGGATGCTGCTGAGTAGGTGGGTGGGAGAATCGGCTTAATATTGTTTTATGGTCCTGGCTTCTGTCCACCAAAATAAACTCCGATATTTACCTGGAAAAATAAGGAGGCATTTTTTTCAAATGATTTTCTCCTGTTTTTGTTCTTGTCATACTAAACCCTGATACATTCCCAGGAAAAATAAAGAACAATAAAACCCAAAAACGATGGTCCCTATGTACATCTTATGTGTCTGATTACAGGAAGTAAAGGCTGGCTCTAGTACTTGCTCTTGGCATAAAGTGAAAACAGGTGTGCCACATCTAGCTGTAAACTTCTCACCGGCCTTGGGGTTGGATTTAAGCATCTATGCAGTTGACATTCATGTTTTGGTACCAAAATCTACCACCTGGTCTGAGACTCTTGCTGTTGTTTCAATATGCTTGTCAGCCATTAAACAGTGGCTATTTCATAATAAGTTAGCACTGAACTTGGACAAGATTGAAGTCATACTAATGAGTCATTCTGCATTGATTAATGCATCTTCAGAAGTTCAGGCTGATGGATGTATTATACTAATCATTTCATGGGTAAAAAATCTGGGTGTTTGGTTGGAGTCTGACCTCTCTTTTTGTACACAGGTGAAGGCAATCACAAGGCGTACATTTCTTAAATTCGTCTTTTGTGTCAGCTGAAGCCTTTGCTATCCCCTTGTGATTTTTGCTGTAGTTTTGTCATCTTTGGACTATTGCAACTCTGTTTATACTGGAGCTCCAGGGAGTACTCTTAGGGCATTGCAGGTGGCACAGAATGCTGCAGGACGTTGGTTGATAGGCTCCGACAGAAGGCAGCATATTATACCAGTCCTTCGATCACTGCACTATGCCTCCTGTGCCATGGCGGGTCAAATGTAAGATCGTGAGCTTGATCCACAGATTACTGAATAATAACACATCTCCGTGAATCTTTGCGATGCTGAGATTTTTTGACCCTCCACCCCTGCAGCCTTTAAGATTGATACATCATGGGCTGTTTGAGGTTCCCTCATTACGATCTGCCTGCTTATCAGAGGCTTGAGAAAGGGTTTTCTCAGTGGCAGGGCCTGCTTTGCGGAACTCATTTCTGGACACTCTGAGAATGATCACTTGTGTGCGGTCATTTAAGTGACAACTGAAGGCACATTTTATTAGGGGAGCCTTTCAGCTCCAGGTTTAGAGTGTGCTGTTTACCTGTTTGGCTGTGATACTCTCTCTTGTTGTTACTGATCATGCAGGCTGTGTATGTTCTTAATGTTTGAATTGTGGTTTTATGTTTTCACATTATGGATGCATTCCATTCTGTTCAATGTTTGGATGACCGTTGGATAGAATGGAATAAATCCTTTAAAATAAATAATTATCAGGTTTAACAAAGGAGAAAGCACTGATCCCTGAGGAATGCCAAACTTTAGGTTCCGGGGGGGGGGGGGGGGGGGGGAGATCACCCAGCTTAACTTGTAGTGATTGGTTCTCAAGATATGAGGATAATTAGGATAGCACATTGCCTTTAACACCAAGGAC